>NC_091248.1:67802500-68402500 GCF_042477335.2 Ovis canadensis | reverse complement strand
AATACTGAAGTGAATTGCCATGCCTTCCTCCAGGGGATCTTCCCAACTCAAGGGTCAAACACATGTCTCTTAAATCTCCTGCATTGGCAGGCAGGTTCTTTACGACTAGCACCACCTGGGAAGCCCATGACCATAGTATGAGACATGATAAAATCTGTTTAATAAAGATATTATGTGATATTCCCTGAGGCATTTGGGCTGGTGGAGGGGCACAGACAGTAATAGTACTAAATAAAATGATGATTCTCAAAGCTCATCAGGTAAGTCTTCTGGCATTGGGAAGGGGGTGGAGAATGGGGGAGGGGTTAGTCAGGACCCATTTGGATTGAGTTTCAGGGCTTAGCTGTGGTGTAGGCCTTCTGTTCTTACACAGCATGCTTACCTTGGGTGCTTACACGACCTTGTTGCTGGTAAAGTACCATCTGCGTGCTTGTATTCCAGACACCTATCCAGCAACCTACTGCATGGTTCCAATTAGCCATTTCACAGGTTTCTCAGACACTACATCATCCACATGACTAATTTAGCAGCTCTTCCTCCAAACATGCTTCTCCCGAATGTTTCCATCTCTGTAGGTAATATTGTCCCCCATCCACCAAGATGCAGAAAACTGCAAGTTACTCTTGATTCCTGTAGTTTCTGTATCCTTTATCTCGGCCATTCCTACTGCTGTCATCATCCCTCATGTTTACCTGGACTTCTGAGCCACAATCTCAGTGCCTCCAAATCATTTTACTTAATATTCCAGAGTGGCTTTTATAAATAGAAATTTGGAAAGTATATCCTCCTTTTTCAAAGTTGATTAAGACCTCTGTTGTTCTCTTCAGCTCCATCCCCCATTTCTCTCCCTTGCATTGGGTTATCCTCTTCCACTGAATTTCTTTCAGGTTTTCAGTGCAGCTAGGCCGTCCTCAGACCTCTGCATGTCCATACATACTGCCTGGAGCAATCGTTTCTCTTGTTGGTTTCTTCTGGTAGCAGCAGAGACATACCTTTTCCAGAAACATTTTCCTGATCCTAGACTAGACTGTATTTCCCTGCAACAAAGTACTACCATGGTATTCCAGAACTTCCTTGTTGTCCCAATCAGCAGCTGTTATTAAGTGGTTATATATCCATATTTCCTTCTAGACTGTGAGCTTCATTGAAGGCAGTGGCCACATTGATTATCTTCACCCATGACAGTCCCCCCCTCCCCCCAATACATATTACTAAATAAAAGAATGAGAGGATAAGGGCACTGTAGTGCTCATTAGGAACTAAGCTAAGTATTGAGACAGATGACTGAACAAATAGAGCAAGGGACTGGGTAAGTGGACTGTCTGATGAACACTGAGGCGTCCACGCTCAGTTCCTGGGTGTCAAACACAAGGCGTATGGAGGAAGACCTGAGTTTACCTAAAGACATAAGATAGACTTTCAGTTAGACTTGAACTGTAAATCCTAGCAGTGTAAGCCTGACAAGGTACTGAAAGGGCTGATGTTAAGAAGTCTTTGAGACAGCTTGTCTATAGACTGCACATGTACACCAGGCATGGTCACCTGTTATTTTGATGTGGCCCTTGTGACATCATTATGCCAAGTTCAACATTACTCAGTAACATGCTTCTGCTGATAATAACAGTTAATATTTTGAGTATTTTCCTCATATCTGATAATCTCCTGAAAATTATCTTATTTAGTCCATATGGGACCTATGAAGGGGTACCTTAATATTCTCATTTATGAGGCAACCAAGACACAGAGAGGTTGACTGACTTACTCAAAGTCTTACTGAGCAAGATACAGTATTGGACTGTTTTGGTGATTCTACCACGTAGAGTCTCCTTTGTTCCTAATACTTTTATTTGAATTTCTTTCCCATTAGAGGGTAAGGTGTTTAAATTCAATTCAAGGAGCTTGTATTGAAACACCTACCGTGTGTGCAACATTAAGTACTGTGTGAAATTAAAGTGACAAATAGTTATCACTGACTATGACTTTCTAGAAGAGTGCTATAGTTTCGTAAGTATTCATGGAGTTTAACACCTTAATGAGGGTATTTTTTAAAAGACAGAGAAATAAATAAAATAGGGATAGAATAGAATCTAGATACCAAGTTTCCTCAGTGTTTGCTCTCTAATGGTAATGCAGTTGCCCTCAGAATTGATCTGTTTGCATCAAGTGGATTTCAAACAGTCCAGGCCTCCAGACAAATTTTTAAGTTAAGGTACTTTTACACACACCATTCCTGAAATCTCTAAACTTAAAAATAATAAAAGCATTTATTAGTCATAGGTTATTGGGCAGAATGTCATCCGCCTTTTGGGGCAGAATATGGTTTCAATAACTGTCATCAGAAATTTCAAAGACAATTTTTCAGGTTTAATTGAAAGTAAGTTTGGCTATACTGATTGTTCATAGGCAAGTAATACGTCTTCTTAATCAATTGGAACCAATTCCAGTTGGTTTCTTGAAGAGATGAAATTCCGGGGATATTATTGCTACCCCTAGAAGGAAGATGTGTCCAACGTGCATCTTCTCCAATTTTGATAACATTACTGTAAATTACTCTTGTCCTAAAGAGTCAGGGAATGAATTTATTCTAGCTTTCTACAAATTTTGCATTTCACTCGCAACGAATAAAGAGCAATAGTTATCTGAAGTACACTGTATCTGCAAATTATTTTATAGATGTTATTCTTGGCTCATCAGATTAAACTGCAATCAGAACATCTCCTTTATAAATGGAGAGTTGTCAGCTTTTTACTTCTGACCACAAGTTTATCTCCCCACCGAAGTCATCTGTGGAGGAGATACTTGCCCTGATATAGCCGCGGTTTGAGACCAGGGCCAGAGCATCCTCAAGGGTGTCACCCTTTTCCTGGATGCCTCTGGAGTCTTCTGGCAGCTGCAACAGGTTTTTCCTGTCTGGGATCCTGTTTGACCAACATAAACAAAGAACTGAAAAACAGAATAAAGACTTCTTCAGAGCCAGAGATGAAGAGATTAATCGCTCTGCTAGGGGTCAGGGTTTCAAAACTGCTCTTTCTGTATTCTATCAGGAAAGTGATACTTTTTCATTTGGCATTGTCCACCCTGAAGGCTTCTACTTCCTTCAAGGCATTCCCATAATGTCAGTGGGTCTGGGCCAGGAGTGGGGAGAGGGATGAGGTGACTCTCTGAGTGGGGGGCACTCTTGGGCAGCCAGGGAATAGCCAACTCCCTCCTTCCCCCGGGAAGACACTCCCACCCCACCCCGCCCAGCGCCAACCCCGTAGGGCTTTGGCCTCCTGACCCAGACAGAGCCAGGCTCGAGGCACCCAGAGGCCGAGCCCGGGTCGCACCGCCCCCAGCCTCGGGGCAGAGAGCCAAGAGTTCAAGGCCTCTCTGATCCGGATATGATGAAAAGGCGCCACAGAGCGAGAAGTGTTTCTGGAGTGCAGGAGTGGTGGAAGGGGGAAAGAGAGGCAAAGGGGCAAGAGTCCCCTCGGAGGGGAACCGGCCGGGCTGAGCTGACTGTAAAGAGGGGGCGGAGAGCACGGAGTCAGAGGAGCGGCTGCTGCCGTTGCCGCCACTGAGGTGTCTGCTGAGCGGGACGGAGGCTGGGAGGGACACCCAGAGGCGGCTGCCTGCCGCCGTCAAGCCACCGCGACCTGCGGCCCCTGCCGGAGCCTCGCTAACTTTCCGAGGCGGAAGAGGAGGAGGAGGAGGAGGAGGAGGAAAGGGCTTTGAGTGTGTTGGGGGGATGCCGAGGTAGGTGGCGATGCTCTTGGCGGGAGGAGGAGGGGTCTGATCCCCTCCCCGAGCTGCTCCCAAATCAGATCTCCCTTCCAGCGCCTCCCCCTTGAGTGCCCCCCTTCTGTCTGCTAGGACTCACTGCTGTCAACTTGCTGGGTAACAGTTTTCCTCCCGGGTTTCAAATCAAAACTTCCCCGGGGTGGGGTTTGGGGAAGGGAAGCAGAGGGGGAGGGAATGTCCCGCAGGGGTGGTGTGCTCTTCTCTGAAAACATTTTTTTTTTTTCCCAATCCTCGCCAGAAGCATTCAGTTCCCAGCACCCAACACCTCCCAGCCCCTGGTGCATCGACCCCGAAGGGCGGCGAGCTAGGCGGAGGCGCGGCGAGGGCTCAGTGGAGCGGCCCATGTCCGGCGCGGGCGAAGCCCTGGCTCCCGGGCCCCAGCGCGGGGCTGAGGCTGGCGGTGGCCGGCTGGGCGCCCCAGCCCAGGGTGAGTGCCGCTTGCAAGTTGCGAGCTCCTTTGTCACTGTTGCATTTTAAAATGTGTTCGCACATTTACTGCTTGGAATCTGTGTGTGGGGAATTGGTGCAAGGACTGAGCCTACCTCGTCGTAGTGAACTTTTGCATAGTTAGCATTATTCAATCAAGTTCTCCAGGATCGCAGCCTCAGATCAACAACCGGATAAGAGGGCGGGATCCGCTGATCTCTCCACTCCCCCTTCTTTGGCTGCCGAGAAACTGGATGTGTACAGGATCACTACTTTCTTAAACATATGCATTTCAGGGCCCAAGACCCAACAGTGTGGGCTCCGAAGTGCTTCCCCACCACTTAAGTTCTGTGTCTTCAGCAGATCCAGGACTGCCGCTGCTCTTTGAGAAACCTGCACTCTCCCTTCATCTTTCTATTTCTTGTGGGCTCCTCTGCAGCTTTGATAATCCAGGTTTCTGTGACCAGTTGCTTTGGAATGGCTCATGCATATGCTTTCAATAGCTGTTTTTGTTTTGAAATAAACAGGCTTCAAAAGAAATGTTTTCCAAGAATGAATTAGCTCTTTGTGTTCATCCAAGTTATAAACAAATACAGTCTGTAAAAAAAAAAAAAAAAGTACTCCTGTTCCTGGGGAACTTCCACAAGAAGCTTATACACAAATCAGACAGGATCTTCTCTTGAAGGTAACATACTTCATGTTGGCGACAGAGAGAAAGGATCTTAATCCTATGTATCTTCCTCTTAGTGTGACTCTGCTTTAAAGGGCTCTGACTCATATAAACTAAATAATTTTCCAGGGTTCAGAAACCTATTTTTAAATCTTGATTTCAAGCCTAGTACCCTCCCAGCCCCCCAGCCTTAAGAATAATGTCATGAGCTTCTTGGGATTCTTTTTGTTAAAGCAGTAAAAAGTGGAAGAGAAGTTAGTGTTGAACCCACATTAGGTAAAAGCAGAAAACATCCATGGCTAAATTAAAATGTCCTGGCATTCAAAGGCTGTTAAATTGAATTATGTTTATCGTTGTTTTTTTGCTTCTAAACAGTGAGTCATTTTTTCTAAATAGAGAAGATCAGAACTAGAATGATAAACATGTTTTCCCAGAAGCAGCCCATGTTCTGCACATTATATTGCCAAGGCAATTGTTTTCTTGTCATTAGGCATGTCCTCAGTAGTCATATGGGCTCCTTGATGGGTTGTTCAGGTTCACACTTGAGCTGTTAATCACTAGTGTTAACAAATGCTTATGTCAAAAATCAAGCTCAAACACACTAGAAAAACAATGGACTTAGAACTAACGATATCTGCAATGTCCAACTTTAAAAATATACATTTTAAAGTCAGTAGGAGTTGCAGTGATACCTAATCCATCTGTGCAGATGTAATGATGTAAGGTATTGCATGATATGTTTTTAGGAAGCCACCCTCTAGAATGTTCTGAAGAAAACTGTGGACTGCATGTAACACATTATCAGTGTGGAAACTCTTGGATTATTTTTTACCTAAAATTGACTCAGCCTCAGCAGCATTTTTGTTTGGGTTTTTATATTAGTCTACTTTGACTTGCCGCATCCTTTAAATAGGCATCAATTTAATTGTGAATGTAATATAAAGTTAAGTTTTTTACAAAAGAAAATCTTCAGAATCTTCTTAAAAGGTTGTATCTCAAACAAGCAGATCTCATAAATTGGAGGAAAAAAGTTTTGGATCAGGTGGGCAGGGAGAAAATTGTATGAAGCTGCCATGGTTAGGGTGGTTTTGTTGGTAAAGATGCTAGTGAAGAAACTTTGCCTGCAGGCCACACTTCTCTAAACTCTTTCTCGAGTTCTTTCATCGTCGTCCTTCTGTCCTTGGAATCTTGATCATCTTTTCAGAAGAATAATTGAATAATACTCTGGTAAGATATGGCTGCTTAGTTAATAGAAACCTAATTTTAAAGCTTTATGTATTAAAATCAGTGAGAAAAATGGAATGTTCTATGAAAGTTAGTAGAAAATGCCTTTTCATGAAGGAGAAGGATGAAATCAAGTCTTCCCCTGCAAACAAAATTAAATATATATGTGTGTTAATATACATATGCATATATGGGTATGTTAATATGCATTTGCATATATATATATGTGTGTATGTAAAGACATAAAACCTGTTCATGTATTGCTGTGTTGTGAGGAGCTATGTGTACTACTAACTGAAGGCATAAAAAGTTAAAGTTGAAAATAAATTTGGGGGGTCTGTAGTCTGAACTCCCCATCAAATCTAGGATTTCTTTCTGCATTTTTTCAGGTGGTTAAATGCCTACAGTATAGCACATTCTGCTTATCAGCATTCATATTGATAGTTATGCAAGGTTTTCATGTTGAGAGCAAGGTGTCTCTTGACAACTTCTCCCCTTTGGCTGTGATTCTTCTCCAAGCACAGTTTTGTTGCTCTGAAAGCATTAAAAATCTTATTTGTGCATTTTAGAAATTGTTACGGACAAGGATATAGGCTCATATGCCCCTGCTGTCAGAAGAAACCGGGATGGGTGTGGGAAGATAGGGAGCAGTAGGGACTGAGGACCCCTGGAGAGCTCTGGGCCCAAGAGGCAGGGCTTCTCAGTCCAGCTCACTATTGCCACTTGGGTTTAATATCTTCCAGTATTTCAAGAGATACTGGAAATATGGATTTTTATGTATCATCACTCCCTTTTAAAAGTTGGCAGCTAATTAAATCCAATTTTTGTCCAGGCCAAACAAAACAACCACACCTGCAGGCTGGAAATGGCTCCAAAGCAGCTGATTTGTGATTTCTGTTACAGAAACTAGGAAGTAAATTTAAACCTATTTAAATTTAAATAGTTTTAAATGTGATTTAAAACTATTTCCCTATTTATGGTGAACTTCTGAAAGACTGACTTGATTGATCTTCTCACGCGTGAAGGGTAGTTTGCGCTAAACTTCTTTTTGTTTTAAAAGAGAATGGATCTTGTAAGCATGGTTCATCTAATTGTCATTTTTTTCTTTTTTGGGTCAAGCATCTTAAAATTCATTGTGCTATCAACCTTGGTAGGCATTTGCTTTTTTGTGCACAGTTATTAGAATCCATATGGTTAAAAGGAAGTCGCTCAGTCTTGTCCAGTGCGACCTCATGGACTGTAGCCCACCAGGCTCCTCCATCCATGGGATTCTCCAGGCAAGAGAACTGGAGTGGGTTGCCATTTCCTTCTCCATGGTTAAAAGAGCCTTTTAATTAAATGCTTCCATGTTTGCTACTTGTAACTAGAAGGATCTTTTTTAGAAATAACTTAGTCTATTTGACTCACTTTCTAGAAGGGATGTCCAAAGAACTTAAGTGATGTGTCCAGGGTCTCATACATAGTCAGTAGAATCCAGGATAGAAACATAAATTGTAAAATATATGTCATTATGATAAATGTGGGTTAAAGTAGACAATCAGTAGAACTTTTTTCCTACAGATGGGTGAATTGAAAATAATCAGCTTTGGATACTGTGAATCACTTTGTCTGTTCTGGTCCTTGCATCCCCCCTCCCTCCCCCATTGCATTTGCCAAGATTTAGACTGCTGGACTGTGTGCTGGAATATTCTTTAATGTGATAATGTGTGATTTAATGCACTCTTCTCTCTTGGGAGAGTCCTCTGAGACTATTAGGCGGACTTTTCATAGCAGGATGCAAAATGCCAGTAAAGTTAATTAAAAATAATTTAAAATAGAAGCTAGGGAGAAAATCTTCAAGTTGAAATTACATAAGAAGAGCTTTGACTTAGAAGCTTAGCTGACTTGTCAGGAATTTATAGTGGCTAATCAGATTTCCTTTACGGGAAGCCTGTTTATTTCAATTTATACCACGTATGCTCGTAATATCCATATTCTTTGACTTTTCCCATATCGTTTTCTCCTTTAAGAATGGCATTTCTCAGAGTATGTCGTCTTTGGGCACCTTCTGGCTCTGGTCCTCAATCAGGGACGAAGTGCCTTGCGGGAGACATTTGGTAGCTTCTGGAAACATGTTTGGTATGGCAGGTGGGTGCTCCTGGGATGCAGTGGGTAGAGGCCAGGGAGAACACTGTATACAGTGCACACAATATGATAGCCCCTCACAACAAAGGATTATCTGGCCTGGAATGACGATTGTGTTGAGATGCTATTCTAGTCTCTCAAGGCTGCCGACATCTTTGGCTCCACTCTAGACTTACAGAATCAGAATCCGGAGAGTAAGACTCAAGAATCTGCATTTTTGACAGTCTCCAGGTGCTCTTTATCTCTAGTTGAGAATCATTGTTTTTACAGGCTTTTGATTTTTAAAAAGTCTTTTTGTTTTTTATAGAAAGCCTTAAAAAAAATCTTGAGAATGTCACAAGTTCCAAACTTTAAATCATATCACTTCATGTGTACTGTCTCTTAGAGCTCGCCAGCATTTTTATCCCATATCCCAATTAGTGAACTGAGCTGAACTGAGGCCTGAGTCTTAATCCTCAAAAAAGTTTCCTGTCAAGATTATGTATACTATTGTACAAATATATGTGAATATTAGAAAATAAATATATAAATACACATTGAAAAGAATGAGATAAAAATAAGTCAAAAATAGATCTTTTAATACTTTGTTCTACTGCCTCAGTAGATATTTTTGTCCCATCATCCTGGACTTCTCTCTAGGGATTTCAGCATTTTTATGGAATAATAAGGAAAGAAGTCCCTAATTTTCACATGATCTGTGAAAGTTGTAAGATCTGTCATCTTGTAAGTTGGTATTTTGAAATCTGGATTATCCTTTCTCATAGAAACAGAATGATAAATTATGTTTAGCTCAATAATCTCAAAAATATGGTTGAAAATTTTATTAAATGTTATTATAGAGAACGTACTCTTAATGATACTGGCAACCACATACAGGTAATTAAGAAAAAGGTAAGTGAAACATTTTCAGTACAGGTGCTTTAGAGAATAGGCTTAACTGGAAAACTATAAGAAACCTTGTCTAGATTTGGAAGAGGATTTGGGGGCATTTCAAGCACTGTAGACCTTATGCTCCAAATCCTTTTTCACTTAAAAAAACTAATGTTCATTTTGTAAGTTTAGAGAAATGCAAGCCTTATCAGCTTGACATAGTCATGTTCCCTCTGCTAAGAAAAGAAAATCAAATGCATAAGAGAAGGAGTAACTGGGAGAAACCTAAGAAGGGAGGGAGGAAGGAAGTGGTTAAATGATTATGACTATAAATTTAAGAAAATGTTTGGAGAGCTTAAATTGTTTGAGCTGAGAACTGCAAATAAAGTTCTAAGGGACACTGCAGTATGAACTGAGCTGGATGGGACTGTGTTAAGGAAGAAGATGATGGCACAAAATCTTGAGATAGGCAGGGAGCACTGTTGACTTTGAAGTAGGTTCTAGTACATATTTGTGGAATAAATGATTGGGTTAAATGGAGGGCTTGGTTGCTGTCCAGAACAAGTGTGAGTCATGGCAGCAAATGGCAAAGAATAGAAATAGTTTGGGGGTCAGGATGGAGGATAGGAATAGGGAAAGCATTTATTAATATACATTGTGTTTGTAATTCCGGGTAATTTCATAGCAATTTTCTTCCCTACCATACCCTTTTTGTTTGTCCTCACAGGGTTTATTTCTGCCTTACTCAGGTGCTCTGTGAATGTTCTGTTTTATTTATATATATTTATATATATATATATATGCATACACAATATATATAAATAGAGATGATGCTTTGTGACAGATACAGAGAGAAAAATATTGATGAATGAAATATGGGGCTTGCAGTATATTGGAGAAATACATTTACACATACTTATAAAGAAGATGGAAAGAGGCTATAGAGACACACAAAGAAAGTGATGGCAAACAACGTGGGAGAGAGGTAGCATCTCTATCTGGGGCATTTGGAAAACTCAAAACTTATGATATGAGTTGGACCAAGAATCATGGTCAAACTCCACAAGGTTTGTGGAGATAGATATGAAGAGCAAGGTCTGTTACAAAATGTGGAGGACTTCACTAAGAGCATTGTTTGAGCTCTATTAAGGAGTTGAAAATAAGGTAAAGTTGTAAAGATAAGTTAAAATAATTTTGAGGAGGTCCTTGATTCTCCTGAGAGGAATTTGTATATCCTTTCTGTAGGCAGTAGTGAGCTATTGAAAGTTCTTGGTAAGGGTAAGGATAGGAACAAATTGGTGTTTTTAGAAAATAAATCTGGTGGCAGTTCAGAGGATGATTTTGAATGGAGACGCAAGAGTGCAGGTCATGACTCTGCGGAAAGAGTCTACAATAGCCCAACAAAAGATGAGAGGAGGACCAGTGGGAGTGGAATTGAGACTATGGATTTAAGAACAATAGCAAAAGTAGGACAGTGCTCTACCTTGCTGTGAGAGAATGTTGAGGGCATTGATTTTCACTTACTCATTTTTGAATCTCCTAAAACTAGGCACAGTGTCCAATTTTGTTCAATGGCGTTTGTGTGGTTGGGCAAAATACTTAATATGGGAGGTGGTGGAAAGACAGAAATTTAAGGTAATTCATAGGTTTGCTTTGTGACCTGAGTGGAAACATAGGAGGAGTTGAGTCTTTTTTTGATCATGTTGGTTCCATGCTAAGCCAGGATCGCCAGTAGGCCACTGAAAAAGAGAATCTGTCACTAGGAGAGTGGTGAGGGTCAGGCTTACAGACTTAGAGTTTACCACCAAGTAGCTGATGGATGGGCACAAGAGTGAGAGAGGGTATTCGAGGACCAGATTTAGGGGGATGGCTACCCTTTTGAGAGAAGAAGGAAAAGAATACAGTGAGTGAGTTTATAGGATTGGTCACAGAAATGTTAGATATTTAGGGGCCATGGAAGATGAGAAGAGCTGTAGTTTGTTAGAAGCAGGATGTAGAGAGGGCTGCTTTTGGATGGGGAATTTTGAGCATGTCCATCACACACTAATGGAAAGAAAGCTACGGGATAGAAGGGAAAAAGATGAAAGAGCCTGGGGTGGGACCGCGGTGCAGTGGGTGTTTGTAATTGAAAGAGTAAAATCCTGGGAAGGAAGGAGATGATAAGACTAGTCTTGGAAAGTTGGGAATGTTCCCCTTTGAGATGGGGATAGGAGACAAGGATGAGTGATCATCTAGAGAAAATTTCATATGAGTAAGAGATTATTGAAGGCCTCGATGTTCTCAGAAAAATAGATGTAACATTTGCTGAGAGCAAGTTGGGGTTAGGATGAGTCAAGAAATTTGAGATGTGTGGAAAGGATTGGGAAGGATTCAAGAGGGAGCCCATCTGGGGCGAACAAAAGGATTGCTCAGTAACACTGAGAGCTTAACAAAGAATGAATGGCATGAATTTTTAGTGGACACGGTCAGCATGGTTGATTGCCTTTCTCAGCAAGAAGCATTTGGGACCTTGGGAACAGAAGCAGATAGAATGGATTTTTGGATTTGGCTTAGGGTTGGAGACTGGCAGAATGAAAGCAGTGGGAGTAGGGGCAAGGGAGGAGTATCAGGCCTGTGTGGGAAGAGTGTGTTTGTACTAACTGGTCCTGTGTTCCAGGCTATATGGGGAGCTGGAGAGACCAAAAGTACAATTAACAGGCTATGATTTCTGGTCAGCAAGAGTCATGCCTGTTGTCCTTGTTCAGTCAGTTTGCATACAAGGATTTAACATATATAATTGAGTGACCTTTACAGGGCTAGTGGGGAATCTGTGGAATTTTTGGGTGTGTAAGAGCCTTTCCTGTTTCTTTGAACCTTGTTTCCTGGATCATGTTGGGTTGATTTCATGGAAAGGTCTAATAACAGTGTGCAATTACTTTACTAGCATTATATTTTTGTAATAAAAGATTTGGGGGAAAAGGAAACATTAATTGCCACAATCTAAGAGGCCATTTGCAAGTGGAAAATTAGTTAGAACAACAGCAAACAGAAGAGGGAAACAATTCAACCAAATTGTTTTTCTGAGTTAATTTAAGTATTCCACCCTATAAAGGCGTGGGATATGATTTTTATGTTTCTATTCCTAAAAGTCTTTATTCAGTTTTTATTAAGGGGAGATCGATTCTGCACTGGGTAGAGTCTAGATGTTTACATAGTTGAATTTTGCTGCAGCCCTTCCTACTGTCTTGATCAGTCCTGTGTTTTGGATGATTCTCTCTCATAACCTTTTTCTCTCTCATCTTTTGCCCCCTCTCCTCTCTCTTGCCATTAACACTGAAGTTTCTTAAGCTTTTAGTATTTTCTTTTTATGTTAGCCTACACATCCTGAAGGAGCTAAGGTTTCTACTGTAACTTTTGGAAATTGAGTTGTATTTTATAGATTCTAGTTGCTTAGAGTTCACTAAGCAGGAACTATGAAAAGAGTTATTTTAACATTAATTTCATTTGTGGTTTCTGCTTGCAGTCCACTTCTGTTTTCAGATTCACACCCACATGATCTGAAGTAAGATGATTCATATGCATGTGCTTTTATGCCTGATTTTTAAGTATGGTTTCAGGAATAAAGTCTGAAATACATTTTCTTGCTAGCACAATATATCTTACCAAATATATCAACATATTTAAACTGGGAAACTTATGAACAACTATTTCCTTTGTGCCTGCCTGAGACAATTGAGAATGTGTAACACACGTTCTGCCCAGAGAGAACTTGTGAGCTAAGTGAGAGAGAGGATGAGGTGTGTGTGTGCACCAAATCCCTTGTCTGAATGTCAGTTCAAGATAACGACAAGAGCCCTGTGACAGATTAGTTTACGGCCAGTTGTAGGGCGACCGGCTCAGTTCTGGAGCTTCTGGAGGTTAAGAGAATCTCAGGATAGCAAGGGGTCAGTCTTGTCTGAATTAGGTTGTGAGTGATCCGAGCTGAAGAAGACACAGTTTGTAGGTCTTTTTGGTTTGGACTGTGCAGAGTTGAGCACTAAAAATGAGGCACCTTGTGGTTGGGCAGGTGACACACCCCCTGAAGGCAGATGGCAGAGGACAAGGGAACCAATTTCCTCTCCTTACTTTCTCTACTCATAGAACCAGTTCACCTGCTTTTTTCATGGTGAATCAGCCTTTAATCTTCTGGGTCTTTATGCATATAGACCTACTTTGTTCTTATTTTTCACGTCACATCACCCAAGCAGCATGCAGAACTTCAGGACGATTTTCTGAGATTTTATTCTCTATTTCTTACTGAGATACAAGCTGAAATTATTGAACATGGGAAAGGTGTAGGAATTTGCAACATTAATATATGTACAATGTTAAAATAACTCTGTCAGGTTTTCACTCATATGGAGAATGAATTTAATTCTTACTGAGCCAAAGGTCCATCCAGTCAAGACCATGGTTTTTCCAGTGGCCATGTATGGATGTGAGAGTTGGACTGTGAAGACAGCTGAGCGCTGAAGAATTGATGCTTTTGAACTGTGGTGTTGGAGAAGACTCTTGAGAGTCCCTTGGACTGCAAGGATATCCAACCAGTCCATCCTAAAGGAGACCAGTCCGGGGTGTTCTAAAGCTGAAACTCCAATACTTTGGCCACCTCATGTGAAGAGTTGACTCATTGGAAAAGACCCTGATGCTGGGAGGGATTGGGGGCAGGAGGAGAAGGGGACGACAGAGGATGAGATGGCTGGATGGCATCACCGACTCGATGGACATGAGTGTGAGTGAACTCTGGGAGTTGGTGATGGACAGGGAGCCCTGACGTGCTGCAATTCATGGGGTTGCATGAGTCAGACACAACTGAGCAACTGAACTGAACTGAAACTGAGCCAAGGAGTAAAATATTCAATCTTTATTTTAGAAAAGGATTTCTATTTAGAAGAGAAAATGAGGATAGGCCCTGGTGGTGGATATAGGCAAGAAAGTATAGATTTAAGAGAAATTGCGAGCTATAACTTACTAGCAGGTTCTAGCAATTGATTGTTGGGAAAGGGACAATAAGGAGAAAATAGAGAACTGACAGTGATTCTGTGAATACCATTGACCAATGTACAAGCTACAGTTGGGGAAACAGGCAGGGACAGAAGAAAAGTGGAAATGTTAAGTCTGAATTGCTAAAGGTATATTGCTGTAGAGTTAAAACTTCAAATCTGTAGGTAAAGATAGGAAGTGGGGTGAAGATAATGGATCTATAAGTTATCCTCCTGGAGGTGACTAAAACTGGAAGTTAATGAGATTGTAGAAATTATAAAGCCAGATTGGGTTGGTGGTTTTAAAGGAGAATTCCAAGTAGGCAGTGCCCCAAAGAAATTATCCACAAGACCAGAGGATGTACTGCTGAATTAAATAAGAGGTTTCTGGTTTTCTCCTTTAGGAGAATTACCAGAGAGGAAGCATCTCCCAACTTCTAATTCATATCCATCATTCTGAAGTCTAAGAAATCAATTTCAGTATACTGCAGAGTCTCTCATTATTGTCATATTTGTGGCTTTACCACTATTTGTAATGCTCTTCTCCATCCTCTTTCACTTATTTATTTCAAGATCAGACTCAAATCATAGCTTAGAAATGCCTTTACAGATTAAAGAACTTCTTTGGTTCAGTTTTAACTTCTGTTGGCCTTCATTTTTGTAAATAGTGCTCAATATGAGTTCATACCGTAACCAGAGAGCTTGGGTTAGAATGTTCGTGATAAAATCTGTTGGTATAACTGAGAGGTAACAGAAAAGTTTTAAAAACTATGGCACTTAGAATAATGATGATGCTAAAACACTAAAGATGGGTGTATAACCTTATTTTTTAAAAGGGGAAGAAGGTGAAGTCTTCAATTTCTTTTATAACAGAGTTAATTGCTAAGTAGGGGAACTACTCTAGATGAAATGTCTCTGGATTTCAGCAGTCATTAAGGCAAATTCTTTCAGGATAACTTTTTAGATAACAGTAAAAAGATTAAAAAGTAAAAAGAGTAAAAAGATGGTGACTGCAGCCATGAAATTAAAAGACACTTACTCCTTGGAGGAAAAGTTATGACCAACCTAGATAGCATATTAAAAAGCAGAGACATTACTTTGTCAACAAAGGTCCGTCTAGTCAAGGCTATGGTTTTTCCAGTGGTCATGTATGGATGTGAGAGTTGGACTATAAAGAAAGCTGAGTGCCAAAGAATTGATGCTTTTGAACTGTGGTGTTGGAGAAGATTCTTGAGAGTCCCTTGGACTGCAAGGAGATCCAACCAGTCCATCCTAAAGGAAATGAGTCTTGAATATTCATTGGAAGGACTGATACTGAAGCTGAAACTCCAATACTTTAGCTGACTCATTTGAAAAGACCTTGATGCTGGGAAAGATTGAGGGTGGGAGGAGAAGGGGATGACAGAGGATGAGATGATTGGATGGCATCACCGACTCAATGGACATGAGTTTGAGTAAACTCCAGGAGTTGGTGATGGACAGGGAGGGCTGGTATGCTGCAGTCATGTGATCGCAAAGAGTCAGACACGACTGAGTGACTGAACTGAACTGAAAAAGATTATCATGCTTATAAAAGTAGATTGAATATGGAGGCTCTGTCACATGGAGGAAGGATTAGACTTTGATGGCAAAGAACAAAATACTATAAATCAGTGGAAATTATAAGTCAATTTTAGACGATTTGGGGGAAGTCTTTGAATACTTAAGAAGTCCTGACTTGAAGTAAGCTATATCTTCTGAGGCCGTTTCCCTGTCTCTGGAATTATTCATGCCTGCTCTCCTTGCCTTCATTATGGGATGCTGGATGTTGATGTTTTGAACTGAATTTATGTTATCCTGTTGGGTTAAGAGATCTTTATGAGCCTGTGTAACTCAAAATTCTGTGAGCCTTATGAATGTTTGGCTTTAATATGGGTGAATTTGCTGGTAGGAAGAACATTATTGAACTTGTATTTGAAGATGCAGGAGTCTGGGGTCAGTTATCCTGACAATACATTTTTAGGATGAGGAACTTTAGATTGTGATGTAAAAGGTGCAGCAGAGTAAGATGACTGAGGACATGTGTCCTGGTGCCCTGTGTCAGCTTGCGTTTTTCTAACATCTGCACTACTTTTTTTTTTTTTTTTTTATGGAAAGTGCCTAATTCTTCTTACCCCTCATTTATTTAGAGCCCTGATTGTTGAGATATTAGTTTGCACTATTGCTGCAGTTTGCACCTATTTGCATATTTGTATTCAATTGCGTATTCATATAATTTTAAAATTGTTCTCTGATTTGCTGTGTATAAAACATTGTTCTCTACCCACCCCAACTAAACTAGTTGAGTCAGTGTCATTTTTCTCATTCTTTCAAATCTAAACACACCATAAGCTTCTAACTGCATAAGAAGCCCTTTGAAGGAATGAATTTAGCTTTTGCCAAGAAGTCTTACTATTTTTCAAAATAATGGCAATAACAATTAATTGATTAAATTGATTTAAGCATTTAATTAATTCAATAATAGTATGTCTGATTATATGATAAGTTTTGTATATATATAAAACTAAGAAATTTAATAATATGCTCATTCATCTGCTAAAAATGCTTTGGTTTTAATCTTAAAATGTTTTGGACAATGAAATTTTAATCTGTTTTAGAACATCAGGCAAAGCAGGCAGGTTTTGCAATGTTTCTTAAAGGTCATTAAGCTTAAGGGATTATTTTTTCTTTTTTCTTTATTTGGATCAGTGAAGAAGTGAAATTCCAGAGCCTCAGGTCTTCCTGAAAGCTGCCTTATCTTTGGTTTTTAAAGGTTACATTTGTAAAATATTTGTAGATTTCCACATTGTCGTAGCCTCTGGGAAATAGAGACCCAGATTAAAAAAAATTTTTTTTTTACTTTTCCCAAACATTTTAGTTTCAGATTATTTAAGATTTCATAATCCAGAATACACATAGGTAATCTGAAATAATGTTGGTATTTGAATGGAAGAGTAAAAATGAAATTGTTTACAGATAAAGGAGATGTGAATATAGATTGCATGGCAGTAAGAATATACATATTATATAGATTTTAAATGATCTCTCATAGGTTAAAATAAAATATTTAATTGAAGTAGATCAGCATGCAGCAGCCCCAAGTTTTATGCATAAAGAAAGCTGCTAATACTCCTTGCTTTAAGAAATAAGTAAATTGTATACTGATTAAGTTTTATACAGTTTTATAAGGATATCTGCCAAGCACCATCATTTATACTAGTCTTCCACAAAATATACATATTAAGTACATATAAGTAGATTTGATGATTGGTTTATGTATTTATGCCTACCTATGTCTAGTTCAAGAGAATATTTAAGGTAACCTATAAAAGTACTTTAAAATACATATTTATATAATATATAAATATATAAAATACACATATATATACACACACAGAATCATGGAAACTAGGAGATCCAAGCCTGAGGGAAAATTGAAATGTACTGGTATAACTGCAGGGTCAAACCCAATGATTCAATTTTATCTGCAAATGTGAGGCAAAAAGAAAGCATTTTCTCTAATATCATTTTCATTGTCCATAAGGAAAAAAAATATATATAGCTTTTCAAAGGAAGAAATAGATTTCCTTATATTCAGTCTGTAAACAGATTTCTAGCTTGGTTTTTATGTAGTGATTACTGAATAGATAGATACTGTCCTCAACACCTCCCTAGGGTTTTAAAAAGGTGCTTATTGTAGTGACACTCAATATAATATTAGTAGCAAGCAATGGCACCCCACTCCAGTACTTTTGCCTGGAAAATCCCATGGACGGAGGAGCCTGGTAGGCTGCAGTCCATGAGGTTGCTAAGAGTCGGACACAACTGAGTGACTTCACTTTCACTTTTCACTTTCATGCATTGGAGAAGGAAATGGCAACCCACTCCAGTGTTCTTGCCTGGAGAATCGCAGGGACAGAGGAGCCTGGTAGGAGGCCCTCTATGGGGTCACACAGAGTCGGACACGACTGAAGCGACTTAGCAGCAGCAGCAGCAGCAAGTGTGAATGAGCCCTTATTATATACCAGACATTCTACTTTCCAGGCATGGTTCCATTTCTTTCCACATCTACCTTCTGATATAGGGACTGGTGTTATTACCATTTTAAAGATAAAGAATCTGACAAAGATTACGAAAATTGCCCAGGATCCATGTAGTTAGTGGTGGACCCAGGTCCCTTGATTTCAGATTCTGTGCTCTTAAACATTTTTCCAGTAAAATGTACAGTGTAAGGATAGTATTTCTGTCCCTGAGAACCTGAGTCTTTTTTATTTATCATTTGTTCTTATTCATTGAGTTGTGCATGCGTGCTTAGTGCTGTCTGACTCTGCGGCACGTCAGACTATAGTCCTCCAGGCTCCTCTGTCCATGGGATTTTCCAAGCAAGAGTATTGGAGTGGTTGCCATTTCCTCCTCCAGGGGATCTTCCTGACCCAGGAATCAAACCCATGTCTCCTGCATATCCTGCATTGACAGGCAGATTCTGTTTATTAAGAAAGATTCAAATATCTGGACTTTGAGACAGTATTGTCTCTTTCTTGGAAAACGATGATGCGTGAACAGTATTGTACATGTTTTAAAAGTTCATTAGGTAACTTTGACAAGCTCATTTCATCCTGGAAACAGATTACAACATTACTAGATTCTTTTCTTACTCTTATTTGTTAAAACCATGTATCTGTTCAGATAATAAATATGCTTAACTACAAACTAATGAAAAAAAAAACCCCTCATGAATAGTTTGAATGATTGTCTTATAGATGTGAGTTTATTATTTCTATCTACAATGGGCAGAACTAGAAGTAGTTAAAGATCACTTGATGGCATATTTATGCTTAAAATAAAGAACCATTTACTACTAACTCAGACTGACAAAGAGTAGAATATGATCCCTTATGAGGTACCATTCCTTGGAATTTTGGAGAAAGGCTGAGCATTACAATGGGCTTTCTACCCTGGAAGAGATATGAAATTAGCTAATGGGTTCTGAAGATGAAATAAACAAAACATGTTAATGTCCTTTGAAAATTGCTAATACTGTAAATATAAAATTCATTAACTTATTCTTTCAACAAAAGGAAGCATTTTCTTCTTTTTTACTTATTTAACAACTACATATCAGCTGAATGGTTGTTAATATGGCATATATTATATTTTACATATATTATTATCCAGTGTACTCTTTTATACATTTAGATTGTTTTCTCTTATTAATCACTATTAAGTTATTTTATTCCCCAACTGTCTGAGATAAGTAAAACTCTCAAGTTTTAAAAATTAGATAGTGCCAACTAGGCAAAATATTATAAAATTTTACATCAAATGGAAATTCTATTTACCTGAATCTCATATCCTTTAGCCAGAATAATCAAGATTGGAGAGAGATTGCTTCTCACCATTCACGCCTTTCTTTAGAAAAATAAAAAATAGAGTATTGATCCTGTCAGATAGTCATTTCTGAGTAGGACATATTATATTTAAATTGATCCTTTAGAATTCTTACCTTTTTCCTTTGTTTGGCATAATTTATGCTCATCATTTTCTTTGAAAATTAATTCAAACCCAGGGCTTTACAGAATTTTTCTATGATTTTTCTCTTCTCCATTCTAAACACCCTACAGTTTGTGTGTATATGAAGTTTTGGCTCAATTATTTAGCCTTTGTGCAGACTCAGAGTTACAGACAGCAAAGATCTCTGCAGCCATCCAGCCCAATGCCCTCATTTCTGGATGAAGAGAATGAGGCCGAGCCCCAGACACACAGCTGGTCAGTCTTTGACCGAGAATTAGGACCCAGGGCAGTTTTCATTCTCTTCTGTTTTGTAGTTGCTTGATTATTTTGTGTGTGTGTTTGGTCTCCCCAGCTAGAGGATTCATTATCAAGGAGCAAGCTTTTCCCCCTCATCCGCTGACTCTTCTGTGTTTCCCTCTTTGGCATGGGCAAGGGAGAATGTGTGGGAGCTAGCCTCTTGGCAGCAGATGCCAGTGGTGTATGACTGTCCTTTGCTTTAGTGATATTTTTAAAGTGTCTTCAACTTTTGTATTAACATCTAAAACATACTTCTTAATGTTCAACTATTAGTAGGACTGTTTAGTGTTATGTGTAGTAATTTAGGTTTTGTATTCTCAGTGTTGTCCTAACATAAGGATGGAACTAAATCCCTCTATATTAGTGATATGATAAAATTGTATTTTCTGATAACTTGGAATACTGTGACAAGGGGATGAGAAGCAAGGCCTATATCTCAGTATTTGATGGGCTTTTCTAAGTTTTCTCTAAATTTTACAGTACAGAAGGGCTTCCCTGGTGGCTTGGATGGTAAAGGATCTGCCTGCAATTCAGGAGACCTGTGTTCAATCCCTGGGTTGGGAAGCTCCCCTGGAGAAGGATTCCCTCTTCTGGCAACCCACTCCAGTATTCTTGCCTGCAGAATTCCATGGACTGAAGAGCCTGGCAGGCTAAGTTCGTGGAGTCATGAAGAGTTGGACACAGCTGAGCAACTAACACTTTCTAAGTTTTCTCTAAATTGTATAGTACCAAAGAGCTTACCTGAAACAGTCCTCTTCAAATCTGGCCATATATGATGGTGACACCCTCCTTTCTCCATATCACCCAAATTGGGACCCCAAAGTTGGGACTTGTGCATCTTTATGTTAAACGTGGTCTACAGTAGAGAGCCAGTGGCTTGGAAGAACAGCATGATTGACATGATGAAGATGCCCTTTTAAGAGAAATTTACTAAGTTTGGAAAGAGTGCTTGTATATATATAGTCGGGGAGGAAATGATGTATATACAGAAACCTGTAGAAAGATTGATTTTATGCTTCATTGAAATTATTTGATTGCCTTTGACATCATATCAAACATTTCTTTGTCAAATCTTTGTGGGCCTGTCATATCTTTCAGGCCCAAATAGCAGTTGAATTGCACCTACAAACCTTCATAAAGCTTGAAAGGAATCAGTTAAACAAGGACAATGGCTTCTGCTGCTGTATTTCAGAAGTGACAGACAACGTAAACAGATAATAGAAATCCATTATTAGAAACTGCTATTTTTCCTCTTAATGAGTAGTGGCTGACCCAAACCTATTAAAAGTTGTAATAAGAGTGGTTGGACATCATGGTGCCCATTTTGCAGTAATCAGTTAAATCTCATTCTCTCTCAGTGCATTTATTCAATATTAGATACAACTGTACACTATTTATGTGGCTGCCATATTTGTATTTCATTAAATATTAAAGATGTGTTGATAAAATAAAAATAGATATGTTAAAAAAACACAAAATAGTCAAGTAGTCACAGAAGTTTATGAGTGAAGAATTGGCGAGTCAGTTTAAATTTGGAGTTTTTTCTGAGTCTTGCTTTGGTTCTGAGTGTTAAGGATCGTAGCAAAAGCCTGAGACCATTTAGTTTTCAAAGTAGGCAACTCATGATTGTAATTTAATAGTAGTTACATAGTTATCATTTCTTGAAGGTAATGAGACAGAGAATGATAATTTTCCTTTTCTCTTTCAACTTGAGAAGGACTCTAGAGATCATGTAATTCTAGAATTTCACAGATAAGGAAACTTAAAAAAAAAAAAGATAACTGTCTCAGTAAATATTCAGAGCAGGAGGAGCTTTGTTTTCTTCTTAGCAGTGGGTCACTACTAAAATTGTGTGTGTACGAGCCACATGACATTTTCATTTAGTCAATGGAGAGTTGAGAGGGTCTGTGTTTAGCACTTGAATATTGGACATGATTCAAATGTGAGTCAAGTGTGTCTAGAGGCTTTATTCATACCTATTTTCTTTTAGTCAGCATTGCTTCATAATGCCCTGGTTTCATGAATTAATTTTAATGGAATTAAACTTGAACAGCTCAAAATTATATAATTAATTTCATTCAGCTTCAATTAGAGTTACTAATTGAATCAAGCCTACTAGCATGACACCTGGCGGCAGTCAGCTACATAACAGTCGCAGCAAGAATGTAGGACTCTGCTGAGGAGAGAGTTCCTGTGTAGAGCTATTAGAAAAATCTTTGCTATTGATCATCTCAGAAAGGCCTTGGGTTGACGGTAGCAGTGGAAAGATTTCAGAAGTTGTTTAAAAAAGTCAAGATTTTAATTGAAACGAATACACACATCTCAGGAAGGTTACATTTTTCCCTAGGATAATGCTGAGTAAATGCTGCATAAATCTAGAACATGTTGGTTTAGTATGGTTCTAATTTATATTTTACTGCTATCTGAATACGGTTTTGCTTTCTAAAAATATTTAGCATTGGAGACCCAATTTTTTTAAATTCAGAAATCTAAGCCTCTAGACTTATTCCTGAGTGTCCATCTATTTTCATGTGTTGAAATGTGTTTTATGGCAGAACTTTTCAATTGTGAAATCCCCATGGTACAGGAGAAATTTCTGCATGTGCAGAACTTTTTTTTTTCCTTCCACTGGAAATGTTAATACAGTTGACTAACAACTTCTGTTTGAATCTCTTTCCTTTCCTTGCTTCCATGGCTTGACATCATCTAGTTTTTCTTCCTTCTCTGATTCCTTTCTGATTGTATAGAACCCTCCTGATACTCTTCTTTTCATAGGCTTACAGTTTTGGTGAGCCTATTCATTTGAATGACTTCAGCAGTCAAGTTTAGGAAGATAACTGTTTCAGCTATAACTTTGTGACTTGCAGATGTTCAAAATTAACTCATCCACTAGACTTGGTTGGGCTACAGTCCATGAAGGTTGGGATGTGTTTTGTAATTGATTGTATATTCAACTGCATAATACAGTGCCCAAATATAAACTATATACAAATATATATTTTTATTTTTTAAAAAATATTAAAAGTATAGTTGATTTATAATGTTGTGTTAATTTCTGCTGTGCCGATGTGGTCAGTCGTGGCCGACTCTTTGTGATCCTATGGACTGTAGCCCACCATGTTCCTCTGTCCATGGAATTTTCCAGGCAAGAATACTGGAGTGGGTTGCTATTTCCTTTTTCAAATTTCTGCTGTAAAGCAGAGTGATTCAGTTATACATAGATACATATACAAATATAAATTATTTTCCTGATCTCTGGGTTTTCCCAGTCAAATCCATCCTAAGACAGTCATCTCCAGCTATCATCTTCTTTGACAGTCTGTGAATCCTCTAATTATTTTATCACAGTTACCTCCTTTCCCATCTTCTTATCCAGTTGACAAAACTTTCATCAGTCTCTCTTTTAGTTTCCCTTACTCTGTTCTCCCTGTTAGATGCATCCGTCCTCCAGTGACTCTTAAGGATTTAAGGACAGTTGAATCACCTGGGTCTCCCACCCCCAAATTAAAGTAGAATTTTAGGTTATAAGGCCCAGGAAGCTATTTTTTAAGAAGTCCCCTGAGTGAGTTAGAGTACTGTCAGGATTGAGAACCTCTGGTGTATATACGTTTGTTCATTTCCCCTATATGTGGCTTTGATTAGACAGTTCATAAAGCTACCATGGCTACTGTTACTTTTTTATCTTACTTTGAAATTAGGTCCAGATTTTTCACCTTGCCATGCAAATCCATAGCATGTCCCTGTTCAAACTTTCACAATCTTATTTCCTAATATCCCTCTTTAAGTAGTTCACAGTGCAGAAAATTTGAACTTTTGCCTACGTGTCTGCTTTTGGTGTTTGCCCTGCAATTCTTTCACTTGGAATGGCTTTTCTCTCATCTCTACTTTGAGAATTCCTGCTGATCTTAAAGATTATCCAACATGCACCATTTTGTATCATGCTTTTCTTGAGCTCTGAATTCTGATGCGTATCTTCTTACTTTGAATGTCTTTAGTGCCCTAGACCTCTTGTAACATTCATTTACCCTTGTGTTATAGTCAGCTTTTTGCTTAAGTTATGTTCCCGATGAGACATTACTTTACCTTACTCATTGGCTTCCTCCCTGGAGAACCCATAAACTCACATATAAATCTCGCATTATCTTTGATGCTTTCCCTGCCACCCTTGCCCTCTACATGTATGGGCTCAGTTCCATCCTTGATAGAACTGTTACACATTTTTCTATCATGGCAGATCATTTGCTATGTTTTGATGACCTGTTTACAGTAATCTTAACAGACAATTTTTACAATAAAACGTTTCTTCAGTGCTGGTCCTAAAGTGCATGTGTGTGTGCTAAGATGCTTCAACCCTATGGGCTGTAGACTATCAGGCTTCTCTGTGCAAGGGATTCTCCAAGCAAGAATACTGGAGTGGATTGCCATGCCCTCCTCCAGAGGATCTTCCCAACCCAGGGACCAAACCTGTGTTTCTTAAGTCTCCTGCATTGGCAAGGCATGTTCTCTACCACTAGTGCTGTGTCTGGAGTGCAGTCATAGAGTAGATGCTAGTAAATCTCTATTGAGTCAATAACATATGCAATGGTTAGTAGAGATATTGCTCCCATTACTTTTAATTATGGCAGATTTATAGAAACATTTTGGGGAAAACATCTATAAAAATGAAAACAGAAAAATATGTGACATCTAATGATAATGCATTTTTTTTTAATTTAGAAAAATGTGATAAAGAAAATACTGAGAGAGAGATAACTCAAGCTACCGATAGCTGCTTCACACATGGAGAGATGCAGGACCAGCCCATGTGGGGAAATTGTTCGGATGATGAACTCATCAGAAGTAAGTATTTTTGGAGAAAATTGGAGTGATTCAGGGACATGACTATAATAATATGCTCTCAGTTAATCATCTCATATAATTCTGCTAGAAATCTGTAAATCAGCAACTTACCTGAAAGTGTTTTTCATGAGTCTTTTAACATATAGAAGTAAAGCAGAGTATGAATAATACTGTCTGCTGGCTTTCATCCTGTCTTTAAAAAGGAAGTATTAAACTGAAAATTTTGGACTCCATTCTCAGAGAGATTTAGACAAAACTAAATTCCTTCTTGAGTAACAACTAAGTAGAAGTTGGACAATTCTACGTATAAACAGACAGTGAAACTAAAAAGATAAAGATGAGGTAGAGGACAGTGAGTAGTATTTTGGTAACACCATGTGGTCCCTGTTCTGGCCAAATGATTCCAAACTGTTTTTTCACAGTTAACACTTTTATCACTACTTAGCTTCTTTTTATTCTCTTCCTCTTCTTAAAATTGCTCTGTAGAATATGTAATAAGCTTTGGTTTAGTTTTGTTTTACTCTGGGAATGCCCAGAAACACCAGTATCTCTTAAGTGCTATTCAGAATCCATGTTGATGGCAGGTTGTGCTTGTTCTGGCCGCTAAATTCCCCCTGGTGGATTCAATATGAATTTGCCATAGAGTGAAAGATTCTCTGTAGTGAACGTATATATAGAAAGAACATCACTGTGCTGTGCCATGCCTGGATGGCCTTAGGAGTGCTACATCTGAAATTATCATTTATGGTAACCAAATTATCCATGTCACTTTTCAGCTTTTCAGAGAAGACAGAGGAAAAGTTTTATTCTGGGAATCAAGTGTTACTTTTTTTTGTTTTTAATTTAATTCTTCAGTTCAGACAACTCTATAATATTGAAACTTTTTTGTGTTACTTATTACATTTACTTTGAATAATAGAAACCAAACAGAGAAAAGCAGGTAGAAGGAAAAAGCCAACTTTGTAGAAGAAAAAAATAATAATAAAAACACTATAGAAGGAGACTTAAAGTTTTCAAGCAAAAAGCTCTAAAAGTGACTGTGTTTTAGTTTAATTTTAGAACTATTTTGGTTTTTTACACTTTTCTACTGGGGAATGGAATAGAAAGGAAGTGAAACTCAGAAATTAGGAGCAAGATTTATTCAGCTTTCTCCAAAAAATCAAAAAATATATATATATTTCAAGTAAATATTTATCTCCAAAACATATATTGTCATCTTCTTTCTAAATGTTGACACTGCTATTATGAAACTTAAGGGTTTGTGAGATACTAGCATATTTTATCTGTGATCTTTCAGCAAGCAGAGAGCATGAGACAGGGTCTTACAGACAATTTTAACTTTACCTTTTGGGAGGTATGATTGTTTGCTTATTTTTTTCCCCCCATATTCATAGAATTTATGTGTTTCATTAATTGATTTATTTTTACCAATTTCCCTTCCCAAGGCCCACACTTGGAAAAACATGAATAAGAACTCTTAGGACAAAAACTAAAATATAACCACCATTGCATAAGGATATGGAGAGTCATGTCGTATTAAAAAACTTTAGTGCTATTTGATGAAACTCATTTTAGCCACAGAACTCACATCATTAAAGTGAATGGATTTAAAACTTACTCCTGTCTCTTGTCTGGATTGATTATGGACAGTGATAAATATTGTAAAGTGCATGAAATAGTTTTTTTATTGAGATAATGATGCAGCCTGTATTGTGGGGTACTGGAGTACTTGGGAACAACTGTCTAGGTACACACACTAATATACACTGAAAGAATCCAGAGAGAGAGATTTATTACCTCCTTTGAGAGAGTGGCTGGGAAAATTGACAGATGAATGGATATCAGATGATAATGGCCAAAGACAGTAATGCTGCTCTTGCTCAAAACATAAGTTGCCGAGAATTTCCACATATTTGTGGGTGACTTTGGATTATGAATTCTGATGACAGATTTCAGAAACTACATTTTTGTTATTTTCCCAGTCACACTTCTCTAGACAAAGGCTACTCTGTTGGGTCTACAGAAAAATTTGATATGTGGATTTTCCAAAATGGAACACTTTATGTCATCTTTAAAACCAACTCAAGTCTGGATAGCATCTGCAAGTTTGATAATCTGATAGCTTTTGCTGTTCCAACTCCCAGACACTAAAGTCTGCTAAGCTAGCCTGACTTTCCATCTTTGGCTTTCCCCATTGAGTCCTTGGCTGTCTCTGCATCATTTAGCGTCTGTCTCTCTTAACCCTGCAGTTAGAGAGATGTGTGTTTTCCTCTTACTTCAGCATCTAGAGCATTTCTGGGGGCCTAGTGCATCTTTTGTAATAACAATAGCCCTGGAAAGAAGGCTGTGGCTCAGAGCTGCATTGGGCGGGGTGGGGGGTGGGGGGACATCTGCGTGAGTCAGGCCTGGGCTGGCTCCTGTGCCAGGAGTCCTGTGTGGCTCCCTGAGCACCGTGGAAGAGGCGGACAGCTGGCTCTGATGGAACTGATTTTAGTTTCCCACTGTAGTGCGAGGTTGGCTGGATGGAGGGATCATCAGAAAAATAAGGCCGGCTGGGGTGTGGGAACATTTTCAAATGTGCAACCCACTCTTTTTCCAAGCTTCCATGGGACAGTTCAGCTGCATAAGCAAGAAGCAGAGGGGAGTGACTCTGCTGTTGAATGCAATTTCTCTCTATCTATTCTTGAGAGTGGTGAGTGAGGGCTGGCAGCTAACATCTCTGTTGTCCCGGATGCCTGCTGCCTTTTTTGTTGGACATTTAAGGCATAATTTATAGGGGATTGTTAGCTGTCAGTGTGACGAGGCTGTTTTTACTTTTCTGAGAATAACTGGGCTCTGGAAAGTCAAGGGAGTGGCTGCTGTGGAAATTGTATTCTAATTAAAGGGTGTATTCTCAGGCCTCATAAACGAGATCCAAGCTGAGAATAATTTCCAAATTATTCTGTGAACTTTAACCCTGACCTCAGTGGACCACCCACTTGTGGCTCCCACTTGGTGCAAGTTCTACAAAGATTTCCAGCTTTGTGTGCCTTCCCTGGTCCTTCTAGAAAACATCGCAGGTGGCAGACCTGAGGGACTGTGCTCTCAAGGTCTGGATTTCAAGTCAGTTGTCCTTGAGTTGCTAACTTATTAGAATCCTTTCTTGAAGTTATAAATAAAGAGAAGAAATCCATATGGAATGAAACATTTCGAATAAATAGGCCACACACAATCTGGTCAGGGAATGTGCATTGTAGCTCTGTTTCTTATGAAATTTAAATTAAAAAGATATTTCCAACCACTGAAGTTTGTTAAAAAAAGAATCTAAATCAAATCAGTAAAGAATTAAAAACATAAGCAGGTTTTGTGGGAGTTTTGTTTTTTAATAATTTTTTTAATTCTTTTTACAATTTAAAAGACATTTGTATTCTGAGAAAAATATTCTGGTATTTAATTTCTGGAATGGGGCTTCCATTTTAGAATTTGTAAGAGTCTCTTTCTATGGCTAACACTGGCTTTTCCCCTCAGATTGGCATATGTGGGACAGTATATAATTTGGAGCTATGCCTTGTTTTAATAATCACTCGTCCTCTGATTTGGTGGAATAAATGTTGCAGTGAAGTGACATCCTCAATTAATACTAATTTTTCTATTTAACCCATAATATGCATAAACTGATAACAGGCAATAGGCAACATTTCATGTTTTAATTAGACTAGAAAAGGAATAGAAGTAACATTTTGATCTCAGTCTTTGGGGGGATTTCTAAGGTAGGAAGGATTATATCTGTGAGTGTGTGTGCGTGTGTGTTACTGTGCCTATACTCATAGGCATGAGTAAATTTTCCTTTAATTTAGGTCAAATTCTACTATTCTAATTATTTCCTATGGAGAGCTTACATTTTTCTTCTTTCTAAAGTGCCTCAGGTGTCTCAGATTTTTCTAGGTCTTTCTGAAAATTCTTATTACTTAACTTTATCGTTGGACATCACTTTTTACATAAACGTCTCCTAATTCTAAATGCCATTACTTCACTCCAGAAATTTTCCTTAGCTTCCCTTCCGAAATAAATTTCCCATTAAATGAAACTATTTTGCTCAGCTAATTCTCTCCTTTGTGATTTTGTAGAATTCCCATGATCTGAAGCAAACTTAGAATGCTCTACTTAAATGGTAATCCCCATTCTATTTAACCCATTTATTCATTTTGAAGAGGTTTTAGTTCTCATAATAGTAAGCACTTAATTGGTCGTAAAACACAAGCTTCTCTCTCTAATTCACAATTGCCTCCTCTTTACTGAGCTGGTATGTCATGCTTTTTCACTCTTGCTTCTACTTGAAATCCTCCTCTTGGCATCCGCTGAGTTTCCTCACAACATCCAGAGGCTCTGCTGTTAGAGACTCTCATTTCTTTTACCAGCCTTTGCTAACTTATTGCTGATCACCTGTTAATGAATACCATTTCATTACATTAGAGAATGCTTCCTCTATGTAAAATACTGAAAAGCAGAGACTACTCAGGTGTACTATTTATACACTTAGAGCATTTTTAACTTTAAATATAAGGAAAGAAAACTGAGAGGTTTGGATTTAAATCTTTTCAGTGGCACTCATGTTTGAATGCACATCACAGTATTATTTGGTTTTCTTTAGAATTCATTTTATACAGAAGAGGCATAAACAAGCTCTCCTCCCACCTCCCATAAGTACCACCCAATAGGACTGGGGAATATGGCTTTTCTGTTTCATAGTTAATTGGAGATTCTTTCCTGAATACTTCATGCTTCTTCATGTGGGAGTCCACATTGGGAGCAAGTCACGGTGACTTCCACTGTTTAGTCCTCTATTTGTCTCTCAGAAAAATTATCCTTTTCAATATGCAGACCAAATGGTTATGTAGCTACAGTTCAGATGCTTTTAATTGTTGCTATAGAGAGGAATCTTTAACCATCAGTTATTCCAAAACCAACTCATGGTTTGGTTTCAGGGTTGGGTGAATAATCATAAGCCATTTCTGATGGCTCCCCATATATGATGTATTGATCAATGACAGCCATTTTAGACTGTTCTAGAATGGAGCTCAAGTTCCCTGACACACTTTTTCCTAGAGGTGCATTACTCCATGCTCATCTGGGTTCTACCCAAAAAGCTAGGGAGAACCACTGTCCATGTTTTGTTTTAAGTACCTTAGGTTCAGGGTCCTGGAGAGCCACAGAAGCTGAATGCCAGAGTTCAGACCCTGGATGCATCATTGATACTGGCATAGACAAAGTTCCCTAAACTCTCTGAGATTGTATTTCTCATTTTTAGAATGTAGGTACTGATTCTATATACCTCATGCTACTATTTTAAAGGTTATATAAGAAAATGCATATTACATTTTGATTAACACAGAGCTAAGTGGGTAAGCACTCAAGTGAATTTATAAGTTTTTATTATGATTGTTCTTGGGCCCAAGTATCAGTTATAAGGCTTTTTTCTCCACTCTCTGTGATGAGTTATGTGTCCCGACATACTGGATACAGAGACCAGGTTTTTCTGAGACCATTAATACTTATGTCCATGACTGAGGCCAGCACAGTTGCTGGTACATAGTTTATGCTTAATAAATGCTTGATTACTTAAGTGTATTGAATTAATGAGAGGAGGGAAGAGATTCTTTACCCATCTTGCTTCTATTATTTCAGCTTTAAGGTCCTATGATGGACATTCTAAATCATTGCCTTTTTCCTTTTACCCCCTTCTTAGGTAAGCTTCCCAGGTGGCTCAGTGGTAAAGAATCTGCCTGCCGTTGCTAGAGATGCAGGAGACAAGGGTTCTATCCCTAGGTATGGAAGCTCCCCTGGAGAAAGAAATGGCAACCCACTCCAGTATTCTTGCCTGGAGAATTCCATGGGCAGAGGAGCTTGGCGGGCTGCAGTCTATGGAGTGGCGAGTCTGGGACGACTGAACGCACACCCACAGCTGCTCCCTTCTTACTCCCAAGCTACGCCTGGCTCATTTATATTAACTTTCAAGTTCCACAGATGCTCTAATGATGTAAAGCTGTCGAGTCCTAAGTCTGACTGCTGTTCATTGATAAGGCTCTTTTGAAGCCTTCTAAGTGAACTGTGGCAGCGTTATGGATAATGTTTATTGTCTGTAGAGGTGGTTAGGGATGACACTTTGGTTAGAGCCTTTCCCCCTGTTCCTTATTTTTATTGCCTATTTATAAGAAAAAGTCTGAGATTGCTTCAGTTCCCTTCCTTCCTTCATTTTTCCTTCCCTTGCTTTCTCGTTATCTCCCCACCTCCTCCTCTCTCTCCTTTCTCTTTTCTTCTCATATTTCTCTCTGCCCTTCTAAGTTAGTTTTTATGTTTTGTATCTATAAAATATATTTTTTATTATTCTTAGATTCCTATTAATGTTATTTATTACTTCACTTTTCACCTTTATCAAATACCACGATTCATTCAGTTTCCATTTTATATCCTACTGCTCTTTTGTTAATGGAGAAGGCAATGGCACCCCACTCCAGTACTCTTGCCTGGAAAATCCGATGGGTGGAGGAGCCTGGTGGGCTGCAGTCCATGGGGTCGCGAAGAGTCGGACACAGCTGAGCGTCTTCACTTTCACTTTTCACTTTCATGCATTGGAGAAGGACATGGCAGCCCACTCCAGTGTTCTTGCCTGGAGAATCCCAGGGACGGGGGAGCCTGGTGGGCTGCCGTCTATGGGGTTGCACAGAGTCGGACACGACTGAAGTGACTTAGCAGCAGCAGCAGCTCTTTTGTTAAAGATTAAGGTTTTCAGATATTCCTAAAGTCTTTTGATCTTTTTGGGGTGAGATGAGATGGTATTGAAGTGCAAGTGGTGGATGAGGACTCAGTGAGGAAACCAGACTTACTGTTTTTCCACTTGGGAGTTCATTGAACTGGAGGGAGGAGCTGAGGCCTGGGGAACTAGCTTAGGGACCACCATGAAAATGCTAACCACTGAAGAAATAAATAACCTTCAATGATCAAGACCATAAATACTGCGGTCTAGATAATTTTAGTTCTCAAACCTCAAACTTCCTGGGTCTGAACACTCTGAATTTATGCAGAGATTAATACTTGTACAATGTGTTACTATAATGAATTTTCAGGATTAGGAATCAAACTATAACTTTGAAAACTGAATAAAAAATTGGTTACATTACGATGGGGTGCTAATAGTTTGCCGAAGCTGTTGTGTTGGATACAGTGATGAGTGATACAGGAGTGGTCTCTGCATTCAGAATTTAGTCTGGTGGAAGAGACATACAGTTCATCTTGAAATGATAGTGTGTGTCTTGAATGCTATGATAAGTAACTGCAGGTGGCTTTGTGTTCACATCTGTGAAACATGCTCAGGTAGAGGAGGGTCCGAGGGGGCTTTCCAGAGGAAGTGATGTCTGAGATGACACCTGAAGGAGCTGAGCAACTCAGGCAAAGCAGGGGCAGGGGTGGAGCCAGAGTGTTCGAAGCCTAAAGAACAGTGCACCTACGGGTCTGGAAAACACGTGGCCAGTTTGAGGAGAGGTGGAGAAGTTTTGTGTAAGCTGGGATATAAATTGTTAGATGAGGAGTGAAGAGATGGAGGGAAAGAATCTGTTAACAAAGGTTAAGGGAAGATGGAGGGTATGGAAAGTAGAAATGGCTTAAATTTATATTTTAGTTTATATTTTAGGGTGATTGCTTTTCATTAGTTTAAATGGTAAGGACTGAAGGCATTAAGAGAACAACTGAGACTATTGTATTAATCCAACTGAGAAAAGAAGGTGGCTTGGACTGGGGTAGAGTGGCCGGTGGGGTTGCAGGAAGTAGGTGGATTCAGCTTCAATTAGTAAGACATCTGGGGTAAGGGACTGGCAGGAGCTGGAAAGGAGACCAAGGTTTTTAGTTTGGGCAAATGAAAGGACAGTGGGGCAAAGGGTTTAAGGACATTGTCCAACAAGGGCTTCAGGTGATGGGTTGTGAATATCAAATGGGTAGGGAAAGAAGTAAAGACTGGAAGGATCTTCCAAATACAAAAGAAAAACCAATGAAACTAATGAATACCTGAAGTTTGTTTCTTTCTTTTTTTTTTTAAGAAACAAAAGTAGGTATAGATGCAGTAAGTGAATGGGATAGGTGGAAAAAGAAGACGGGTAATGAGAATGGGAAATAGGAACTTAAAGATTTCTGTGGTGGAACAATCCTAGGTGAGGACAGAGGACTGAGTGTGAACCTCAGGATGGGTGGTGGAAATAGCTTTTCTTAAATCTGAGACTTCAATTGGGAAGAGGATTTGGAAGCTTCGTAAAAATTGCCATGCTTGGCAGGTAAGGAAACAGAAATCCGTGTTTCTACCAATCAACATTGCAAAGTTAAGGCTTTATCTGTGTTTTTCTTTCTTCTGAATCTCTTGAATTTCTCACAATAACCTAGTGGCTTGGGATAAGGCAGTCACTTGGTTATCTCTGGGTCTTTGTTCCTTTGTGCTACCATCAGTCACCTGTTCTGAATGAATGCAGCTGAGGACTCTGAAATGAGTGAAAAATAATAAACATGATTTGAAGTTGCTGGTTATCTTTATTGATAGATTCTAAAGAATCTTCTCCATTTAATGAAAAGTGGTGGCTCAGCTGGTAAAGAATCTACCTGCAGTGCAGGAAACCAGGTTCGATCCTTGGGTCGGAAGCTCCCCTGGAGAAGGGAATGGCTACCCACTCCATCATTCTTGCCTTGAAAATCCCATGGACAGAGGAGCCTGGTAGTCTACAGTTCATGGGGTTGCAAAGAATCAGATATGACTGAGCAACTAACACTTTCACTTTACTTCAGAGGATTTCTCCATCTAGTAGACATACAGAATTGGAATTTAAGAAAAGATAAAATTAATCAGTGTGTATGTGTCAAATTAATATATGTGTGTATTTATTTATTTTTTTTAATGGAAGATGTCTCCTCACAATAGTTAGCTCTGGTAATGTGAAATTGAGTGAGGATATACTGGTGAAGAAGACTCTATTTAATATTGTGTATACTTTCTTCTGTATTACATTTTTTCTTTTAAGGTGAATTATTTAATTGTATTAAAAGTAATAATATTTTAAAAAGAAAATTCTCCTGTGTAGCAAAAATGATGAGGTTAAGGAGCTGATTTCCCAAAGCTACATTAGATCCCAGTTACCTATAGGAAATGCTCAGGTCACAGGTAGGCCAGGAGATTCAGCTTTCTTTAGGGTCTGAAGAAGACGGGACCAGCTATGTCATTTTGAAGGTGGAGAACCATGTAAGATGAGAATGCAGGGCCCCTTGTGGAAGACTTGTTATGAATTTCACAATGGCAGCTGCAGAGCATTCAACCAAGTGCACGGGTGCTTTTAAACTTGTTGCTCAATGCTCTTGCATGGGTCACATGCCCATGAAGCTGGGCCAATGAAGTATTGAGAGAGCAAGGATTTAGTTCTGGTAAGCAAAAAATATTACCTTGTACCCATTTTGTAATTTTTTAGTAAGTTTCTGAAATTCAAGAAGGAAGGAGTTTTTCAGGACTCCTCACATCCATTGATAAGTTGTTAGTCCCATGCATGAGTAGCTTATATAGCTATAAAAACAGCTGCCAGAAAGAAGGGAGGGAGTGATTCCCAGCTCTTATCCAGCTCTTGGTAAAGCTGTGCTGAGAATGAGGGGCTGTAGCAGATTGATGGAATTCCCCTCCACTCCTTTCAGGAGCCCCATTACTCTTCACCATAGGACAGCTGGGAGTCAATACTGTGACTTGTCTGTGATTCTTTAAAGAGCCCTTTAGGACTCGGTGGTAAATCTGAGCTCCATGATTCTCTACTAGAAACTAGATTCTTCCTAAGTCCCTGGGTTCTGTAGCAGGAGACACAGAAGTCAGGGAACTCTCTCTTTAAAACCCCCAGATGCTGGCATTAGAGGGTGAAATTGTATTAAGTGAACCAGAGAAGAGAATGGGTGGAGAAATTTGTTCTGCTTTGGCATGTTATTTAATTAAATACATTTTCCATGGTTCTTGAGAACTTAGATTGGGAGATTTAAGGAAAAAGATTCCCACAATCTCAAATGTCATAAATAATTGATTCATGCTGATGTGATGATAATAAGACCATATGTCTCATCTTTGGATGCTGCCCATACATTGCTTGTTTCTATGAAAAAGATTCATCCGTGTGTCATATATTTAGAGGCCTTCTTTGCAGGTTATCTTCTCTGTATTCTCTCAACATTACCAAGGTGCTGTTATAATCACAAAGTGGAATGATAAAGCAGGTTGCATCAGTGACAACAGCACAGCTAGCGAATAGTGTGATCTGGCGTGCTGCGATTCATGGGGTCGCAGAGTCAGACACGATTGAGCGACTGAACTGAACTGAACTGAGTGTCGTTAACATTGTCCCACTAGTCCTCTGAGTTAGGCTTTTCTCGTTGCACTTCCCCCATATGCAGTAAATTTTTAAAAGTCTTACCCAAATAGCTCTGAATAAGAAAACTTAGTACTGGGAATGTAAAATTAAACCCATATTCATACATAGTTAAGTCTTCAATATTTTTTACTTTAGCCAATTTAAAGGGGTTGACTTGAGGTCTGGGTTTTTGAAAGATAGCAAAAGCCATTCGGTGTTTATTTAGATATGCACAACTTGCCTTTTAATTTTTTAAACAAAAGATTCCTTTAAATTTATCAAATTTCAAAGTCTATATGTATGTATAAATATGCATATGAGTCTTTGTGTTTTAAATAGAGGATTGAATAATACTTTTGCCATGAAATTGAAATTTGTTTGGACTCAGACAAACTAAATTCAAGGAAGGGTGAATAGCTAATTTCAAGGTACAAAATCTTTTGATCATTTCAACTTTAAATTTGAGTCTAGTTGCCATCTGGTGCCTGGAAAGGTGGTTGAGGGGTGTTGGTGGTACACTGGTCGTTGTGAAAACATGTGTTGGGTATAATATTGTTGTGACTATTCATGCCTTCAGCTCTAGCTTCTAGCGTAATCTATGCTTAGTTCAGTTCAGCTCAGTCATGTTCAACTCTTTGCGACCCCGTGGACTGCAGCACCCTAGGCTTCCCTGTCCATCACCAACTCCTGGAGCTTGCTTAACTAGTATCTTATTTGTTCTCTAAGTCAGGCTTCCCTTATTTGACTGATGTAGAGCTTCTTTTAATTTCTTTGAAGTCACATCATTTTTTGCCCATTTTAACTGTTTCACTGTAGCTATCTTACAAATATGGACACACCTTGGACCTTGCCACCAATGAGATCTACTCTAAGATTTTGAAATTAACTTTCTCATTTCTTCCTACACTTTACCTTAATTATGCCTAACCTGCTCACCATTTACTTTCTCCCCATAGTCTCTCATCTCCTCCTTCACTTCACCTGCCGTTTTTTCATGGCCATCTTGGAGTTGCACATAATCTTTTAATATCCCCTAAATTCTGTGAACTTATACTGTATCTGCCAAACTTACGCTGAAACTTAGATAGCTGACCATACCATCCGTCTTCTCACTTCATGTTCTAAGGGCTATGGATCATAAATGTGGTGTAGCAGGAAGAGGAGCTCTGTCTAAATGAAAGAAAGTGAAAGTGTTAGCTGCTCAGTCGTGTCCGACTCTTCGTGATTCTATGGACTATAGACCACCAGACTCCTCTGTCCATGGAATTCTCCAGGCAGGAATACTGGAGTGGATTGCCATTCTCTTCTCCAGGGAATCTTCCTGACCCAGGGATTGAACTTCTGGTCACCTGCATTGCAGGCAGATTCTTTACCGTCTGAACCACCAGGGAAGACCGTGGTATAAATATGTGGTCTCTAATGTCAATTGATACATCTCTGCTGCTACTAGATATACAGTTTCTGGTTGACTTCCACTTGTGGTCCATCCTTGCCTTTTTATGACACTGTTTTATAAGGAATCAGATTATATCCTAATTCCTTCATCACTGAGCCGTTTTAGGTTCTATTTAAGTATCAGCGCCTGGTGTTCAAAACCAATTCTATATAGCGAATACCTTAGCCTATCTCAATCTGTCATGGAACAGTTAAAGACAGCTAAATTAGTCTTCTTATGGGTCACTTTTCTCAGTCCAGTGGTCTATTCTCAGTCCTTTTTTTTTTTTTTTTTTTTTCTGTAAAATTTGACAGGACATGTTTCTAGTTTGAAATTCCTCTTCCTCCTGCCACTCTCTCCCTGCCTCTGTATGAGTGGCTTTCTTTTAGTCCCTAAGATGCTCTGAGAATCTTTGTTTCTGGGCTTTTGCATTCCAGGTCTCTCTCCAGACTTCACTGTCACTTCCGAAAGGAGGCTTTTCCAGACCACTCAAACTGAAATGGGTTTCCCTATTTATCTTAGCACCTTTTCCTTCCTGATGCTTGTCACAATTCGTAACTGATTTTTGCTATTACATGTCTAATGTTTGCTGGCTTTACATTGCATTCCTAGCAATTAGCATTACTCTGGGATAACAATAAATTTTCAGTAAATTATTTTGGATGAACTGTAGTAATAAAATAAATTTTACTTTGTCCTCCACTTCCTTTCATGAACTTTCCTCCTAGCCAAAATGTGCCTCTCGCTCTTCCTTTTACCTGTTGAGGATTTCCTTCTCCCAAGCTTCACGTGAGTTACCTATATTTCCACATCTCCAGCCAGACATCTGTGATTTCTCCCTTGTTTGGTTTTGCAGAGTGTTTATCTTCTCTCCTAAAGGACTCATTAATTTCAAAGTTGTAGTGCCTGTGTGGATGGCCCTCTTCCCTGTCACTGAGCTGAAGGCTCCTTAAAGGCAGAATTGGCATCTCACTCAGTTTTGTAGCCCTCACCATGTCTAGCCCAGGGCCATGCATGAGAGTCGGTTCCCAGTACGTACATGTTAATTGTTGAATAAATGAAAATCGGTACCTTTTGACTATACTTAGCTTCTCTGTAGGAGACTGACAGCTTTGAATTGGTTAAGCTCTAGTAATTTGTCTTAAAATGTGGACTGACTATCTCTGCTTCTCTTAAGGAGCTAATTTCTCAGTCTTACAGTTCATGCATATCAAAGAATGCTTTTTATTAGTTATATTAACAATGTCATTACTTAGAGTTTTTCACAGTTAATGAAATTTTTTCATATTGATGATCTAACTTGGCCTATCAGCAACTTTATCAGGCAGGTGGAGTAAATAGTATTACCTGTAGATGACATTGAGCTCAAAAAAGTCAAGCAGTGTGCCTAGGGCTGCAGAGCTGATCTTCAGAGTACCTAGCAGTGATTCTCACGTGGGGGTAGAGCAGAGGGAAGGCTAAGGACTGTGCTGTTTGTGGTTCTCTAGAGAATGCATTAAAATCACAGGGAGAAATGGCCGTTTTCCCAGATTGTAAGCTTATTCCAAACTGAAAATTCTAATCCATTTCCTAGTTAAGATTTATTGCCATTCTACCACTATGAATGATATGACTGCATCCTGCCTTTGTCTTAGGTCAGGAAAAAAAGTTGGGAAAATTGCAACCTACTGTACTCCTTAGGAATGTCATTTTTGTTAAATGCAAGATAATTGCTAGGCTTAATATATACTTGACATCTTAGGAAAATGGCTTCTTTAATTTTCAGAACTATTTACTCATTGCCTCCATGAGAACTTGTTCTCATTCCAAGAGATAGACAGAGAGTCTTGGCATCTGCCATTCTTTTTGTGGTATGAATATAGGCATTTTCCTATTGCAGGAAAAAAAGATCTTAATAATGGAAGCTGAACATCTGGGGGATGTGGATGGACAGGAATATGATTCTACAGTCATACTCCTGTGTACAAAGCAGTGGTTCTCATCTCATCTCCACATTAACTTAAAAACAGGCCCCACTCCATACCAATGACCTCAGAATCATTTGGGAGTAGGGTCTGGGCAATCATAACTATTAAAAGCTCCCCAATTAGTTCTGAGGCAGAGCTCAGACATAGAACTTTTAAAGTTTTCAATCAGATGTGTTGCCCTACAACAAATAATCTTGTACAATAAGCTGAAAATTAGTTTTTACATTTAAAGACTACTTTTTTTTTTTTAAGTTGTGACTCTAAGACCCAGAGGATCTGATGGATATGACTGCCTATTGGGGAGAACCCAGGTGCTGGCCACTTGGCTTAGCTCTGAGCCTTTGGGGAAGTTGCTTTCTCAAGAGATGTTCACGTCGTTCAGAATGTGTTTCTTCTAATTTTGCTATGTAACACCTTAAGTTTTATAACACTGGTAAGGATGATTATAATTTATACATGTAGCCTTGTTAACTGGCACAATGAGAAGACTTTAAAGTTTGTGACAGTAAGGCCTTATGGTGTGTCTTAGTAATCTTGACATTTATTAAATCAAAATCAAGGTGTATATTATGTGGGTCAGGCATTTCAAGTTTGAAAACCCTTTTGCCTGTTTTTTTCTAAAGAATTACAAATGCTTGTGTCTTTCATCTTCTTTAGACACTCAGTCCTGAATTCAAATAAGCTGTCATTTTTAGTTAAAAATTTCTGGAATAAGCAGCCTTCCAAACACTGTATCAAAATGTTTGTAAATATATTAGAAAGAATATTTCCATGATTATTATAGCTAGAGTTTGTTCTTTGAGTTGAGCAAAGTCTCTTATAATGGAGATACAGTTTACCTAAGAGTCATATTAATAAGTAAAAAAAAAAAAATCAGCTTTTTGAATAATATATGAATTCATATGGTATCAGTGGTATCTTTGCATTTGGGACAATACATAATTAGTTTTAATTCTCTTTGAGAGGGAGATGTGGATGTTAAAATAAATTGCTGATGAAGCTATACTTTGGAGAAGAGTGTATTTCAAAACTTTGTGCAATATCAGCTATTTCTTTCAATGGTATGGAAGTGTGGCCTAAGACTGAGAAGATTTATTGGGGGCAGTTTCAAACCATTCTTAGTATATAAAAGTTCACAGTTTGCTACTTAGAATTGGGCACCATAAAGAAGAAGAATAGCAAATATTTATAGCCCTGCTTGGAAAACATTAGTTATATACAACTTCTGGCACCATTGTTTGTAGCCAATAAACCAAATAATAATCATTTGCTTGTATAAAAATGATCAGTATCACAATATTTAAGCATTCAAAAGGGTTTGGTTATAAGTTATTATGTTACAAAATACTGCATAATAGACCTACTGCAGAAAAATAAGCACTTACAGAGTAAGAAAACTTAGATTTATGCAATAAATATATTCTGAGGGAGGAAAGAAGGAATAGAGTTTGTAATAAATTGACTTTATTAAGTAAAAATGAAGAAACTACCTCTGTGGAAGGAACTTTCTTACTATCAGGAATAAATATTCCATACTTACACAGTAGAAAACCTAATCATTCTAACCTTGAAGGACTTTGTTCAAAGGTTTCAATTTTATCATGGATTTTAATCAGGCTATAATATACCTAATACATGTAGTAGAAGATCCCATGCAAGCAGTTTACCATCAGCTCTTAATTTTTTGAGACACATAAATAAAATACTTTACTTTCATCATCATTATTTTAAATATGTTCAAGAGTTTGCTTCCTGAGAAGTGGATTCCATTACTTAGCCAAAGATTCATCACTCTGCTCCTCATTGTTTTTCTCAGGTTTGCTTATTTTGATAAACACTGAGTTCGTGATCAGCCCCTTGTCCCCATTAAGCCTACAGAAAATGAAGGGTTTGTTACAATACTCACTGGGAAGAACTCTTCAATTTAGTTTGTTTTTCTGGTGACATCTACAGTGTTAAAGTAAAAATATTTATGTGGAACCATTCAGAGTGCATATTTAATGTGCTAAAAGCACAAACATGTGGGAGTATTCATTTTCTGCATTTTTTTTTTAACTAAAAACAAACAAAAGCCCAACCACTACTTCTTGGACCTAAAAAACAAAATAGGATAACTCAGCTCACAGAGTCAGAATCTACAGTTCTGACAGGCTGAATAGCTGCGATTATAGTTTGGTCAGTAATAATGACAGATTTTAGTGTCCATTTTAGTGTATGAAACACTAAATTACAATGAGTTGAAAAATGGGTAGTTTATAGTCCTAGAATAACATTTCTTAAGGGGGTAAGGATGACGTTGTTAAATCATTTCAGGGTAGTTTTATTCTTTTCCCTTCTGTTGTAGGTGTAGTGTTGTTTTTACTTCTTTGCATATTAATACAATTGTGAAAATAGTGTGGATGTTCTGTTGGAAAAGAGGCTTATTACTATGTACACCCTTCACCCTCAGTGTATATCTATGATATATTTTTTGGGGGGCACACAATGTTAAAACTTGGTCCTTTGGTTGGGGTGTGGGGGTGGAAACTTAGTTCCTCGCAGAATGTTATAAAGAAGTTTCTTTATTCAGATGACTTAATGTGTATAAGTCTTCATAAGGGCTGCTTCAATTTTGAGAGTTTCCAGTTAGTCGGGCCTGATGGAATCCACTCTAGTATGCCTTGCAAACTAACCCTGAAATCTCACATACTATTAATGATTATGTATGAAGACTTTGGAAGAAATAGAGATATAACTGATGATGGATATAAACACGGCATAGTGGTTTATTTTTAAAGTCAAGGAAAGTATATATTTGACAAGCCAATTACCTTGACTCTCAAATTCTAAACAGACAAAGCATTTGGAGGAAAAGCAAAAATGCAGTAATGGTCAAAGTCTTGACTGATTTGTCTCCCAGCTCCATCTTGACAGGAGTGAGCCTTCTGGTAGTAAAGCAGCAGCACGTAACAGTGGTGCGCAGAGAAAGGCTGTAGATGTGTGTAGAACAGTAAGGGGTGGAGTCCTGTGATTTGGATTCTAATCTTGCCTAAAGCCCATTAGCTGTGTGGCACTGGGGAAGTCACTCGCCATCCAGCTTCAGCTTCTGCATCTCGAGAATATAGATAGAAGGAGTGCCTTCGCTCACTACCACATGAGGTTGCTGAAGGGTCAAACATGGAAATCTAAATATTAAGTCTAAGTTTATAAGTGAATATTATATAATAATGATGAGAGTAACTAGTCCCTGGGTTAAAGGTCAAAACAAAGGACCCCTTTGAGTTATGCCTTGAAAAGCATGGAATTGCTTCTGTAATTGCATTTTTAGGCTAATCCAGAAATATATTAAGTAGAGGACCAGAAAAAAAAAATAATGGTGTGTGATTCTCTGGATTCTCTCACTGGTTATCCTGGAGCAGGGGGAAGAGACAAGTTACTCAATACCTTGGCCTCTTTCATATGATTCTAAAAATAACTACCCAACACAGATCATCAGAAAATGTGCACTGCACAGATCTTTCTTATCTCTAAAACTGAATATTAATTTTAAAATAAGTGAAGCCTCTCAATCAGTTAAGAAACACACACAAGAGAATGCTGTGCTGTGCCTAGGCACTCGGTCATGTCCGACTCTTTGCAACTGCATGGACTGTAGTCCGCCAGGCTCCTCTGTCCCTGGGGATTCTCCAGGCAGGAATACTGGAATGGGTTGCCATGCCCTCCTCCAGGGGATCTTCCCAGCCCAGGGATCGAACCCAGGTCTCCTGCATTGCAGGCAGATTCTTTATCAGCAGACTTACCAGGAAAGTCCCATACAAGAGAATGTTCTTCAACAAAAAGAATAGTCTTTTTGTCCTTAGTTCCTGGTACTACCTCTTGTATTAGTGTTTTCAGTATAAAATTGTGCTTCCACCTTTGTTACTAATCAATAGGAACTCACTTCTGTGTGGATTTATGTTAATAAATGGAATTCTGACTTATCTTAATGCTAAATTAACTACTTTAAAAATGGGGACCAATTTTTATGTGACTGCGAGCCACACGCAGAGCAGTCCTCCTGGGTCCCCTTACCCTAGTGCTCTCCACCTGAGTGCCCTTTCCCAATAAAATCTCTTGCTTTGTCAGCACATGTGTCTCCTTGGACAATTCATTTCCGAGTGTTAGACAAGAGCCCAGTTTCGGGCCCTGGAAGGGGTCCCCCTTCATGCAACAGTTCCAGTATTAGATTTCAGATTCTCCAGTGGAGTGTGCAAGGCAAGAGACAGAATCCCTGGAGGAAGAGTGTGCTTTTTGAAATCTCACCAAGATGTTACTAAAGCATGTATATTGTTCAAATAAACCCTGTAGAGTTAGAAAAAGGTTGAGACATACTGCTTGAGAATTGTGTTTTAATTGAGTAATGAAATCTGATTTAGGAAATTGGAATAAAATATGAAGATAAGTACAAATCAGAGTGATATAATTATTTCTAAAATCTGAACAGATATATAATGATAGTAGCAAGATTCCCTCACAACCATTCATTTTCTGTTAAAGAACTTCCAATAATTCATGCTATTCTCTCTAGCCTCAGAACAATTTTCACCCAATTTCAATATAAATAGATTTGCACATTTCAGGGAAATGGATTTATGTGTTTCTTTCTTGGCAGGTAATTACAGGATAAGATTTCTATAAATGTTTCCTAATATTCCAAATTGTTGTTTTATTTTACATTTATATACAGTTGATGGCCCCTTTATGTAACTTTCTAAGAACCCTTTTATTGAGAGTGTCTTGATTCACAGTTTTAAGCCAACTTCTGGTCAGTTACACTGAGAGTGGTCTTATCAGTGAATAATTTATCATAGTAATGGCTTATATAGTAAAGAAGCATAATATCTAGAAAAATATTGCCAGGAATTTTTTATGGAAGCACAGTGTATGATTTTTCTAATATATTTGTTTATAAACTGAATTACACAATAAATACGTGGTCCAAAAGGCTGTGCAAAGATTCTCCAGCCACACTGCTTCCCGTCAGTTCAGCAGTATGCTGAGCCCTCTTCTACTTCAGGGCTTGTCACAAATGGTTAGCCTGGCCTGGAACCCCATTAATCCTCTTTGTGAGGCCCTGGCCCCTTCAGATCTCTGGAAATGCCATTCCTGTGTATCCAGACCAAAATAGTTTCCTTGTTCTCTCTGATAATAGTAGTTTTCTTTTATAGCACTTACCATCATTTCAACTTGCAGTCTATTTCTTATTTGTCATCTGATGTTTAGTCTCTTTTTTCACCTCTGTTTAGTCCCAGCACTTTAACCCACTATTTTATCTTCAAGTGCTAAGATAACAATCTTAGTTTTCAGTGTTTTTTTTTTTTTTTACTAGTTCCAGTTATTATCTGTGTATTTTTGTCTACTGTTGGAAACAGAACACCATTCTTTTGATTAAAATAATACAAGGTCAGTGGTGATGAACAAACATGACATTCTTATTTCTCCAGTTCTTGTAAATTATAGACACTAAATGGCTGTATAAATTATAAAATGTGTGTGGGATAGCTGTGGAGCTTTGGAGGATAAACACAGTTGCTACAGGTTCTAAAAATCATCTGGATTAAGTAGACGAAGCCTTATCAGAGGTATGGGAGAAGGCAGTTGTGCTTCTTGTTGTTCAGTCATTAAGTCGTGTCTGACTTTTTGTGACCCCATGAACTGAAGCATGCCAGGCTTCCCTGTCCTTCACTGTCTGCTGGAGTTTGCTCAAACCCGTGTCCATAGAGTCAATGATGCCATCCAACCATCTCATCCTCTGTCACCCCTGTCTCCTTTGCCCTCAATCTTTCCCACCATCAGAGTCTTTTCCAATGAGTTGGCTCTTTGAATCAGGTAGCCAGAGTATTGGAGTGTCAGCTTCAGCATCAGTCCTTGCAATAAATATTCAGGGTTGATTTCCATTAGGATTCACTGGCTTGATATTCTTGCTGTCTAAGGGATTCTCAAGAATCTTCTGCAGCACACAGTTCAAAAGCATCAGTTCTTTGGCACTCAGCCTTCTTTATGGTCCAACTCTCACATCTATACATGACTACTGCAAAACCATAGCTTTGACTATACAGACATTTGTTGGCAAAGTGACGTCTCTGCTTTTCAATATGCTGTCTAGGTTTGTCATTGTTTTTCTTCCAAGGATCAAGTGTCTTTTAATTTTGTGGCTGCAGTCATTGCCCACAGTGATTTTGAACCCCAAGAAAACAATATTTGTCACCGTTTCCCTTTTTTCCCTGTCTGTTTGCCATGAAGTGATGGGACTGGATGCCATGATCTTAGTTTTTTGAATGTTGAGTTTTAATACAGCTTTTTCACTCTCCTCTTTCACCCTTGTCAAGAGGCTGTTTAGTTCCTCTTCCCTTTCTGCCGTTAAAGTGGTATCATCTGCACATATGAGGGTGTTGATATATCTCCCGCCAGTCTTGATTCCAGCTTGTGAGTCACCCAGCCCAGCATTTCACATGATGTACTCTGAACAGAAGTTAAATAAAGCAGGGTGACAATATACAGCCTGGATGTACTCCTTTCCCAATTTTGAACCTGTCTGTTGTTCCATGCCTGGTTCTAACTGCTACTTCTTGACCTACATACAGGATTCTCAGAAGGCAGGTAAGGTAGTCTGGTATTCCCATCTCTTCGATAATTTTCCACGGTTTGTTGTGATCCACACAGTCAAAGGCTTTATCATAGTCAATGAAGCAGAAGTAGTTTGGTTTTTTTGTTTTTCTTGCTTTTCCTGTGATCCAACGGATTTGATCTCTGGTTCCTCTGCCTTTACAAATCCAGCTTGTACATCTGGAAGTTCTCAGTTCATGTACTGCTGAAACCTAGCTTGCAGTATTTTGAGCATAATCTTGCTGGCCTGTGAAATGAGTGCAATTGTGCGGTAGTTTGAGCATTCTTTGGCACTGCGTTTCTTTGAGATTGGAATGGAAACTGACCTCTTCCAGTCCTATCGCCTCTGCTGGGTTTTCCAAATTTGCTGGCGTATTGAGTGCAGCACTTTCACAGCATCATCTTTTAGGATTTGAAATAGCTCAGCTGGCATTCACCACCTCCACTAGCTTTGTTCCTAGTGATGCTTCCTGAGGCCCACTTGACTTCATATTCCTAGATGTCTTTCTCTAGGTGAGTGATCACAGTAGCATGGTTACCCAGGTCATTAGACTTTTTTGTTTAGTTCTGTGTATCCTTGCCACCTCTTCTCAATATCCTCTGCTTCCATTAGGTCCTTGCCATTTCTGTCCTTTTTGTGCTCATCTTTGCCTGAAATATTCTCTTGGTATCTCCAATTTTCTTGAAGAGATCTTTAATCTTTCCCATTCTATTGTTTTCTTCTATTTCTTTGCATTGTTCACTTAAGAAATCTTTCTTATCTCTCCTTGCTTTTCTGGAACTCTGCATTCAGTTGAGTGTGTGTGTATGTGTTAAGTTGCTTCAGTCTTGTCTGATCTTTGTGTCCATGGGATCCTGAAGGCAAGAATACTGGAGTGGATTGCCATGCCTTCCTTCAGAGGATCTTCCCAACCTGGGGATCAAACCTCTCTTTTTTATGTCTCCTGCATTGGCAGGCGGGTTCTTTACCACTAATGCCACCTTCTTTCCTTTCTCCTTTGTCTTTCGCCTCTCTTCTCAGCTATTAGTAAGGCCTCCTCAGACTTTATGTTTCTAGGTATGGCAAATGTACTTAAGATTTTATTTAAATGATTGAAATTGAGAGGTATAAAATGAACATTATTGTTTTCTTATTCCATTCCTTCATTTTTTTCTAAATGACCACTTTCTAAGTGCTGGAGCAGATATTAGGAAGTGATGGGCACTTAATAAATGCTCATTGAGTGACTATACAAGTGGATGAATGACATGCATCTTCCTACAGAGGAGCCTCCTATCTGGTGAAGAGAGCAGACCTTTAACAAATTTTGCTCTGGAAGCAGACAGGAGGGCAGTTTGGGGTCAACATGGGACATTGTTGACCAGTGAAACTGGAAGATGTCTCCTGGAGGACCTCTGGGAATGGCATTTTTGTATTCTTAAAAGAGACAGTTGGAATGAGCTCCCTCTTTTTTTTCAAGGACTGTCATCATCTCCCAATGTGGTGTCTGGAGTTGTGTCAAGGAGTTTTGTGACTATGTGGGGGAAAAGTCAGACGGGAAAGTAGACATGCCAAGGATGGCAGTGAAAATATAGAACCTGCGGAATTAATGATACTAGAGCTGTCCTATCTTTGGTTTTCTTGTTACGCTAGATAGTACCTATCTGAAAGCTCTGTGAAGGCAAGGTCTTTGAAAGTTTGGTTCACTGGAAATCCCTTATGCCTAGCACAATGGCTGGCGCAAGAGTATGTACTCAACAAATATTTTTCAATAATGTGTTTAATTTAGTATGTAGCCAAAGGTACCTTGATGAATTTTGTGTGTTTTAATGGCAAAATTGGAGGAAGAAATGTTTGCATAAACGGTCTCAATCATACTCATCTTCAAATGTGGTTAATGAGCTTGTTCCTTTGTGTTTAAGTCATTTCCTGATGCTTATGTTTGGGTAACATTTTATTGTCACAGAAGTTAAAATTATCTTGATATGTTGGTGAAGGCAAGAATCTAAAATTCACATTCTACCAATCAGGCTCTAAAAATTAAAGCAGCTTGTAAGGAGGTAGGGACAGAGATTTCATCTTAGGAGAAGACAAGATAATGAGAAAATAGTGTTATTTTTACTTATGCATTTTTCTATTGAAATCTTTCCATTATGTTTAAGTTTATAGTACGTTGTTCACATATGAGAATTTTAAATGTATATTTGTGAATCTTCCTATACAGTCTTGCAAAATTTTATTACACCATTTTTCTGAAACTGTTGTTCATTTCTGGGATAAGCAGCTCTTTTATTCTTTACGGAGGAAATACAAGATCTCCTATTGGGGCTGGACATGACAGTTAGGACCATCCTAGTCTTAGAGTCAATTCTGAGAACTTTGCTTGGAGACCTGTTTTTCAGATTATGTCAGACACAGCATCATCCGTTATGAGAGCTGTTCTTTGAAGTAAAGTACAAAGGTTTCCTTGTCTTGAGTCACATCTTAAAGAAATTTATTGAAGAGTGAAAAGCCATCCTAATAACAAATACCCACCAATGAAGTTTAACTGTTATGTGTTCTGTTAAAGCTCTGGGGAATTCATAATGACAGAATTTAAACTTTTCTTCTGATTTATCTTATATAAACTACTGAAAATAAGTTGACTTTTTAAATGTTCAGTTAGCAATACATAGTTTTCTCTGATTCTATATCTCCTAACTGAAACTTAATTTGCATTGCCACTTCTGAAATCTCAAGGAGAAACCAATTTTACTTGTACATTAAGTTGGATTTACTTTCATTATAGGGAGGAGGAAAAACTTTAAGCTCTATAATTTGGTATACTGACTTTTCCTAGGCTGTTTTCAAAAAGGTCACTTGACTAGTATTTTTGATGTATTTCCCTATGCATAGTTTGATATCTATAACTGAATCTTTAATTCCCTTGTAACAGACTGGGTTTCCTGAATCCTTCCTATAGCATCACCATCCTCATATTATGCTTTTACAGCAATTCCCTAGACTCGTGAAGGTGAAGGAAGAAGTTTATAATGGTACTGAATACCAAACTGTTGCTTGATTTATTCAGGAAGGTTGTTATACACTGGGATCAAGTGACAGCTTAAAAGCTAGTATAATTTATCATCATCAGTTAATTTTCACTGGGTGTCCACTGGGTGCTGAACATTGTACAAGGCTTTTTGTCAGCTGGTATGCACCTGATAAGGTTGATGGAACTCTGAGAAGACAGAATCTTGTCCTTAAGGCACTTGCTATGTAATCAAAGGCAAGTCAGCAAATGCCTAAAGTTGTCAAGCTCTGCGTGCAAAACCCATGTAACTGAAAATACCAGTTTTAGAAGGGCTCTTGTCAGCAAATGAAGGTCCTGTTCTCATTATTACCTACACAACCACCAGAATAAAGGGGATGATGTTGGGTGGACCAAGAATAGGTATCCATTGGTCCAGTCCCTGGCTGACCGGCACCCATTTCTCTTGTGTGTCTACACAGATACATTTTGTTCCCTACATATCATTTCAAAATATTCCTACCTAATGAGACCCTGTCTTCTTTTGAACAGACTATGTACTCTGCCTGTCCCTAATGAGAAACAAGTCACATTCCTGTGATACTGTAGAGCTAGTGTCATTTGGTCATTATTCCACAGACTTCTGGGTGATCTTTATTCCTCCTCTAAAGTGATCACGAAATCTGATCTCAAACAGATCTGGGTGTAGTGCCTCATGTTCTTGGAAATTATGGCCTAAAACGTATCTGATGGTATAGGAAGTATAGGATAGCTGCTCTGTAAACTCAAGTACAGAATTGGTCTAGAGAGTGTCCATATCACCCTGGCGCAGGATAGTCCAGAAGATGCTGTGGCCAGGGACTACCATGTGCATTCTAAGTTGCTTCAGTCGTGTCCGACTCTGCGACCCCATGGGCTGTAGCCCACAGGCTTCTATGTCCATGGAATTCTCTAGGCAAGAATACCAGAGTGGGTCGGCACTTTCCTTCTCCAGGGGATGTTCCTGACCCAGGGATCGAACCCAGGTCTCTTAGGTCTCCTTCACTGGCAGGTGGGTTCTTTACCACTAGCACCATCTGGGAAGCCCAGGACTATCATGGGCATCTTTGTTAAGTTTCTTCCCTAAACTTGGCCTGGCTTCTGTGGCCAGTGGATGTGTTACCTGAGGATTATCTGCTAAGAAGTTTTCCCTTATTGAGTGTCCTTCATGGCCATCTCTGAGAAGGGCTTGGGGGAGGATTCCCTTGCAGGGGCCTTAGCAGTTCTTGTTGGTAGCATCAGGGATTGCCTTAAGGTGGAATAGTCACAATTCTTTATTTGCTGGACTAGGATTTTTTTTTTCCTTAGCTATATAAGTTCTTTAAGATATTTGTTAGTTGCTTATAAATATACCCCTCCACCCCCACCCCCTACCTTTTTTTCCTTTGGAGGTGGTTGTGGCATGCTCTTTTTCTGGTAACTGGTATAAAAGTTATGTGTCAAATAGTTTGACTCTGGTTCCTTGACTAGCCACTTTTGTTTCAGGATTCAGGGATCCCTCTGTTTCCTTTAGTCTTGATTTAATGGCTTCCTGTCACTTGCTCTTCTGTGGGTGGTGAAGCTTGACTCAGGTCATATGCTTCCTCAGGCTCCTTCCCCAGCTTGTATCCCTTGGGAATGAGTCATGGGAACTACCGAGCATGAGGGAGAGACACTTGAGAGAGTCTGGAGGTTCAGGCTCCTACCACTCCTGCACCTCCCTAATATCCCCTCATTTCATTTTCCAGCACATCACATTTACCTGATCAGCACCCTGCATTCAGACTGGAACAAATAATATGACTGCTGAAATTCAGATAAGAGATCTGAACTTCAGCAGTCTAACCATTACTGGCTACCAAGACTGTTTCTTACATTTTTATATCTGTGAGTTGCACAAAGGCAAGTGAGGGCTGAAATCTAGCCCTTGTTCTATTCACCAAAGCTTGCACTCAGGCAAGGAAGACTTTTTGAAATTTGTCTGTATTGAAGAGAGTGTCTGTTTCGATTTATAGAATACCTGATTTGTTTGTGTGTTGCTGGGTTTGGCTGTATTGCTTGCAGGTAAAAAAGCTTTCTTTAATAAAGCTCTGCTTTTTCTAGTTGACTTTCATGTTGGCCAGTTAGATGGAGTTTGTTGTTTTCTTACAGCAGCTACCAAAAGCCAGGAGAACTCCAAAATACCAATATATGGGTAGATTTCTGCAAGTCCCCTAAAGCTCCACCCTTCCTTTGCATGTACTCTGTGTCCCAAGGACTGCAGACTGCTTGTTTTAACTAGGCGTTTTGCTACTGTTTCATATTGACTACTGACATTCCAGCTAGGATGGTGGTTCAGTTGCTCAGTGTGTCAGACTCTTTGTGACCCCATGGACTGCAGCACACCAGGCTTCCCTGTCCTTCACCATCTCCCTCAGTTTGCTCAAACTCATTTCCATTGAGTCAGTGATGCCATCTAACCTCATCCTCTGTTGGTCTCTTCTCCTCCTGCCTTCAGTCTTTCCCAGCATCAGGGTCTTTTCCAATGAGTCAGCTCTTCCCATCATGTAGCCAGAGTATTGGAGTTTCAGCCTCAGCATCAGTCTTTCCAGTGAATATTAAGGACTGATTTTTATTAGGATTGACTGATTTGATCTCCTTGCAGCCCAAGGGACTCTCAAGATCTTCTCCAGCACCACAGTTCAAAAGTATCAATTCTTCGGAGCTCAGCTTTCTTTATGGTCCAACTCTTATATCCTTACATGAAACCTGGAAAAACCATATATTTGACTATGCAAATCTTTGTCAGCAAAGCAATGTCTCTGCTTTTTAATACACTGTCTAGGTTTGTCATAGTTTTTCTTCCAAGAAACAAGTGTGTTTTAATTTCATGGCTGCAGTCACCATCTGCAATGATTTTGGAGCCCAAGAAAATAAAGTCTGTCACTGTTTCCATTATTTTCTCAATTATTTGCCGTGAAGTGATGAGACTGAATGCCATGATCTTCGGTTTTTTGAATGTTGAGTTTTAAACCAGCTTTTTCACTCTCCTCTTTCAACCTATTCAAGAGGCTGTTTAGTTCCTCTTCCCTTTCTGCCGTTAAAGTGGTATCATCTGCATATATGAGGTTACTGATATTTCTCCTGCCAGTCTTATTTAGCTTGTGCTTCATGCAGGCTGGCATTTTACATGATATAAGCTGAAGAAAAAGTTAAATAAGCAGAGTGACAATATACAGCCTTGATGTACCCCTTTCCCAATTTTGAACCAGGCCATCATTCCATGTCTGCTTCTAACTGTTTCTTCTTGAGACCTGCATACAGGATTCTCAGGAGGCAGGGGAAGTGATCTGGTATTCCATTCTCTTTAAGAATTTTCCAGTTTGTTGTTGTGATCCACACAGTCAAAGGCTTTAGAGTAGTCGATAAAGCAGTAGATATTTCTATGGAATTCTCTTGCTTTTCTAATGATCCAACAGATGTTGGCAATTTGATCTCTGGATCCTCTGCCTTTATAAATCCAGCTTGTACATCTGGAAGTTCATGGTTCATGTACTGTTGAAGCCTAGCTTGGGGTATTTTGAGCATGGTCTTGCCAGCATGTGAAATGAGTGCAGTCGTACAGTAGTTTGAACATTCTTTGGCACTGCCTTTCTTTGGGATTGAAATGAGAACTGACCTCTTTCAGTCCTGTGGCCACTTCTGAGTTTTCCAAATTTGCTGGCATATTGAGTGTAGCACTTTAACAGCATCATCTTTTAGGATTTGATATAGTTCACCTGGAATTCCATCACTTCTACTAGCTTTGTTCCTAGTGATGAGTTCTATGGCCCACTTGACTTCACGCTTCAGAGTGTCTGGCTCTAAGTGATTGATCACGCCATCGTGCTTATCCAGGTCATTAAGATCTTTTTTGTATAGTTCTTCAATGTATTCTTGCCACCTCTTCTTAATATCTTCTGCTTCTGTTAGATCTATACTATTTCGGTCCTTTATTATGCCCATCTTTGCATGAAATGTTCCCTTGGTATCTTTAATTTTCATGAAGAGATCTCTGCTGCTACTGCTGCTAAGTCTTAAGAGAAGAAGATCTCTAGTCTTTCCCATTCTATTGTTTTCCTCTATTTCTTTGCATTGATCCCTAAGGCAGGCTTTCTTTTGCTAATCTTTGGAACTCTGCATTCAGATGGGTGTATCTTTTCTTTTCTCCTTTGCCTTTCACTTCTTTTCTCAGCTATTTATAAGGCCTCCTCAGACAACCATTTTGCCTTTTCACAATTTTTCCCCCCTTTGGGGATGGTTTTGATCACTCACTGCCTCCTGTACAATGTTACAAACCTCCTTACAGAGTTCTTCAGGAGCTCTGTCTTTCAGATCTAATCCCTTCAATTTATTTGTCACTTCCACTGCATATAATCATAAGGAATTTGATTTAGATCATGGTGACATCAGATCCTCATGACTAACAAAAAAGTTTTTGTTGAGTCTTAAGCCAACTTTTTCACTCTCCTTTTTCACTTTCATCAAGAGGCTCTTTAGTTCTTCTTCGCTTTCTGCCATACGAGTGGTGTCATCTGCATATCTGAGGTGATTAATATTTCTCCTGGCAATTTTGATTTCAGCTTGTGCTTCATCCAGCGTGTTTCGTCTGGCATTTTGCATGATATACTCTGCATATAAGTTAAATAAACAGGGTGACAATACACAGCCTTGACATACCCCTTTCCCAATTTTGAACCAGGCCATTCATTGTTCCATGTCTGGTTCTACGTGTTGCTTCTTGACCTCCAGTCAGGTTTCTCAGGAGGCAGATATGGTTGTCTGGTATTCTATCTCTTTATGAATTTACCAGTTTGTTGTGATCCACACAGTCAAAGGCTTTAGAGTACTCAATAAAGCAGAAGTAGATGTTTTTCTGAAACTCTAGTTGGGCTTTTTCTATTATCCAACAGATGTTGGCAATTTGATCTCTGGTTCCTTTGCCTTTTCTAAATCATGCTTAAACATCTGGAAGTTCATGGTTCACATACTGTTGAAGTCTGGCTTGGAGAATTTTGAGTATTACTTTACTAGCATGTGAGATGAGTGCAATTGTGCGGTAGTTTGAGCATTCTTTCACATTGCCTTTCTTTGGGATTGGAATGAAAACTGGCCTTTTCCAGTCCTTGGCCACTGCTGAGTTTTCCAAATTTACTGGCATACTGAGTGGGCTTCCCTTGTAGCTCAGTTGGTAAACAATCTGCCTGCTATACAGGAAACCTGGGTTCAATCCCTTGGTCGGTAAGATTCCCTGGAGAAGGAAATGACATCCCACTCCATTATTCTTGCCTGGGAAATCCAATGGACAGAGGAGCTTGGCAGGCTACAGTCCATGGGGTCGCAAGAGTCCAACACGACTTAGTGACTAAACCAACAACCAATCAGTATTGAGTGTAACACTTTAACAGCATCATCTTTTAGGATTTGAAAAAGCTCAAGTGGAATTACATCACCTCCACTAGCATCATTTGTAATGATGCTTCCTAAAGCCCACTTGCTTTCACATTCCCGGATGTCTGGCTCAAGGTGAGTGATCACACCATCTTGGTTATCTGGGTAATGTAGATATTTTTTGTATAGTTCTTCTCTGTTTTCTTGCCACCTCTTCTTAATATCTTCTGCTTCTGTTAGGTCCATACCATTTCTGTCCTTTATCGAGCCCATCTTTGCATGAAATGTTCCCTTGGTATCTCTAATTTTCTTGAAAAGATCTCTAGTCTTTCCCATTATATTGTTTTCCTCCATTTCTTTTCATTGATCCCTGAAGAAGGCTTATCTCTCCTTGCTATTCTTTGGAACTCTGCAATCAGATGGGTATGTATTTTCAGAGCGCCTCACTCCACCCTGAACTCCTTCAGGGGTTGTTGAAGTTCACTGGCAATAGCAGCACAGGCTTCAGTCTCCCTAAAAGCGGACGGCAAATGCCATTGCTGTTCCATCTCTGGCAATGCTGTTGGTAATTGCCAATTAGCAGTTGATGCTATTCCTGATGCAGGTTTTTATATTAGATCAGAATCCTCCATCTTAGGATTTTTGACTTGTATTGTGCCTTACCAGAGAGCCTTATCATATTTGTTGTTGTTCAGTTACTAAGTTGTGTCCTCATGGACTGTAGCATGCCAGGTTCCTTGGTCATCAACTATCTCCTAGTGTTTGCTCAGATTCATATCCATTGAGTCAGTGATGCTATCTAATCATTGTATCCTCTCCCTTATCACATGGAGGGGGGCTAAACACACCCAGTAGCAGACTGGGTCTAGGACCTATGCCAGAAAGCACTTCTGCACCTATCTAGATATCTCAATGTGTATGCTAAGTTGAAACCTAAGAGTATTGCATGCTTCTTAATGGGCTATCTTCTTATATGCTTTGTGGTCCTTCAAAGCTGCAATCGGTATGTAAAAACTCTGGATGAATCGGAAAATTTCAGATATTTGGGATTTTCAGTATATGCTTTTTTAGATGCCATCCACTCTAATTTTACTTTTGTATATGCTGCCTAATGTTTGTAAATGCTAAGTAAGCCAAGTGTTTTAGATATGTTATTTGAAAAGATAATATTTGATATGTTCTATCCCTTTGTGATAGAAAACCAGGTGATTTTAAAGTGATTACATCTAAAAACAAATAATAGTTTTAAAAATCTTTCCCTATAAGCCTCATGGTGAAACTAGCAAGGTCAATAAAATGTTTAATTAATGATATGAGTTTTGAAGTGAGGTGTAGCTACCTGATACTTCCTAACTTGCTTTTGTTTTCAGAATTTTGAGAAAAAAACTTCTATTTGTTGAAACATAGCATGATAACAGTAGGACTTTTCAAACTTCTGCTTGCCCACTAATTGATCTTAAAATAAAACACACAAAGGAAATGCCTTTGTATACCTAAACATATTCCATGTATATGTGTGTGTGTGTTAGTCACTCAGTCATGTCCAACTCTTTGCAACCCCATGGACCGTAGCCCACCAGGCTCTTTTGTCCATGGGATTCTTCAGGCAAGAATACTGGAGTGGTCTGCCATTTCCTTATGTAAAATAGATTTTTGGATTGTGCTATCTTTTTATTAATGTATTTTCAGGCATACAGAAAGCACTGTTTAGGCTATTTATTCTCTGTAAAATATTAACACATATTTATGTAGATGTTTACTATACAGTTATAACTGGAGAAGGAAATGGCAACCCACTGCAGTATTCTTTTTTTTTTTTTTATTTTATTTTTTTTAATTTTTAGTTTTTTATTTTTTAAATTTTAAAATCTTTAATTCTTACCTGGAGAATCCCTATGGACAGAGGAGCCTGGCAAGTGACAGTCCATGGGGTTGCAAGAGTCGGACACAACTGAGCGATTAGCACACACACACATAGAATTATAAATACTTATAAGCAGAGGTCACTTTATCAGTTAAGTCAAATAATGGAAAATACCTATTGAGTCAGAGAACAAAGGAGACCACAGCAACTAGAGGCCCCATCTTCACAATGGGATTATATAGGTGGACAATATGTTCTTTTAATATATAAGAGAAGATTGCAGATAGCAATCCATAAAGAAACCTGCTAACTTAAACTGAAAATAGTCTATTCTCAAATGTATGGGTGGTGGGCTCCTCTTATCCAGGTAAGTTAAGTAAAAACTGTGATATTCAAAGGCTGGCATAAAGTGAAGCCAAATTTGTCATCCGTTTGAGGATAAAAACATGATGCAACAAAAGCTCCACTTGGAGGGGATGTAATAAAGATTTGTATTATTCTTTGGTGTACTCCCTGGGGACTTTTCTGTAATACATGAAGATATTAAAAAGAAAATGTAGATCACTTTTGTTAAAGGTATTTTTTTTAATTTATTTCACTGTATATTTATTTGAAATCTGCTTGTTTACAAGAAGGTTTGGGGTTGACTTATAAGGGAGGAAAGGATCTGGTAACACAGAATAAAAAATAAAAGCCAACTAATAAATCAGAATCAAATGGGGTGGGGGTTAAGTAGGGGAGAGTAGGGAGGGAGAGATCAGTGGGGTGGAACTGGGAAGACAAACCCTTCTAGGTCTATGAGATCTATCATCTCCTCTCCTTTTGCCAATGAACGTCCTACTGCCCAGAGGGATGCAATAATTTTCTCAAGCTCAGAGAACCAGGAAATACTGGCTCCATAATTCAAACCTTAGTGGGTCTTGTTTGTCAAAGTGTACACACTTCCCACTATCTGTTGTTGCCAGTATCTTGCTGAAGAACATACTTGTGTACAAATTGCTCCTGATATTAAGGTGACCGACTGGTCCCAGTTTGCCTGGGACTGTCCTAGTTATAAAACCATTAGTTCTGCCTCCCAGCACCCCTTCAGTCCTGGGAAAGCTGGGATGGTTGGTCACCCTGCTGGATTTCCTTCCAGCCATGGTAAACGTGCAGTTGGACAGAGTTGTATCACTGTGCTAGAGTGGTGGAGTAAGGCTGGGATAACTTTTCTGCAGAATCACAACATGCACGATTATCCCTCGGTGATAACTGGCTCCTACCTTATAAAGTGGAGCAGTTGCTTTCTAAGATCCACCAGAATCTGTGGATTCGGCAGTGGTCTTTCCACTACTATTAGACTGTTTCGCTTCTTTTTTGCTAGGGAAGTATGATGTCTTTTGGATCTTTGGGGCTAGGGACAGTTTATGTATATTATATGTAGATGTGCTTTACATAGTTATTCATAGGTATTGGTAGAAGCTATGTTTTATCATGAGTCGCAGCATTAATCCCATGGCTAAATCCAAGTTTATTTCTTCTGTAACAGCATGAGATGAGCATTCCAGGTTAGTAAGAGGCTCTTCTCTCTGCTGCCATGCAGATTCTTGCTGTTTGGTTTCTCCAATATCTCTTAAGGTATTTCCCTCAGCCGTGGTCAAAGCTGGGTAGCTGCTAAGTGCAGGGAAAAAGAAGCATAAGGAGGACACACCCAAGTCGTAAGGTCTAGGCCTAGAAGTGACAGAAATAAATTCTTCTCTTCAGCCCTTCAGAGCAAACATGGTCACATGGCTGAAACGAACTGCAAGGAATGCTGGGAAATGGGTTAGCCCCATACCCGGGACTGATGGGTAGGATGGATCTGGGAAACTGCTAGCAAAAACCCTCTTCTAGACTATACTTAAAGATGTTCAAGTACTTCCTAAATGTTCTTTGTGCAATGGAGAAAAGTGCTCAATTCTCCAGACTTCTAAAAGTTGTATTCTTTTGTTTGGGGAAGAAGTACCTCCAACCCCTGACATCTGATGATTTATTTTGCAATAATTAAAAAGGAATGACTGTTAAAATTACTAATCTACATGAGAGTATCAAAGAACAATCCCCTCTATCCTGTGAGACCCCAGTCACGTAAGCACAGGATTTAATTGAGATTCTTAAATGGTCAAGGTTCTAAAAAAATTATAATTCCAAAATATATATCAATATGTTAGTATACACATTAAATAAAATGAAGATGGAGAAGACGTGATGGAAAAGTTTAGAAGCTTGAGAGAGAAATAAATTTCAGAAGGCCCTTGGAGAGGAACTAAGCTCCTGGTAGAAAATGCCAGGAGCTTCCAGACTGTGTTTTAGAATGCTGGGTCTATACACTGAGAAAAGTTTGTATCACGCTGATTCAAGTTGTCTAATAGCACATTTATTTTAGCCCAAATTTACATTATAACAATAAGTATCAATAATATAGTTTAGTCATATTAGTGCATATTGAAATAAATAACTTTTAAACCTATTATTGTATGTAGATGTATATTTTATGTATATTTAATAAAATGCTATTTTGTTATAAGTATATATAAAGTCTACATGTGTATGTGTGTGTGTATGGATGGGTGTCTGTTTGTCTGTCTCATAGTGACCAAGGAGTAGCATAGTACTGGGTACCCAACAAAAGCTTTGTAACTATCCCTAGGAAGAGTAAATTCGGTTTATACCAAGTCAGTTTCCCCCTTCCACATTCTATTCTCCATATTCTATTTTGATCATTTTGTTACTGACAATTTTAAATCCTAAGCGTTTAATTCAGGTGTTTTTTTTTTTTTTTTGGATATGTGCAACAGCCATTTAAACTGACTAAATGGCATGAGAATTCTTTTATAATTTTATTAAATCTGACTTGTGTAAAGAGACCAGCAACTGAAGATGATTTGCACATGCTAATAGATTATATGTTAGAGCAGAGTGTTGCTTTATATTGCTCCTCCAGCAGCTGCAGTCTCAAGTAGTTATTACTAGCTCCAGTATCACCCAGTTTTTTTTTAAATTATCAAAAGAAGTTCATGCTATTGACTCATTACTCCCATACTTATTATTGTTACTGAAAATCGCTAGATCTAATTCTGTCGGTTTCCTTCCTGATTGAAAACATTTGAACCTAGAAAGCATAGTATTTCTTAAGACATTTGTAACTATTCATCATGGATATTAAAATTACAATCATGCTGCATTGTGTGAGAAATGATTTTTTAAAAAATCTTAACACATATGGTAAGCAGGTGACCAATGCTATCCAGGTTTGGAGATGCTGAATGTTCAAATAACTGGTATTTGAAATTTTGATGTGTATTGCATTCGTTACTAAATCTCAAGAATACTTTTTTTTTTTTTTTTTTTGCTCACATAGAGTAAGTTTAAAATGGGGTCTTTTGTGGAAGCACCCATCCTGTTTAGAATGATATAACAGATGCTGAATGTTCACATATCAAACAAAATGCCAGTTTTCTGCAGAAAAGAGGTGTCAAAAAGTTTCTTTGTACCTTTAACGCATGTGATTATGTAGTACAAAATGCAGAGTTTGTAAAATTTCTTGAATATACAGGCAAAAAAATGAATAATTCAAAACAACTCATAAGTTCTACATTCTATTGTCCCTTTATAACGCAGGCAGAAGATAGCAGTGCACTCCCAATAGAGCTGAATTTGCACAAGTTACACCTCTGAAAATGCCAGATGGTCTATGGTCTACTTTTGAGAGCTGTCACATATGTAAAGATTTGAAAAAAGAAAGACAGCTGAATGAGAGCAGTGGATCATTAAAGGGAGAGCGAGGGTCCCTAGGCATCACTTGTGTTTTAAGAAGCATTGTGTCGTTCCCATATTAGTGTGCTTTTTTTTTTTTTTTAAAGCCATACACAACTTTTACTCGGTAAGGGGAAAAAATCTATTTAAAGCTAAGTAGTTATGGTTTAATCAGTCAGTCAGACATTTTTGTTCTTTATTCAGGAATGCAATCATGTTTCTGATTTGGTTTTAGTTGTACATTTACTCAGAGATTTAAGTCACATCTCTGAAAAAGCATCAGTGAAGTTGAATGTCTGTTAATATAACTCATATATCTAGGTTTTATCCAATTTTGATTTGCTTATATTTGCTTGCATCTGACAAAATCACAATGTTAAGAAATTGGGAGTGAAAAGGGAATACTTGGTTATTGACCATAATACGAACTATACTAAAAATACTTAGGTGGCAGTGAAACAAAAATGTATGTACCATCATTTACCTGCTAACAGAAATAGATATAACTTTGAAGATTGAAATGTAGATAAATCATTAAGAATATGTTTGAATGTCACTCTGACCATATACAGTAATTTGCAAATAGTCAATTTTGATGGTAGGAATAGGTCAGGTCTGTCGGTTTTAGAATTTGGTGGCAAGACCTGATTATCTTTTACCACCTTTATTTTTATTTATAGGGAATGCTTGTTACATAATAATTATAAATTGATCTTGGATTATGGAATATGACAGGGCATTTTTGATTGATAAGTCTCCACAGCATTGGTCAATAACATTTCAACTTAACCCAGCTCTCAATTGCTTGAATTATTCTTTTCAGAGAAGAAGTGGTCCAAAACATTCCATTTATTTGGTGAGATTACTGGAAAGAGCTCTGAAAAGAACACCAAATTAGGTTTAACTATCTTCTTTGGCATCCCGTTAAATACATATGCATAACTGGTTTTATGTTCAATAGCAGTCATTAGGATGTCATTCTAGTTGATACAAGAAGTTACAGGAGCAGCAAATTAATCTCTAGATCAAATGATTGCACACCCATAAGAAATAGATCTCCTTTTGCACAAGCCTTGATTGTCAATTTTAGCTTTGAGAAGGACATATATAGTTGCTAAGCAGAGAAATAACCATTTTCTTCTTTTTTCCTTTGCGTCAGAAGTTAGGAGGAAAACAAAACATTTTGATAAATTTTACAGCCATTACTCTGTGCTATTCTCAAATACTAAATGTTTAGATAATTATTCTCCTTTGTCACTAAAAAACGGATTAACTCTAAGAGTTCATATATTAGTTTTATAAATTGGGTATTAACATTAATAAACTTGGTATGAAAGGATGCTTTTGTTAAGTAAAAGAAGAATAATAAACTTTTTTCTTACAATGTGTACATTCATGAGGAATAAAATAGTCTGGTATGTTAAGATATTTTTCAAGAGACATAGCATATGTGAACAAGAATGGAAGTAAACAATGTGTGCTAAAGACCTGTCTAATTTGTCAAAAATATTTATGAAGTCTTAGGTAGTCCCAAGATAACAGATAATTAGTCCATTTTAGCCATTATCAGTTCTATGTGTAACTGTTACAGTGTTGTGTGCTATACTTGTTTCTAAGTCGACCTCTTAGTATTCAGATTTAATTAACATTTCATAACTGTTCATAATCTTAAACAGAAAAGACTAATTAAAACAGCAGCTTCGTATTTTGAAATTCCAGGAAATGATAAAATAGTAAAATTTGACACCAAATTGTTTTTGCTGTTGCTGTTTTTTTGCTGAAATTCTATGATTGATAACTCTGCTTTGGACCTATACCAGCAAGATAAATGTGGGTTTTAAGAACTCATTACTTAACCAATGTAAATAGATAACATTTGTGGGGGAGATCAGGACTCTGAGCTTCAAAAACCAGAATCCATTTTAGCTGATTTAAATAGAAAATATTTATCAGTAGCATATAGACTCTCCCAGGAGTTTTACAGCCAAGGATCATGCCCACCAAATGGGTGCTTTCCTAATGAAAAACCTTACTACTACTGCATGCTTTGCCCACTGATCTGCTAGGAAGTGGACACCAGACACTGCACCCACTGCCAAGATCGACAAATGCCCCCTTTACTGTCTGTGCTGAGAGGCTCCACCACCCGGGTGTGGCTGCCATCTTGCATCCGTACTTCTGCATGTGAGTTGTGCTTCTGCTTGGTAGAATGTAAGTTACATACGTGCCCTCTAACTTGAGGAATGTAGGGATGAGTTAGAGGAAGTTATCAAAATCTATGAGGGTCTTTAGAAATGCTGGGCAGCATAGATGATCAGTAGTCACTGTGCTTGTTTTGTGATTTGTTGGCCAAAGAAATTAGTTTTCCCTTTTTAGTGTCATGCCAATAAATGTTATTTTATATGTTTCTTTTAAATTCTTCATTTATAAACATTGAAAACATCTGAAATTTCTTTGTATCAGATGCATTTGTATTTGCATACACAAGTACTTTGGTGACTTGCTCTCCTGTTCCATTGGTTTTGTCTATGTCTGGACCAAGGCCATACTGTCTCAGTCCATGTGTGTGAGTGTATTCAGTCATATCTGACTCTGCAACCCCAAGGACTGTAGCCCACCAGGATCCTCTGTCCATGGGATTCTGCAGGCAAGAATACTGGAGTGGGTTGCCATTTCCTCCTCCAGTGGATCTTCCTGACCCAGGGATTGAACTCACCATTCCTGCATTGGCAAGCAATCTGCTGAGCCACTGGGAAAGCCCAATCACTGGTGGTCCAGTGGTTAAGACTTTCACAGCAGGTGTGGGTTCAATCCCTGATTGGGGAACCAAGAATCCCACATGCCGTGTGGCAGAAAAAAAGAAAAAAAAAGATTTGAGTGATAAATATGAACTGTTTATATGATTTGTGCTTCCCTGGTGGCTCAGATGGTAAAGTGTCTGCCTGCAATGCAGGAGACCTGGGTTCGATCCCTGGGTCGGGAAGATCCCCTGGAGAAGGAAATGGCAACCCACTCAGTACCCTTGCCTGGAAAATTCCATGGACGGAGGAGCCTGGTAGGCTACAGTCCATGGGGTCACAAAGAGTAGGACATGACTGAGTGACTTCACTTTCACTTTTCACTTTAGTTACTGTAATTTCAAGATAAGAGTTTTTATCTAAGTCAAATCCCACAATCCTCTCTTTCTTCCTTAAAATTTCCTTAGTGATTCTTGACTACTCTTATAAAATTTTGGATCCCTTTGTCAAGTTCCACATATAAGCCTTTTAGAATTTTTATGGGAATTGCATTACATAAATTGGGGATAATTACTATATTACCAGAATTAACATACTTACAATCTTTTCATTTATTAGTTTTTTTTTTAATGTCTTTCAATTATGTTTGGTCAGTTTTGCCATAGAATCTCTTCCCCCTTTTTCCTAGCTTAATTCCTAGAGACTTACAGGCTTTTTTGTTTGTTTGTTGGCTTGTTTTTCTTTTGTTGTTTCTGTAAAGAGTTCAGTTCTTGCATATTTGCTAGTTGCTTACTGTTGCCTTATAGAACTTCACTGAATTTAATATGGTTTATCATGTATACGTCTTGCTAAATTCTTGGTTTTTCAGACTGTATAGTCTCTTAGATTTCCCCTGGAATATTCAATTATGTATCCATCTCAAAAATGTTTCTTCCTCTCCAAGACTCAGACATGTTTTTTCTTTTCAGTGTTCATTGCTTTTGCCAGCATAGTGTCGCGTAAGAGGGTAAAGGCGGGCATTCTTTCCTTGGTCCTGACCAAACGGGAGCACTTCTGTAGGACTGACATTAAATTTTGATAAATGTGTTCTATCAGATTAAGGAAGTTCTCTTCTATTCCTAAGTTTCCATAAATGGTTTATTTTAAAAAAAATATGGAAAAGATTTTCTTCAGAATTTAAAGTGGAATTAAAAAGAAAACAATACAACACACCGTCTTATCCAGCTTTGATGCTTCAATTCTTTGTTCCTTTCCTTTTGTCTCAAAAGGCAGTTGAGTAGTTTTTCATTGTCAGGGATACTCAGATAATATTGCAGTGTCTGTGGCACCCAAAATAGGACCTGGGACTTAGCTGTTGAATGAGTTTTGAATTACCTTTTTCAGATTTCCAACTGAAATTTACTTAAAAGAAACACCGTTTTTTCCTCTTCTTTTTGTGTCCCTTATGTAAAGTTACTCTTGATGACCCTTTTCCATTTCTCTTTTAGTAATTATGCTTTCTCTGTATTCATCTTTATTTGTGTGTCCCTCTCCCACCCCCCGCTAGGATCATGGATAAAACCCAAGAAAGTCTGTTACTGATTGGATTTTGATTATTTCCAAATACTCATTTTTTTAACTGGAAAAATATTTCCTGTTTTTCTTTTTCTTTTTCTTTTTCACTTAGCCCAACCTCAGCGCTTGCCTCAGCTTCAAACTGCAGTGCAGGAAAGTGAGGAGGAAATAAGCAAGATAAAGAACGGCCACCCAAGTCTGAGCAATGGCAATGGAATCCACCATGGGGCCAAACACGTATCTGCAGAGAATCGAAGACTCTCAGCACCCGTTTCTCAAAAAATGCATAGAAAAATTCACTCCAGCTTGTCTGTAAACAGTGACATCAGTAAGAAGAGTAAAGTAAATGCTGTCTTTTCCCAAAAGACGGGCTCTTCACCTGAAGGTAAGTGTGATGCGTATGCGTGTTTTACTTGACCAGATGTAAAACCATATTCACAAAGAATTATTTGATCAAGCAAATGTATGAAGAATGTTGCTTTGCCTCCAAACAGGAATTTTGGTAAAATGCAACTTCCCCAAAGGAAAGCCCAGGCTATAACAGAAGCATTGGCGGCTGACATCCTGCTTTTAGATTGTCTTCTGGAGTGAACAGTCATAACTTTAAATATAGCTGCTATACTTCTTTTTAAACCACATTTTAAAATGTGAATACCATGTTTTGGTGGAATATGATTGTATGTAGTTTTTCAGTCCCTGATTCAGTATGTAAATCTCTGATTCAGAGATACCTGCTTATATTTTTTCTTGCAGTTCAGTTATTAAATAGGCAAAACTAAAAGCAAACATTTGGTAATTTTCATGCTCTTGACAGAGAAAGGGCTAGGTGAACTCTTGCTTGACTGACTAGCATCTTCCAGTTACCAGTGCTGTCAAGGGCAGCACCCCTCGCCCAACTCTGCTTTGTTCCAAGCTCATGGTGGTCTGCCCTCTAGATCCTCCCTTAGAGGCACTGGGCTGTATTCTCTGACCTCTCAAGAATTAGCAATTACCTCATTAATGAAATACTACGAAGTAGGAAAAGTTTTCCTTTATTATAACACAAGCCCATCTGATGGCATTGGGTTTATAACCTACAAACTCCTTTTATAAAAATGGCTTGTGAATTTATGTTAAAAAAATCACTTTCCCTCAAGTTCAAGGTCCCAAATTTCTCTCAGCATATATACATGTTCCTCTGCTCTTTCTCTTCTCCTTTTAGCAGTTCATTGGCATCAAAAACTCAGATCTTATATGTACACATACCCGTGTGTGTGTGTATATATATTACGTATATATAATACAAATATTTTTCTTATTCACCTTTCTATTTAAATTATCATGAAATTTTAAATAAAGGAAATTCTGGGGATGCTTCTGTGAAGTTGGCCATGCTTATTCATCGAGATAAATTGAGTTGTAAATAGGAAATTGTATCGAGAGTTACTAGTCATGAGTGGGAGAAAGGATATTACATTTTGGCTACAGGTGTCTCAAACTCAACTGAGGTAAAGTGTTAGGTTGATCAAATGATATGATAATAAATGGTCTGCATAGTGCCAGGTCAGTGACACTACTTTCCAAACTAATTAGATTGAAAAGGACATGATTGACACTTTAAAATGAGTTTGACATGTAAGCTGCGTGGTCATCTCTGAAGCATAGGTAGGCTGTTAACTAAACTGGCTCTCTAAGGAGTTGGGAAGGCAATGCAATTTTCTTTAGAGGATCTTTGCTTCTAGGTGATTGGGTGAAATAATTGAATGCAATTGAAATCTACTTGTTTTATACATTTGACTTTTCCTATTGTGCTCCTAACCTCTAATTCTCCATTTGATATTTACTGATTTTAAAGAATGGTAATATTTGCATGGCAATCCAACTTGAAATACCTTATGGAGTTTTATATATTTTTGCTTATTTTTTAATACCATCTCTGAATTTAATGAAAGAATGCAGCTTTGTAACTAACATAGGAAGGAAGAGGAAAACCACTAGTACATAAATGAAGTAAAATTCTGCTCTCCCTCTCTCCTCTTCCTGCTTTTCCCATCTCATGTTCCTCTTCCCCTGTCATCCACCCATCCTTATGGCTGCTGTGGATGAGGGTGGATAAAGGTGTGGATAACGGAAGTCCCTTGTAATCCTTCTGTTATCACAAAATCTGTTCCATATTGGATTAGGGGAATGAGGAACAGCAACACCAATGGAATTGTCTAAGTATATTTTACAATGTCCTGCCCACTATTTCACTGCTTTGCTATACAGTTTAACCTGATAGTACGTTTCTTTGTGATTACTTGAATTAAGATGAAAATTCCATTGTCCTATTTCATATTTTCTCAAAGATAGACATTGTCCTACTTTTTGCTGCTATTTAAGGTTGTACCCTCAAATTTTGTTTCTTCTGGCCTTCAGTTTTAAAGGTAAGTTTGTTCTCTGGGACTTATTTTTTTTAAGAAAATGCTTTGGTTAGAAACTGAAAAAGAAGTTAGTTTCAGTTCCAAGATTCTGTGTGCTTGCTTTATAGCAGAGCTGCTTTGTTCTCAGAGCAGGTCTTTTGCTGTATAAAATATGTGAATCGTGGTGAGCAGAAATCTAATGTCTGTGGAATAAAACAATGGCAGAAATTTTTTTTAATTTAAAAAATTTATTTCAGTTTATTGACATATAATTGATTTACAGGGTTGTATTAGTTTCAGGTGTACAGCAAAGAGATTCAGTTAAATATATACATATTCTTTCTTACATTTTTATCTATTATAGGATATTGCAAGATATTGAGTGTAGTTCTGTGTGCTATTTACCTCTTTTTATATAGTGTGCATCTGTTAATCCCAATTTCCTAATTTATCCTTCCCCCACCTCCTTTCCACCTTCATAAGTTTGTTTTCAAAGTCTGTGAGTCTATTTCTATTCTGTAAATAAAGTTAATTTCTTTCATTTTCTTAGCTTCCACATCATAAAAAATATCATGATATTTGTCTTTCTTTCTGACTGACTTCACTTAGTATGAGAATCTCTAGGTCCATTTCTGTTTCTGTGAATACCATAATTTCATTCTTTTTATAGCATTATTTATTTTTTATTGCTGAGTAATAGTCCTTTGTATATATGTACAGCATCATCTTTATCCATTCATCTGTCAATAGACACTGAGGTTGCTTCCAAGTCTGGGCTACTCTAAATAGTTTTGTTAAACAGAGACAGCATTTGGAGGCCTATATGTGAGAACAGTAGGTCTTGAAGAGGCCTGATTTGTGATACTATTAAAAATGGATTGCCTATTCTTACAGCAAAATGAGCAAACAAGTAGCAAACTGGTATTTGCTGAAAACCGCAAAAATACCTAACCTTGCCTGGTCTGGCAATGTGCTTTTTTTCTGGATAAAGTGTTTGTGGTTATGACTTTTGTACTACACATAAACAACAGTGATAACCAGAGGCATTTTTCTGGTTCAGATGATGAAATTAAATATATAACTATTTCATGCTGCTGCTGCTGCTAAGTCACTTCAGTCGTGTCCGACTCTGTGTGACCCCATAGACGGCAGCCCACCAGGCTCCGCCATCCCTGGGATTTTCCAGGCAAGAACACTATTTCATTGTGTTTCATTAAGGGGTGCTTTGATGACAGTTTGGAAAACACTGCTATGATGTGAGCCCATTGCTTATATAGAGGTAAGGATTGACTCAGCCTCACAGTTGCGTCAGTGAGTTGGTGACATCTTTTCATATGTCTTTAATCTGGATTATTTAAGGCTTCAGGACAAATAGACATGGGTTCCATCAGATTTCTCTTTTTAAGCTATGTTGATTCAGTTATGAAGATTTGTACCATAGATTATTCTAATCTACGTAACTTTTCTACCTGCTTCATGCACATGAAGGACTTCCCTGGTGGCTCAGACGGTAAAGCGTCTGCCTGCAATGCGGGAGACCTGGGTTCGATCCCTGGGTGGGAAAGATCCCCTGGAGAAGGAAATGGCAACCCATTCCAGTACTCTTGCCTGGAGAATCCCATGGATGGAGGACCCTGGTGGGCTATAGTCCATGGGGTCGCAAAGAGTCGGACACGACTGAGCGACTTCACTTTCACTTTCATGCACGTGAAGTCATTTAACCCTCCCAACAGTACTGTCATTCTGTGAGCTATATGTAATTATCTAGTTATAAGTGAGAAAACCGAGGCACACAGACATAAGTGAATGCGCCAAACTCAATTAGTACATGACAGAAATGAGATTCAGACCTAGACCATCCTGGCTCCATGGTCTATCCCCGACACCACTGTGTTATTTTGCCTTTAAGTTCTCTGAGGAAAGGTAATTTACTGGCCTTTCCAACATCACATGGGATGCTGATATCATTCCAGCTGTGGGTCAGGCAAGGATCTTGTGATTAGTATACATTTGCCTCCTTTAAACTCTTCCAACTAAAGTTTTGAAAACAATTTTCATACCTATGTTCTGTGTCCATTTTCCTTCCCTGCTAGACTGTAAATTGCTGAAGAAGCTTGACTGGGTCTGAGTCAAAATGTTTTTCTTAAACTTACAGTCATCCCCGGTACAATAGCTTCATTGTTTTCCCTGAGTTAATAAGTGATGCAATGTTTTATTCCAAACCACCTCCATGAAGCTAGCACTGGAAAGTAAAATATGTGCTCATATTCATTTAAAATATGTTCTTTTAAAAATTCCTTTTATGCAATAGAGGAAAAAAAAATACCCATGTGGGGAAATACTGTACATTTTATTTGAATATTATTAAATTAGTAGATTCCTACTTGTTTGTATAATTAAATATTCATACATACATTACTTCAATTTCTTGATTGCATCACCCAGGTAGAGATTTTTTTAAGACATGTTTAAGATTCTTGACCTTTGAAATAATCATTGTATAATTTATTATCATATAATATTCAAATTGCTAAGAGCTTTCATTAGACTCTAAGATGATTTTTTCCTTATCGTAAATCCTAACACATGTGTGCCAATGATGCTATTGTGATTTTGTAAAAACTAAGTTTCAACAAAGATACTTTGAGGAGATTTTATACTTTTTAGTGATATTTTCTATTTAACATATTTCATAATGGGCTTCTCTTGTGGCTCAAATGGTTTAAAAAAAACAGAAGAAGAATAAAATCTGCCTGCAGTGTAGGAGACCCAGGTTCAATCCCTGGATTGGGAAGATCCCCTGGAGAAGGACATGGCAACCCACTCCAGTATCATTGCCTGGAAAATATCACAAAGGAGCCTGGCAGGCTACTGTCCATAGGGTTACAAAGCATTGGACGTGACTAACACTTTCACTTTCATACTGAAACATAGATTAAGTACTTACAGAGAAACTGCATATCTAGTCCCAGCAGTTCATTAAATATAACTGTTGAACAAGAGTCAGGGGCATCATATGCATGGCAGTACTGAGGATCAGTCTTGTTTTAAATCAGAGAGGCCACATAGCCTAGTGGTCAGAGCACAAACTCTAGAACCAGTCTGCTCAGTTCAAACATTGGCTTTACTATTGGCCCATGATGTGTCCTTGAGTAGGTCACTTAACCTCTTTGTCCCTCAGTGGCTTACTGTAAAATAGGGATATAATTAGTCACCTGTATCATAGGATGGTTGGAAGAGTATTTGAGTTGATTTTGCATTCGGTTTTAGTTATAAAAGAGCCTGGCCTGGATGAAGTACTTGGATGGTGTTCTCATCATCATCATGAAGGAGCACACAGGGAAGGAAGGGTCAGCAATGTCAGCTTTCTAGACAAGGCAATGCCTTGATGGAGAACTGAAAGTTAAGAGAAGGTAAGGGAGTTGAAAGAGGCATTCCAAAAGACTGAAAGAGGCTTGTGAAATAAGGTGTTTTGTTCAGAGAACCATTAAGTACTTTGCTGCTGAGGAGTCAAATTAGGAGAGGTGAGACTGGAAGGGATCAGTCCATAGGCAGCCTGGGAAGCCCTGTTGTTCTAATGTAGCCAGATACTTACGATTTCTCTGAAGGATATCATTTTATGCCCATTGTATATATTTTTTTGAAACATTAAGATTTCTTTTCTCTCCATGATACAGAAATTCCATAGTTGCAATTATATAAACCCAGAATACTGCTATATACTAAGCATCTGTACTCTCATCACCTTTATGATCTTTTTGTATTTTAGTAATGAACTATTATCATAGATAAAATGAATTAGTTATAGACTTTGTGAATTGGGCATGCTAACAGGTTCTTCAGGAAAGCTTTGGACATATATGGACAGACTTCAGCCCAGTCCTCTCCCATTTTACTGGTACCCTCTGCTTGTCTTTAAACTAGCCTCTTGACTTCTTACCTTTATGACTCTTCTCTGTCTTGTGTTTAGACTCTTCTTCCTCCCCTTTTCAGTGTATTTCCCCCTGCATCGGATCATGAGTAGGAGGAGGACAGCCATGACTCTGGGAGGCAGTCTGGGTGGGGCACACAGGCTTCAAAGGAGATGTACACAATTGACCAGGTCAGTTTGAAAAGCCCACTAGGTGATTCAAATAGGTTCCACCCCCTCCTTCCTTGAGAATCACTGGTAAAAATATCTTTCCTTGACCTCACCACTTCCTCTTCTCTCCTTACACTTGAAATTGTGCCTTCAACTGCAAGCACAAACATTTAACAACATAGCTGACTGACTTTGCCACTTCTCTTCCTCATATTTCTCATAACTTCGCCTTCATGACCTCTCCATATTTTTTTCAGAACTCAAGGGTCGTCTCCTGATGCCCCAGTTCTGGGCTGATTACTCTTCTTTTGGGTCCCCACAGTGTCTTCCAAATACAAAATGAGACTGGAGTTTAACTCTTTCTGCACTAAAATGTAATCTTACTGAAGGCAAAGATTTGGTTTTATCCATCTTTTGGCTTCAAGCACAGAGCCTAGTACCTGACTTATCGTAACTATTTAGTAAATGATGAAGCAAGTAAGGGGTATAAATTGGAGAACGCAAGCACTTACTCTTCAACATTTCACAGACGTCATAGTTGATATCTCGGAAATTGCTGCAATCCTCAAGGGAGATGAAATGGGGAGATTGAAGGGAGTGCAAATATTTGAGCTAAATGAGGCCAAAAAAAAAACACACCAAACTTCTAGAAGTACTAGTACTTTAGTGGAAGGATAATAATAGGACTTCATGATCTGACTATAACATTATAATCTGAGCCTCCAGAAACAAATTTTCTGTGACTTTGGCAAGATATATTGCTGTGTTCCTCAAAATACTTCATTTGCTTGCATGATATTTTGTTTTATTTTGTTTTGTTTTCTCAGGCACAGTGCCTTCCATTCCATGTCAGAATACTTGTGTGGGAGAAAGGTTTAGAATTCTGCTTTCTGATGCAATATTTGCCAGTCCATTGGAAAATAGGATTTTAATAATTTTCTTTTCTCAACCAGCAAGCTAATTGAAACAGTAATACAAAGAGAAGTTAAGTCGCTCAGTTGTGTCCGACTCTTTGCGACCTCATGGACTGTAGCCTACCAGGCTCTTCCATCCATGGGATTCTCCAGGCAAGAATACTGGAGTGGGTTGCCATTTCCTTCTCCAAACACAAAGAGAAGGGTGTGTGGAAAACAGGTATGATCAGAGTTGACGATGTCAAAGTATAAATCATTAAAATATTAAATCAACTGTTCTTAAAAAATCATCTATCGAATTATAAGTGATATTACTTTAGGGCTGAAAGTAAATATTTAAATACACTTCCTTTTGAGTTTAGGAAAATAGGTTAACTTTGTAATCTATGATCTATAGTAAGTTATATCCATCCATTTGGTGAAAAGCAAAGATTTTACAAGGTTCTAAAGTATATAATTTGAGATTTGAAACAGAAACGCCTCAAAATCTCAGACCACTTCTTTTATACCTGTTGACACCTGAAAGAAGAGATAACTATCCACTGTGTATGGACTCCACCTCTGGTGTTTGGTTTTGTACACAAGCTTAGACCACTGCTCTAAGAATTTGAGTTAGCTTAGCACTCACACAGGAGGTGGGTAAGGAGGAAATAAAACAATGGAGATACAGCTAGATTGGCTGGGAAGCATTGGGGTGTGGGGTAGCTGAGTGAAGAGGTTATTTAGAAACCCAGCTTAGTGGAAAGAATAATAGGCTAAGTGGAAAGAACTGAATAACCTAATAACCCTATTAATATATCAGGGTTTTAATTTTTTCTTTGATGATGGTAAGTTTAGATGATGTTTTCATTAGGTGAAACAGTAACAGGTAAGTGCAGCAGCCAGGCTTATCCTGGATTACAGTCCATTTTCAACCTCAAAAGTCATGCGATGTGTGGGCAGTGATGGTTTTCTGTAGGGTTTCAGGATTGTATCGAGGAGTCCTGGCCCAGAACTAGAGTAGCAGTCCGATTAATGCATTTTAATCAGGACTGTCATTCATCGTCTAGTTCAGTTAGTTCGGAAAGGGAACTGAAATTTAGGAAATCGTGAAGAATAGCTGAATATAGTTTGAGGCTGATCAGGAGATGAATTGTAGACTTGTGCAATTTCCAATAATGACACACAATCCAAGAACATTTGGCAATATATAACTTCAGAGAAGGAGTTAAAAGCAAGCACACTAATTTCTGTTAGTTCTCTTAGAGGAGATATTTGAAACCATGCATCTTTCTTCAGTAGAGATTTAAGAGCAAAAGTCAGATGACTGAGAACTGAGTGACTCAGGGATCACTGGAGGCCAGCCAGCTTGGTGGAATGGGAGAGTGGGTTTAGCTTGAGCACTGGGGAGACAATGCCATAGAAAGTTCAGGCTTTTCTCTAAAAGTGATGTCAGAGTGTGGCTATAGCGCTGATAAGATAGCCTAGGGGAGAGGTCAGAAAGCAAAAAGAAGAGGAAGATGATCTGGCCAAGAGGAGTCGATAGGAAAGGTGAGAGAAGAAACAAACTGGAGAGGGTGGTGTCCTGGATACCAGGGAATAAATGCTTTGAGTCAAGGGAGAAGCTTGCGCCAGCTATTGTGACACCTCAGTCAGATGAGAATTGAAATGATTCTATTGAATTTAACCATGTGGATGTCATTTGGTGACCTAATTAAGAGCCATTTTTGTAGAGAAGTCAGAATGATATGGGTTGCGGAATGTGATAAAACACACTAATAACGATAGCTCTAGAAAGGTCAACGTCCAAAGAGGTTTTAAGATGGAAAAGGTTTTTGTTTATATTGGGATGGAAAGGATCCAGGAGAGAGGGAAAGTTTGAAGATTTAAGAAGGTAATAATGATAACCTTATTGACAAGCCAGCATATCATTTAAAGAAATGATATTTAGCATTTAGATCTAGAGTTTGGATTATAAATCTAGAGTTTGGATTATGTAAATACACATCCATTATCAAAGCATGAGAATTGAGCAACCAGAGAAGCATTTATTGAATTGTTAATGTAGGTGACTCCACTCTTTATGGGAGTATCGTTGATAATTCCTTTCTAATCATGTCTTCATATACCAAGTTGGGCTTTCCTGGTGGCTCAGATGGTAAAGCATCTGCCCACAATGCAGGAGACCCAGATTCAATCCCTGGGTTGGGAAGATCCCCTGGAGAAGGAAATGGCAACTCACTCCAGTATTCTTGCCTGGAAAATCCCATGGACAGAGGTCCCTGGTAGGCTACAGTCCATGGGGTTGCAAAGAGTCAGACATGACTGAGTGACTTCACGTTCTTTCACTTTCATACCAAGTTATCCCATAAAGTTACTCAAAAAGCATCTAACTCAAGTCCCCACTCCTCCTTCATTCCAGAAGTATTCATTGCATTTGAATGGAAGACACTGACCCAGCAGACATTTATGAATCTGAGTTCCAAATTCCTGATTTGTGTTTAGACCACAGGTTGATGGAAATTAATAGCTTCTTAGAATTTAGATTGATAAGGCCCTTAATTGAATTTAATTGTAACTTTTACACATAGTATAGGACAGGAAATAAAACAGAACATAAACGAGTGAAAGTCGCCCAGTAATATCTGACTGTTTGCTACCCCGTGGTCTATACAGTCCATGGAATTCTCCAGGCCAGAATACTGGAGTGGGCAGCCTTTCCCTTCTCCAGGGGATCTTCCCAACCCAGGGATCGAACCCAGGTCTCCTGCACTGCAGGTGGATTCTTTCCCAACTGAGCTATCAGGAGCCCAAACAAGTAAACACACGGCTAAAGAGAAGAAAACTATGGGAAAGATGAGTAAGGAAATTACTGCAGAATCTAGTAGCTTAACTTTAAAATGTATTTAAAGTAAATTTGTGTTTTAATGTGGTCTGCTGGTGGTGGTTTAGTTGCTATAAGTCATATCAGACTGTGACCCCATGGACTGTAGCCCCCACCCCAGGCTCCTCTGTCCATGGGATTTCCCAGGCAAGAATACTGGAGTGGGTTGCCATTTTCTTCTCCAGGTGATCCTTCCAAACCAGGGATTGAACCTGGGTCTTCTGTATTGCAGGCAGATTCTTTAGTGATTGACCCACCAGTGAGGACCTTAATGTGGTTTACTCTTCACTGAATTACTGTCACAAGCAAAAGCTCTAAAAGTTAAGATCAAAATTCCAGCTTCTATAAATGAATTGTGACTGTCTCTTACACAGTGATCACTTTTGGTGTGTGGGCTTTTTTCAGAATCTAACAATAGTTAGATTCGCAGGTTTCTAAGGTGGTAACAAACACCTGTTAGGTCTTTTGTTATTCCTGAAGGTAACAAAACACCCCAGATACCTTCAGATGTCTTATTCTAAAATGACATATCTCTAAGAACTAAACAGTAAAGCAGGGCATAGATTATGGAGGGACCTAATGACCCATTTTAAGGATTTTGATTTTGGTTTGAGTGAGGTAGGAAGCCAGTGATAGGGCTTGAGCAGATGATAGGCATGATCTGACTCACCATTTTTAAGCATCACCTGTCTGTTGTGCAGAGTGTAGACTATAGGTACACAGCGGCCAAAGAAAGAGGGCCTGGGGGCCTGCTGTGTGACTCTTGCAGTAACTCAGCTGAGAGATGACAGGGTTGGATCAGAGTGGTAATAGTAAGATAGTGTTGTGTATGAATGTATTTTGAAGGCAGAGCAAGATTTATTGAAGGGTGATATTTCAGTGTGAGAGAAAGACGAGGGTTAAGGATGACTCTAGGTTATTTGGTCCAAGCAGTTGAATGTATGGAGTTACCATTAATAGAGGTGAGAAGAACAGGGTTTGGTTTTGAACAATTTGAGATGCCCATTTTCTTTACAGGTGGTACAGTGAAATAAGCAGTTGGGTAGAGGAGTTTGAAGGTGAGAGGAAAGATCTGCACCCTGAGATGTTTTGTGAGTCATCAGAGTACAGAATGTTCAGCGCATGGGATCCCCTGGGATTGTGGTTCTCAATCCCAGCACCTGGGTATCTGAAGTAAGAACTTCTGGACAAAGGGAGTACAATGTGAAATATCTCTCTGGGCACAGACCCCAGAGAACCTAACTCAAGTGGAGTGGGACCAAGGCATCAGAATCCTTTAGAACAGGGGTCCCCAACCTCCAGGATCTAATGCCTAATAATCTGAGGTGGAAATGATGTAATAATAACAGAAATAAAGTGCACAATAAATGTAACATGCTGGAATCACCCTGAAACCACCTCCCCACACGCAGACCAGTCCATGGGAAAACTGTCTTCCACGAAACTGGTCTCTGGTGCCAAAAAGGTTAGTGGCCACTGCTATGGAAGTTCTCCACAAGACTCTAAGATCCATGCAGGGTTAAGAACTACTGCCCAGGAAGTACAGTCAATTAGTGATGCAAGAACTGAGCTCTAGACCTGTTCAATAAGTCAGAAAATGAACAGACACTATGAAAAAAAATGGGATGAGTAGTCAATGATGGCGGAGGAAACAGTACAGACTGTGTTTCAAGTTGGAGGGAGTGGTCATGTGTCAAATAGCAACTGAGAAAGCCAGTGAGATGAATCAGAAGTGACCATTGACATTGTCCTGTGATCACTGGTGACCTTCATACTGTTGGTGTGTGATGGGAACAAAAGTCTCACTGAAGTGGTAGAGAAAATTAAAGATGGCACAGCTAGGCTACTCTGTTCAAGGGGTGTTCCTAAAAGAGAATAGTAAAAAGGCTGTGAGCTAAAAGAATATTTTTAGAGATGGGATATATTGAGTTTTGTTAGTAATGAGCTGGTAGAGAAGTAGCTGGTGGATGATGCAGGACAAGGATGCCCTTGAGTAGCTGAAGCAGAAGAGATCTATTAGAAGGCACCCCATCTGTAGTTACTGATATCTGTACCTCTATCTCATCATCCCTCTCAGATTTTAGATCATTACCAGAAAGTGGCCAGCCATATTTTGAGATTATCTTTCACACTGCCTTCTTTGGTAGGTTCATACACTAACCACTTTCTATTTATTTAACTGGTGATCTTTCAAATGACCAGTAGGATTTGACATGGTAGATTTATAGTTTTTCAAACCTTCCATCTAAAACTGTTTCATCATTTGCAATGATGTAAAATATGCTAGACGTTTCCATTCATTTTAGAAAGACTTCAAAAAAATTATCTCATAGTTATAATAATAGCACTAGACACTGCATAATACTACAATTCTCAAAGGGAGAAATTTTTGGGAAGAGATACAGAATGTGCAGGATGTTTGGAATCTTCTGATGAAAACTGGTTGATGACTCATGAGTCTTGTAGTTTGTGAAGTATATACACAAGAAAAATATGATACTAATTTGTCGTCAAATATTTGAGGTGACCGCCTACAGTAAAACTTTTATCTTAGATGCTCATGGTAAATCAAAACATTGTTCTTATGTCTTGTGTTTCACGTTAGCCTAAATTTTACCACCTTAGCAAACAGTATTTTTCACCTTTTAAAAAATCAGTTGCATTTTTTGAGGATAGAATAAAAGTATTTACCTCATCTGATGAACTGAAGAAAATACTGGTGGATAATTTTTACCTCAATTCATGCCATGTAGTGACAATCTAGAAGAGAAAATTCAAAAATTTAAGCCTAAATAGATTGTTCACATTCCTTTGTCTTTAAAACTATTTTGATAATGGTATATTTTATAGTATTATCTACAGATACTGTAGCTTATTGGTCTCTTTGGTGCTATTTTTTTTTTTTTTCTTTTTCCCTAGTGTTTTGTTACTACGTTTTTTTTCCTCAATTGCTTCCTTTGGGTGTGTGCCCCACCATACTCCCTCTACACTTAGAAGATCTTGTGTTTTATTAGCTAAATAGACACTCAAATGGTTATGAATTGAGAATTGTAATATTGGAAGGAAATTAATTTTTAACAAAGAATTTTTGAAAAAGGAGTCTTAAGGAACAGGAGTATGCCTAGAAGTATATCTGTTTTGTGCACTCATCAGAGATGCTTCATCTTTAAAGATCTGGTCTGCAAGTCCAGAATTTTGATTGTCTCATTTTGGTTATTTCTCCAAAGCATACTTTCTATACCTCTGTCCACCTGTCTGTTGATCTTTCAACACCCTGCTCTCTTATTTCTTTTTCTTTCTTTCCCTCCTGACTCATTTTATTCCCTTTGCATGATTTCATTCAACAATTTATTGCAATTTAGAGGAACTCAATGGCAATGATTCATGACATTTTCAGTAATAATGCTTTAATACTCTTTTCAGATAGTTTTATTCTTAGTTTGTATGTTTGCAAGATATGACTTTAAAATTCTCTTTAAGACCCAAGGCTTAACAATGATTTTTTTTCTTGGTTGAATTAGAGTCTTTCAGTTGATATCTTTCAGAGTATATAGTTAAGTTGCTATTTGATTTTTTTAAATTGCATTCTTAAATGGCACTGCCTGAATCTTAAAACTAATTGAGGTAACACTGAAATACTAGTTTCTCTTAGAAATTTTCTCAGTAATTTTTAATACTTACATATACTGTTCAACTATCATAGTTTTGAGGACCTTTATATTTAATTTGTATAAACCTCAACTAGTGTAGTATGAAATAGGATAGAGGGGAGGGAGCGAGGGGAGGGAGCTCGTGGTATAAAGTTCCCATATTTCTGAAAAAAACTTGTAAGATGAAAAAATTTTTTTCTATAGAAAGTTTCAGTTGAATACGCAAGGAAGCTATTTGAAAAATGTGCTTATGATCTTCCAGTTCAGAAGTTTTTAGCTTTGGGAAGAATCCATGACGTTGATAGGGGGCAGGTTGAGGGGAGTAACCTTAATGTCAGTAACCTTTAAACTTTGAAGGAAATTCTAAATTTTACTTAATTATAGATGAAAGTAATAAGTTTATGGTTATTTCAGAAATCATGAAGTATTAGTTATGTTAATCACTACTTTAAATTGCAGTACTTATTAGATCATCTCTAGGTCTTGTTTTTAATATGTTAAAAAAGAAGTGCTTATCATGATGTTAAAAGCCGAGGTATAATAAATGTTTCAATATAACTGGTTTCCATTGAAATCTTTTTTCATTTTACACATTTAAAAATATTATTTTGAGTCCATTACGTTGCAAATAAAGAATCCCTGCCTAGTGCCCTTTGCATCCTAAGCATTCTTTGTAGTATAAATTTCTTTTTTATACTATTTTTATACTACAAGTAACATACTTGTTTTGTACACTTACATTTCTGTTTGCATGTTGTATAAGACAGAGAACACATTTTTGTAAATACCTTTTAAATTTTTGCTCATATTAAGATATGTCCAAATTTCTATTTTAAAAATGATATTAAATACTAAATTCTTAAGTAACTGTTGTAGTTGTCTTTACATTTTAGTGATATTCTTTTACCAAGGCATTGTCAGCAATACCAGGGCATGGAGAAAATTAACTTTGTGATTTTTCTCCTGCCACCGTTTCAGTGATCTTAATGTAATGCTCCATAAATAGGTATGGGAGAAAACAGAGGAAAGAATCAAAGTCAACAATCTGTTGGGCAATGTATTTCAGATTAATCTTCTGAAAGGATTTTAACTGATAGGCAGCATAATGTGGCCTCAGGCCCCCTTCCCAGCACAGGTTCTTGATAACGTGTAAGGTCTTCCCTACTACTCACACACTTGACTGAGGGGAAAACTTGACTGAAGGTGGTAGACATTTATCAAGTGGATATAGGAAGCAATTAGAAGAAAATAAAAGAATAATTAGTAAACAGTTTGCTCAGGGAAACTAATCAAAGTTCCTATTTTGAAGGGGAAAATTCATACAAATAAATAGTAGTTGTCTCCTAAAGACTGAGAAATCCAAGAGTTTGGGGGAGATGTGCAGATAATTGAAAGAAAAGAGCAAAATGGACTTACATCTTATGACATATTAAACCTGATAAATTTCTACTCTGACTTCTCTCGGGAAATCAAATTGGAGAAACCAGACTTCTTGGGGAATAACATCCCTGTACATAACATATTTAAATTTGCCACTAGAAGTTGTTTATTTTTTCCTAATAATTACGTTCAGTGAGGAATGCAGAAATTGCATTTTGGAATGACGGAAGAGTAGTTATTGTAGAAAGAACTTTTCAGCATCTGTGGTAGCTGTCGACCATAGGAGGTAGCTCGCTCCATGTGTTCTATAGAGTAGAGTGAAAGGAGAAGAAAAACCCAAAGGAAGCTCTGCCTCAGGGCCTACAAATGAGCTTCCTCAAGTCAACAGGTCTGCCATGTTCCCAGGCTTGTGTACTGAATTCTGTACGGCCGTCCTATTTTAGTCTTTAACCTAGTGCCTTTGATTACTGTTGTTACTTTGTAATATAGTTAGAAATAAATGTGAACTAAATATGAACATACTGGTTCTTGAACACCAGTTGACCATTTTATAATTATATATATGAGTAGTATTTTATATAAAATTATTATATATATTAAATACATACTTATATTTAATGTAATGCTATATTATACAATGTAAATATAAAATATTTAAATATATTCTATTTTTATATATTTGGAATGTATATATTTGTTTATATTTGGATCTCTTGACAAATCTCCTAACTTCAGACTCTGTTATTCTCTCATACTTGCCTTTCAGAACCCCAAGTCTAGATTGTCTGTCTTTTTACCTTCTCTCTGTACCAAGAGCTGAGTAGTACTCACAAAGCCTTGATATCCATAAAAACTGCTGCAAATACCCCAGTGTGTCTTGGATCTCACCTTGATTCACACATTCCCTCAGGTACCTAGGTGAAGATCAGTGAAGATCCTCCAGTCGTGTCCGACTCTTTGCGACCCCATGGACTGTAGCCTACCAGGCTCCTCTGTCCATGGGATTTTCCAGGCAATAGTACTGGAGTGGATTGCCATTTCCTTCTCCAGGGACCTTCCCGACCCAGGGATCGAACCCGGGTCTCCCACATTGTAGACAGATGCTTAACTGTCTGAGCCACCAGGGAAGTCCGTCAGCAGCAAACTGCAGAGCCAGCCTCTCCCATTTTCCACAGCGACTGTCTCATTTTGTTGCTACTCTTTCGACAAAGTTCTCTGGAACTTTCCCTCACTCTGCATGGGAAGAAGAGTCCGTCTGTGTGTCTACTCCTGTCCGTCTCCTCTGCTGCTCACCTTACTCAGTCCTTTCCTTAAATGCTCTCGTCCCCTCACATCTCTACATCCCTTCTCCTTTTATTCTGGACGTTCTCCCTGGGCAACTTGATTTTATTCACTCTGAAGAATTACAGCCTCCAGCTCTGACCATCTCCCAAGCTCTAGATCAGTGTTTCAAGCCACCTCTTGGGCATCTCCCTTTGAGTGTTTTCAGAAGGGAACTATCTCTGTTTTTTTCTCAGTAAATGGCTCCAGAGCCAGGGAGTCAGACTTGACTTTTCTTCTTGTCTGGGGTCTTATCAACTCCTTCTAATCTCACCTTCTTATTCCTCATAGTCATCCTGCCTGATACCATATTACTACCACAGATGCTGTCCCTGCCTCTCCATTTTTGAAATGGAATATTTAAGCTTTCTACCTGGTTTTCCTGCTCCAACAATAGACAGCAACTCTTATCTCTAAAACTACCATATTCTTGCCTCTGTTTCTTTACATAGCCTCCCCACTACCTGGATCCACCTTTGCTTTCTCTTCACGTAACATGCCCTCTGACCATCTGCCCCTGGGACTTAGCCAACTTAAATTCAACTTGTATTCAGCATCAGTTAACTTTCAGCTCTGCTTTGACTGCTTAACTTTGACTGCTCTGCTTAACACTGCTTTGTGTTAAGCCTAGCAGTACCTCTGTTCCAGGCCAAGAAAAGACCCTGAGCTAGACTTTGGAATCTATTATGTATAGATAATTGTACATTATATCATCATAGAAACTTAATGCTTGAAAATAATTTGGAGATCATTCCCGACTCACTGTATGCATATGAACACTGAGTGAAATACTTGTTCAAGGTCAGGTAACAGAACCTAATAGTGAGTTAAGTCTGTCTTAACTGACTGGAAAACAGGCTTTAATTTTCCAAATCCTAATAAACAGGATGATGTTTAGCTGTGCTACTCTTGAAGATAGCAAAGTAATTATAAAATGAAACATCTTTGCTTTTATGCCCCCAACAATGTCATTTCCTGTAGCTAGAAGCCTGCGGCTGCTAAGTCGCTTCAGTCGTGTCCGACTCTGTGCGACCCCATAGATGGCAGCCCACCAGGCTCCCCCATCCCTGAGATTCTCCAGGCAAGAACACTGGAGTGGGTTGCCATTTCCTTCTCCAATGCATGAAAGTGAAAGTGAAGTTGCTGAGGGTCGGACACAACTGAACCGACTTAGCAGCAGCAGGCTTCTAGCTACAGGAAATAACGTTGGGGGCATAAAAGCAAAGATGTTTCATTTTATAATTACTTTGCTATCTTCAAGAGTAGCACAGCTAAGCATCATCCTGTTTATTAGGATTTGGAAAATTAAAGCCTGTTTTCCAGTCAGTTAAGACAGACTTAACTCACTATTAGGTTCTGTTACCGAAACCAAACCATATAAACAGCAACAACCACCACAGACACAGCTTTTCTTTGGGTAGTTCTGGCATTTACTGCCTGAACTGTCATAGTAGGAATGAGCTGTGGTGCAGGAAAACCTCAACTGGGGAGTGGCCTTGATGAGGTGCAGAGGATTAGGAAGCAACTAAGTACTAAAAAGAGAATTTTTATATTCTTTTGCACAATTTAAAGTATTACAAAAAGGCTACAGTTTTTTTTTAATTAGAAAACTAGGCTTATCTACTCTTGTCAATTAGAGTATCGCAAACAATGTGATCATAGATTTTTCTTGGCTCTGGAGTTGTTTGTACACTAAATTAAGGTAGAAGTATTTATACCTTATAATTTCAGTGTTCTGCTGCCCTATTCATCTTTGACTTGTGTTGGTGTCTTAAAAAAAAAAGGAAATCAGATGATATTGAGAGAGAACATGGGTGGAGAGAGCACATGATGGGGGAAGAGGGACAATGCCGTCATTGGTTCGCAAATTAACTCCATGAATAACAGGATTTACGTCCTGTGCACAGCTTTGACATGTGCTTTGGCGTCTCATTTTGCCCCAGTGTTTTACTCGGCTTGTTCCCCTTCATCTTGCCTGCGGTGTCTGTTAGACTGCTGTGCATCTTTGGTGGGGGCCTGGCTTCTCTGTCAGGGCCTGGGAGCACACCCTGGGCCTTCTCAAGTGAGGCTCGTCCTGCCTGTGTGAGGCCTGTGTGTCCTGCTGGGATGCTGCCCTGCCTCCATGGGGGCTACAAGAACTGCTGGGGCCTCTCAGCCCTTCGGACTCTTGCTAAGGAACGCTCAGGTCGCTGAAGTGTTGTTGTGTCTGGTCCCAGTCCTGCGGATATTGTCAGCTTCCTCTTAGCATGTTTGTTTATTCCCATGCTGCCACAAAAACCCCACATCACACGGCCAACCCTGCGGACTCTCGAATAGCCACTGATATTAACCTACAGATATTCCAAATGGGGAGTACTGATTCCAGATGGTGACATAGACTATCCTGAACTCACCTCCTCCCAAAGACATACCAAATACATAACTCAAGAAGATAAAAGTTCCTCATTAAAAAGGACCTTGGAGACTTGAGGTTTGGAAGCTGAACAACTCCTAAACATTAGGCAAATGAGAAAAAAACCTACATCAAAGCAGTTAAGTGGGGCTGAGACAAAATCTTGGTGTAGTGACCCACAATCAGAGGAAACAAAACCTGGAGCTTCTCCCTGAGGGTAGGGGGTTTAAACCTCATATCAGAGACTTTTAAGACCTGCAGAGAGATAAGTTCCCCAAACATCTAAGGTTTGAGAAACCAACGATACTCTCCTTTCATGAGACCCACGTGGTTACAGTGACTGAAAGTAGCTCTTAAAGGGCTTGCTTGCTTTGACTCACCTGTCACCAGTGCAGAAAACCAATTGAGAGGGGCCAGACAATATGTGAACGAGACCTATTTGCTCAACTTTAAATGTCAACCCGAGGGACAAGCATTTAATACACACACATCTAGGGCCTATTGAAGTTCTCCCTGGGGACAGAGGCTGGCAGGCACCATCTGTGTTCCCCTCCATCCAGGTCACTGGTATCTCCCATTAAGGGAACTTGTATCCTTCTTTGGGGCTTTTTCTGGTGGCTCAGATAGTAAAGAATCCTCCTGGAATGTTGGAAAACCAGGTTCAAACCCTGATTGGGGAAGATCCCCTGGAAAAGGAAATGGCTACCCATTCCAGTATTCTTGCCTGGAGAATTCCATGGACAGAGGAGCCTGGTGGAGTATAGTCTGTGGGGTCACAAAGATTTGGACATAACCGAATACCTTGATTCTTATGGGTGCTCCCCAGAGTTATCTGTGTATCACCTGCCTCTGATAGCCACTGGGACTATGACAGCAAACTACCTCACGCCAGTCAGAATGACCCTCATTAAAAAGTCTACAAATGCTGGAGAGTGTGGAGAGAAAAAGGAACCCTCCTATACTGTTGGTGGGAATATAAATTGGTGCAGCCACTATGGAAAACTGTATGGAGGTCCTCAAAGAAACTAAAAGTTGAGTTGCCATATGATCCAGCAGTCCCACTCCTGGGCATACCCCCAGACAAGACTGTAATTTGAAAAGATTACTTACACTCCTGTGTTCAAGCGCACTATTTACAGTAGCCAAGACATGGAAACAACCTAAATGTCCATCAGCAGAAGATGCGGTGCATATATACAATGGAATACTACTCAGCCATAAAAAAGAATGAAGTAATGCCATTTGCAGCAACATGGATGGACCTAGAGATTATCATACTAAATGAAGCCAGAAAGATAAATACTATATCACTTATATGTAGAATTTAGAATTCTATACAAATAAACACATCTACGAAACAAAAACAGACTCACAGACATAGAGAACAGACTTGTGGTTTTCAAGGAGGTGAGGTGAGGTAGGAAAGAAAAGGAATAGGAGTTTGAGGTTAGCAGAGGCAATCTTACATATAAGATGGATAAGCAATGAGGTCCTATTGTGTAGCACAGGGAACTATATCCCATATCCTGTGACAAACCATAATGGAAAAGAATATGAAAAATTATACATATAATATATATACGTATAATTGTATAACTGAATCTCTTTGCTGTACACAAATTAACACATTGTAAATCAACTATCTGTCTAGATATATATATATATAAAACTGGAATATTCATAAATGTGCAATGATTAGACAACATGCTATTGAATAACCAGTGGGTCAAAGAAAAAATCAAAAGAGAAATAAAATACCTTGAGAAAAATGAAATGGAAATACAACATATCAAAATTTATGGCACAAAGCAAAAGCAGTTCTATGTGGAAAGTATATGCTAATAAACGCCTACCTCAAGAAACAGGAAAAATCTCAAACAGCTTAATTTATACTGCAAGGAACTAGAAAAATAAGAACAAAGTCTAAAGTTAGTAGAAGGAAGAAAACTACAGAAATCAGAGTGGAAATAAGTGAAATAGATAGATTCACCAAGAGAGATGACTCAGCATCAGAAAAGGAAAAGTAAACATTATAAATGATACCACATAAAGGAACATAGGATTCTATGAACAATTATATTCCAACAAATAGACAACTTGGATAAATTTCTGGAAATATGCAGCTTGCTAAGATTGAATCAAGAAGAAACAAAATCCAAAAAGACCTATTTTTAGGAAGGAGATCGAATCAGTAATGAAAATTAAAAAAAAAAAAATCCTTCCAATAAACAAAAGTTAGAACCAGATGGTTTTATTGGTGAATCCTTCCAAACTTTTAAAGAAGAATGAATACCAGTCCTTCTCAAACTCTTCCAGAAAATAGAAGAGGAGGGACTACTTGCACATTTTTATGAGACCAGCATTACTCTGATACCAAAAGTAAACAAAGGCATCAAAAAAAAAAAATTATAGGACACTATCCTTGATGAACAAAGATGCAAACATCCTCGACAAAATATTAACTAACTGAATTCAATACGTCAAAAGGATCTTACACATGATCAACTGGGGTTTATTCCAGGGATGCAAGTATGTGATTCAGCATCCACAAATCAATCAGTGTGATACACCACATTAACAAAATGGAGGATAAAAATCATGATCATCTCAATAGATGTAGAAAAAACATTGGACAAAATTCAACATCCTTTGTGATAAAAATTCTCAAAGAAGTAGGCATAGAGGGAGCATACCTAAATATAATATAGGCCACATATGATACGTCCACCACTAACACTGCTGCTGCTAAGTTGCTTCAGTCGTGTCTGGCTCTGTGAGACCCCATAGATGGCAGCCCACCAGGCTCCCTCCATTCCTGGGATTCTCTAGGCAAGAATACTGGAGTGGGTTGCCATTTCCTTCTCCAATGCATGAAAGTGAAAAGTCAAAGTGAAGTCACTCAGTCGTGTCTGACTCTTCGCGACCCCGTGGACGGCAGCCTACCAGGCTCCTCCGTCCATGGGATTTTCCAGGCAAGAGTACTGGAGTGGGGTGCCATTGCCTTCTCCCACCACTAACACATTCGACAGTAAAAGCTAAAAAGGTTTCTTTTGGGATTGGGAACAAAACAAGGATGCCTGTTCTCACCACTTTCATTCAGCATAGTACTGGAAGCCCTAGGCAGAGATATTAGGCAAGGAAAAGTAGACATTCAACTTAAAAAGAAGTATAAATGTCTCTGTTTGCACGTGACATGATCTTATGGATATATAGAAAACCAGGTATAGACACTTACAAAAACTATGAGATCATTGAAGTGAGTGAAATCGTTGAATCCAGTATTAATATTAAAGAGTTTGTCCCATTTCTGTACACTAATAACAATCTATCAAACTTAAAATAATCCCATTTATAACTACATCAAAATGAATACCCAGGAATAAATTTAACCAAAGAAATGAAAGGCCTCTATATTGAATACTATAAGACATTGATGAAAGAAATTGAAGAAAAATAAATGGGAAGATATTTGTGCTCATGGATTAGAAAAATTAATAAGATTAAAATGTCCCTACTATCCAAAGCAATATACAGATTCGGTGCAATCCCTATCAAAATGCCAATAGCATTTTCCACAGAAATTAGAACAAGCAATTCTGCAATTTGTATGGAACTACAAAAGATTAAGAACAGTCAAAGCAATCTTGAGAAAGGAACAAAACCAAAAAATCATGTGCTCTGATTTTGACTATAATACAAAATTATAATACAAAGCAGTATGGTATTGGCATAAAAACAGGCACATTAACCAGTGGAACAGAAGAGAGAGCTCAGAAATAAGCCCACAGATATATGGTCTGTTAATTTATGACAGAGGAGGTAAGAATACACAACAGGGGAAGGACAGATGCTAATAAATGATGCTGTGAAAACTGGATAGCCACGGTTAAAAGAATGGAACTGGTTATATCAAAAGATATAACCACTATCTATACCATAGACAAAAATTATTATAAGACTGAAGAATTTAATGCCTGAAACTTTAAAACTCCTAGAATAAAGCATAGGTTGTCAGATCCTTGACACAGGTTTTGGTGATGACTTTTTAGATTTGATCCAAAAATCAAAGGTGTTTCTTCCAATCCATGAACATGGTATATTTCTCCATCTATTAGTGTCCTCTTTGATTTCTTTCATCAGTGTTTTATAGTTTTCTATATATAGGTCTTTAGTTTCTTTAGGTAGATATATTCCTAAGTATTTTATTCTTTTCGTTGCAATGGTGAATGGAATTGTTTCCTTAATTTCTTTTTCTACTTTCTCATTATTCGTGTATAGGAATGCAAGGGATTTCTGTGTGTTGATTTTATATCCTGCAACTTTACTATATTCATTGATGAGCTCTAGTAATTTTCTGGTGGAGTCTTTAGGGTTTTCCAAATAAACAAGTAAGGTTACTTTAGGCTAAAAAGTTTATTCAAGACAAAGGAAACCAGTGACAAAATGAAAAGGCAATGTACTAAATGGGAGAAAGTATATGCAAATTTGGATTAATATCCAAAATATATAAATAATTCCTATAGCTCAATAGCAAATAAACAATCTGATTTAAAAACTACAATGAGATATCACTTCACACCTGTTAGAATGGCTGTTTTCTAAAAGACAAGAAATAAGTGTTGGTAAGATTGTGGAGAAAAGGGAAACCTTGTACACTGTAGAAGAGAATGTAAATTGGTAGTCTCTATGGAAAACAGTATGGAGGTTTCTCAAAAAATTAACATAGAATGACCATGTGATCCAGCAATTCCACTTCCAGGTATTCATCTGAAGAAAATAAAAACACTAATTTGAAAACGTACCCCAGTGTTCATTGCAGCATTATCTACAATAGCCAAGATATGGAAACAGTCTTAAGTGTCCACTGATTGATCAATGGTTAAAGAAAATATGGTGTATATTATACCATGGAATATTATTCAGCCATTAAAAAGAAGGAAATCTTGCCATTTGCAACAACATGGACGGGCCTTCAGAACATTATGCTAAGTGAAATAAATCAAAGACAAAATATCATTATGATCTTATATAAGGCATCTTAACCACAGCTATAGATGAAAAGACCAGGTTGCTGGGGGCCAGAGCCTGGAGGTAGGTAGGGGGGTGTGGACAAAACAGTTGCAGGGTGTCGAAAGCCATAATTTCCCATTATGAAATAAATAAGTTGTGTGGATTGAATATAATTAGTAGTACTGTATTACATATTTGAAAGTTTCTCTGAAAGAAAAAAGATCTGTAATTATATACGATGATGGATGTTACTGAGACACACTGTGGTGATCATTTTGCAGAATATACAAATATGGAATCATTACACTGTATACCTGAAACTAATATACTATATGTAAATTACACATCAATAAAAGTGGATAAATAGAATCCCATATGGCAAAAGTGTTATTTTACTGTTTACTGTTTATATTATTATCACCATTTATAAGATAACCCAAGTAGGAGACCCACATGGCTTAAAAAAAAAATGCTGATTCTTTTTCATTATATACCTTGGCACAATATTTAAACAAGCACAAATCAGAAAATGTGAGGCTGAAAGGTAAATTGTAAAATAAACACAGTGGCAAAAATAAAAATGGGAAAATATTAAGCTTTGGGGAGAGATTTCTTACATCATTTTTATGCAAATATATATTTTCTTATACTTATTTTTTGTCCTAAAAATAGATAATATTGTGACCAACTTTAGCAGACTGTTTATGTAGTGATTCTTTCTAGGAAAATGCTTTTAAGATCTAAAGTAGATTTTGTTATCCAAAAGTTAAAGTCAACCTTCCTACTAATTAAACTTTTTGGATTGGAGATATTTCAACTGGCCAACTAATAAAGTCAGCACTGAGTAGGTTCAAGTATGGTTTTACTGTCTTTGCTTTCTAGCTTCCTGAGAAAATAAATGGATAATAGTTTAAATATGGGAAAAGATTATTATTTTTAAATCTCCTGCTGTAGCCAAACACACAAGATTGACTAAATCTTTCCAGGCAGATTTCTGCTCCACTCTTCTGCAAATTCTCTTAGAATTGCCTTCTTGAGTCTCTTTTTTAAGTATTTGAACTAAGAACAGAGCCTTTAATAAACCTCCTTAGGTGAAAATAGAATGGCTCTATTTTGGTGTGGTAATCAGAGTGAAGAATACATTGAAAGGTAGAGAGTTGTAGCCTCTCTAGAATAAATATTGTAACATCGTCATCATTGTTATTGCAGTAATAATATTTATTAAGTACTTACATGAAAAATTCTTTACTGAGTACTTTGTATACATTGTCTCTTTTAATCCTTATCTTAACCCTTTGCTAACAGTAACTTATTACCAGCTATCAAATATATGATTTTAAATATAGAGATTCAATAAACTAATATAAATAATACTTGCACCATTGATATTTTTTCACTTTTCTTTTGCTGCGTCACTGCCCACATACTTTTCTTCTAATGTGTTTTAAATTAAACACTTCTACTAACTCAGCATGTTACTCCCTGACAGATTTCTCTCTAAAGCTCCTAGGAAACTTTGTTTCACTTTTTGTTTCCTTCTTAGACTTTATAAAAGGTGACTCTAGAAAGGACTGCTTGAATCAGGGTTACAGTTAAGTCATGACCAACAATCACTGGATCAAATTTTCCTGAGAATTTGGAATATTTTAATCAATCATCTGCAAATCAAGCAGCAGGATCAACAAAGAAGAGAATTAAAAAAAAAAAAAACTGCTCTCCACTTATATAATTTAAAATATGAATGCACTTCCCATAGGAGGAAAAGGGACTCCAGGACTTGGACCACGTGTTAGGAAAATGATCAAGGAGTCTCTCTGTGGGGTGGGGGAGAATGGTGCTGTTTTTGCTCCAGTTCTTTTGAGTTCATTTAGAGGAAAGATAATAGTAAAGGTTATTGTTGTTTCTCTAAGTGTGGTCTTGATGCTGCAGTGGAAAACGTAACTTGCTCTCTTTCTTTTACCTCCTGACCTATCTCACTTTCTTCCCTACTAGGAAAATCTTGACTGTGTTTTGGCTAAGATGCATGGCCTCGCTGGGACAGCAGTGTGCCAGAGGGCTCTGTGTGGGAGGCGTACTTCAGGCCAATTTATGCAAGCAGCAGGTCATTCTAGGGCCGTAGGCCAGAATGCCGTGCGTCCTCTGGCTTGAAGACACACAGCTCCTTAGAGCTGAGCTACCGTACCGTCTTAGTAAATATTTCCTGCCCCCACAATCACTTGAAGAGCGGAACTCCCTAGAGATGTCTGTGTCTCATCCCTCACAGCTGACTTTCACAGAGGCCAGATACTAACTTAGCCATCCTGGCTGCAATTCAGGATGACCAAAACCCACTTTCAGCCTGCTTTTGGATTTTATTGAGAAACAGTTGGAGCAAAGCAGTATCTGGGTAGAGGAATGCCTCTTACTCTGCGTGGTGAGTCGCTCTTTGTCCCAGGGTGCATGTGAGCCTCAGCAGGAGTCACCTATGGGTTCTCTGATTGTAAAGCTAGAGTCAGGTTTGATCACAATACAGTTTCCTGAATTAGTAATTACACATAACTGACTGCTCATGTTTCAATCTGCATTTGCTCCTTGGCATATCATTGGCCTGTTGGAAAAAAAATAATGAACCCGTTTCTTTGTATATAGTTTACATGATGGAGACCTGATTAAGAAAGTAGTTTCAAGCATTTTCAGTCATAGGAAATGTTATTAGAGATTACTCAAGATAAGACACATACAAACCTGCCTTTGCTCAAAAATGGGTTGTGGGTTATTCTCAGAATTCACTGTTCTTTGCCCTTCCCTGTACTCTGCTGTTTGGTGTCTTTGTTCCAAGAAATTCAAAGCACCTGTCACACCACATCTTAAAAGAAGGAAACTAAAAAAATAGACTTATTAAGAATACAGCTGAGTTTACTGTGCAGAGTTTTCTGATGGCTCTTTGGGTTCCTTTCACTAAAACAAATTGCTTTTCTCATGCTGCTGCTGCTGCTAAGTCACTTCAGTTGTGTCCAACTCTGTGCGACCCCATTTGCCTAGTATTTCGGGCCACCAATGATTTGGGTAAATCAATTTGGGATAATTTTATTATTAAACTCATGTATCCTTACACAAATAAATCTCATTTTAAAATAAATCTCAGTCTCATTTTAAAGAGAGCAAAGAGCCTCAAATCAGTCACAGATATTTCCAACAGTCAACTAAGATGCTGTTTAAATAAGGTTCAGTTGTTACCTTCATGGCATTGGGAAGCTATAACAGACCCTTGCCAGATATGCCAGCTGCATGGATTTAACATTGATGACCTTCCAGAGGACTCAAAGATTTTGTTTGGGTTTGTGTCTGCAAGTAATCCGTAATAGCTTTTTTTTTTTAATCAAACACTGTGCCAAAGATTTCCTTTTATGCTTTCTTTTTAGCTCCTTAGCTGCTGATGTTTTTCTTTGTTTTCCTAAATTTACAGTAGCTGTCAGTCTTGTGCTGAATTCTCCTCTCAGTAATACACTGAATTGTGCAATTCTTTTGGGCCCAGTTTGGAAAAGGCATCCTTCCCAGAACCTAGTTGGCTTCTCAAAGGTTAAACGCTTTTGGCAAAAAACTACAAATATGACCGAATAAAACCATAAAAATGAAAAACCACAAGAACAGGGGGAAAAACAATTATTTCTCACAGTGAACTACATGGATGCAGAGGACTCATCTTTTTTAGTTTGTTTCTCCGTTTAAGTCTTCTTAGTTTGTTAATTCTTATAATCCTCTCTTTGCTTCAAATAAAACCAACAACTTAATGCCTTTTATGATTTTCCATCCCCCTGGGGATGAGAGGGGTGGTAAACTATAACTGCTATTTCTTCTTAGATTATTTTAACCTTTTCATTACCTCCAGTCACAATCAAACTACCCTTTCCAGAACACAACTGGAAAGAAAAATCCTTTTGGCAAGGAATACAAATCAGGTTATTACACTGATTTGATAGGATTTAGGGATTCATTTTTTGGCTTGTTCCTTCTTTGTTGTTATATCTGAGTATTTTTCTACTTATAAAGTACAGAAAATGGATGTGGTTTTGGTAGATGTCTCTATGAATGCACCTTGCTAATGTCACTTTAATCTCTGAAATGAATTTTGAATTGTGGCTTATTCAGATTTGATTTTTCAGAGCAGCCCAAAGTGCTTTTCCAGTAAATTAGGCAGGATAGGATAACTATTTTTGTAAGTTTTAATATCTGCAAAAAAAGCTTATTTTTTAAAAATCTGTCATGACTGTATACCAATAGAGTTCCTATTTACTCTCTACATTGCTCCTGTTCATACGTTAATTTTAAAGTTTTAAATTTAGATTACTTTGATTGAGACACCATCTCTGTCTTGGCTGCCTATGCTTTTTTGTCCATTTCACCAATGTGACTGGAAATGTATGAGTTCTTCAACTCATCAACTTTGCTCTTTCTTGAGGATAACATTTACTATCAAGTCTTCATTAAAACTAAAATTCAGATTCATCTTTAGAAAGAAAACATGAATCGAGGCTGAAAACAAGATCAGCGAGACAAATCAGCAGAAATTAGTTATTTATAACTGACCTCCTCCAGGAAGATGTACGAAGTGTTAAAAGTAGTCATTCCCACACCAGCAGCATGGGCTGCTGGATTAGACCATGGATGATAGGGGAGGATCATGTGGGTCCAATCCTGGCTCTGCTACTTCCTGCCTCTGTGACTTTGAGTAGATCTCCTAAGTTTTCTATAAAATCTATCTGTGGTAAAATGGGGATAATACCAATACTGCTTCTTAGAGATGTTATTTGAATCGAATTAATATTTTTAAAGAGCTTAAAATACAATTTATTGTCAAGTTTCATAAATAAAGTACAAGAGTGGTAAAAATGTCTCTTCTAAGATAACACATTTCTTAATTAATAAATGCTTTTTCTTCATTAATGCCAGGCTTCTTATTCTACATAAAACCACCGTTGGTATCCATTATAGAAATTACACTATGTTGTTGAACACAGTCTAGGAGTGTTTGATCTATTTAGCACTAAGAATTTATTTTTTCATGTTCTTTGTTTACTAAAAATACAAAGTTCAACAGAATTAAATTCTTTGTAGATCTTGTTAGCTACTAGTAGAAGTTTGGAGAGAATCTGTTCTTGGCTTAGGGCTTCTGATTTTTGTATAACAACTGTCACTATTGTCTAAGATCTGGAACAGATTTTAATTCTCAAAAGAGTATGTTCTCTGAGCGGCTGTGAATGGTTTCGCTGTGACTGTCACCCTCATTCCTCTTCATCTTGAGGGCAGCTGATTTCACATCATTCACATTCAGTCACTCCTTCCTGACTACTTATTGGTTTCCCCTCCTGTTCTGTATATCAGAATGGCTGGACTCCCTTTGTTCTGAATAATACACTAAAACTTCTCTATTTCATTCTACCACCAAATTTGTTAATACCTCCTCTTCTTTTCACTTACTCGTTAGCCAAAGTTGTCAGTCTTCCACTTTACTTCCTTAGTCTATCTGATATCTCCATCTGGAATTTCCAGCTAAAGAAAAGATTTGATTGACTTTCTCTTCATCACTTCAAACTCTCAGTCTAAACATTAACTCATGTGCATCTTATCTCTTAACTTCAGTAAGTCAGTACTAAGGGAGAACAATCATATTTGACAAAAGACTGATGGATAGATGTCTTCACTACATGAAGAACTTCTGCAAGTCAATAAAAAAAACCAGGCAATTCGATAGAAAAGTGATGGAAATACATGAACACCTGTTTCAAAGAAGAGGAAACATGAATGGCCAAAAGCATGAAAAGATGTTCAAATTTATTAGTAAACAAGTAAATGCAGGAAAAACTACCATGAGATGCCATTTCACATGCAACAAATGGGCATATGTGAAAGTTTCAAAGTTTCAAAAATATGACAGTTTCAAAGATTGGTGAGGATGTGGAGCAGTGAGCATGTTCATACTTGGTTGTGGGAATACATTTTGGAGCAGTCACTTTAGAACCAAACGCAGTATTACATGAAATGGAATAGCCATCATGGTCAACAAGAGAGTCCAAAATGCAGTACTTGGATGCAATCTCAAAAACGACAGAATGATCGCTGTTCGTTTCCAAGGCAAACCATTCAATATCACAGTAATCCAAGTCTATGCCCCAACCAGTAATGCTGAAGAAGCTGAAGTTGAACGGTTCTATGAAGACCTACAAGACCTTCTAGAACTAATACCCAAAAAAAGATGTCCTTCTCATTATAGGGGACTGGAATGTGCATCCTAGAACCCAGCAGTTCTACTGTCAGTTATTTAGCAAGTTGGTTCTAGGAGACTTGCACACACCTGTTTCAAACATTAACGTTTGGAACAGCAAAACACTGGAAATGACCAGAATACTCCTAAATAGGATGGATAAATATAGTGTAAAACAAGTGAACTTTAACTACAAGAATTAAGAAAGGTAAATCTGAATTACATAATATTGAGAAAAGTGTTACAGGAATTTATGTGGTATCATTTTCTTTCTGATAGATTATGTAGGGATATTTACAGATTCATTGTTGTACAACATACAACAAAAAGCAAGGGAAGAGAAAGATGTACTTAGGAAGGGACCAAAGAGGGCTTCAAAGATATTGTAACCCTCTATTTCTAAGTCTGGTGGGAAGGCCATTCTAAGGCCATTCTTTCCCCTTGAAGATAAGTTCACTACATATACTTCAATGTATTATATATTTCATGATTAATCCATAAATAATCTAATGTTCAATAACTGTGCTTAAGGTTCTTCGGTATCAAGTAAGTTCTTATGGATTCCCCTCTTAGTTTTGAAATACAGGCCATTCCATAGCAGAATACAAAGTTAAGGTGTCCTTAGAATTAGTTAATACGGGTATTTGTTTGAAGGCATATTGAATAGAACTGGCTTGCTTGCCAGTTAAACACTAATTTCTTAATAGGAATAATAATAAAGTCAGCTCTATAATGTTTCAGATATTTTACAAATCATGATGATAACATAATCCTAGATAAACTCTACTAAACTGAGACTTATAAGATATCAGGCTAAAACTTTATAGAAGGAATGTAGAAAGAGGGAAAGTAGAGGCTCTCTAGAAACCCAGGACTTCCCAAGGCTATGGACTTGGATCCATGGAATAGATTTTTGCTGTTCTCTTGTTGTGATTGGATACCATAGTCCCCGCTTATGTGTTTTGTTTTCTGTGGTTTCATTTACTCACAGTACCAAAGTATTCAATAGAAGACTCTAGAAATAACAATTCATAATTTTTAAATTGCATGCTGCTCCAAGTAGCATGACAAAATCTCATGCCATCCTCTCCATCCCACCAAAAACATGAATCATCCCTTTGTCCAGTGTGTTCCACCTGTTCGTATGTAGCAGCCTTCTTGATTTCAGACCAACTGTCTTAACATCACCATGCTTGTGTTCAAGTAACTTTGATTTTACATAATGCCAGCTCCAAAACACAAGAGTACTGATCCTGGCAACTCATATATGCCACAGAGAAACTGTAAAGTACTTCTTTGATTAAATAGGTGAAAGTTCTCAACTTAATAAGGAAAGACACACACACACACACACACACACACACAAACCTGTATGCTGAAGTTGCTAAAGTCTACAGTTAGAATGAGTCTATCTGTGAAATTGTGAAGAAGGGAAAAGAAATTCATGATAATTTTGTTATTTTACCTCAGACTGTAAAAGGTATGGCCACAGTGTGTAATAAGTATATAGTTAAGATGGAAAAGGCATTAAATTTGTATAAAATATTTCGAGAGAGACTACATTCACATAACTTTTATTATAGAAGATTGTTATAACTGTTCTATTTTACTAGTAGTTACTGTTAATCTCGTTGTCCAGTTTATAACTTAGACTTCATCATAAGTGTGTATGCATGGGGAAAAAGAGTATGTATATAGTTCTGTACTATCCATGATTTCAGGCATCCACTGGGGGTCTTGGAATGTGGAGGACTACTGTACTACTAAAAACGTTAGAGGAAGACAGCAACTCACAGATTTAGAATTCTATGATCATTTTCCAGTTGCTCCATAGACCATTTTATATGAGAGTGGGCTTGGCCCTGAGAAAGATGGGAGGAAACACCAATGTATTTTTTTAGCCTTTTTTTTTCCTGGCTGAACCAGGCAGCTTGCACGATCTCAGCTCCCTGACCAGGGATTGAACCTGAACCATGGCATTGAAAGCCAAGAATCCTAACCACTAGGTTACCAAGAAACTCCTAGCCTTTAATTCTACAAACAACTCTGGAGTTTCCTTTTTGAGTTTTTCCTGACCCTCTTCCTTTTTGCCATCTGGCATGTAAAGTATGTATTTCCCACATTTCCCCCTTTTACAAACTTATAAACGCTACCAAGTTAGAGACTATAATTCAGAGGTGGGGGGGAGTGGTTATGATGGAATACACAATTTGATGAAACTCCATCAAAGGCACTCAATCTTAAAGTCAAATACAGAAACACACAAGTCATGTCACAGTGGGATATAGATAGGGGATTGTTCTATACTGTCTGTTGCTGTTCTTGGAAGCAGAATCCCCTCATTAAAGCTTGCATTGTATACATTTTTAAAGAAGAAAAGGAACACAAACACACACCTATAAATAGTCCTGCTAAAAATTCATAAATATTTCTGAAATAAGACAAATGTCTTATAACATTGGTCATAATTTATTTTATTGCATGTGTTAAAGTCTTCTGGAAATAGACATTTTCTTCAGTTGTGCCTTTTACTTGACCCAAAATTCTGAGGAAAGAAGCTTAGAATATGGTGTACTAAGTTTATTAGATTGTAATCTGTTGAGTTCTCACTTCTTTATATCAGTTCATGACATTTGTTGTTCAAAAAGGCATCATTAGAGATGTCTTAGTAAAGTACTTCACGCACAGGAAGTGGGAAAACAGTGCTACTGTGTCATTATTCACATTTGCTAAGGTATGTATCCTTTGTTAGAGATAGGCAGAACTATCCCGGAAACAATGGTTGGGGCCAGGGTCTGTTTTTAATTCTTGTGAAACCAAAAAAATCAAGGACCATAAAATTGAGCCAGTTTTATTTAGCTGTTGAATTAATTATTCAATAATATACTGAATGTATCATTTTAAAATCTTTTTCCTTGCAGTTTTAGAGCAGGTGGGGACATTGCAGTAACTTGTTTTCTGAAGGACTTTACTGTCATTTAGCAGAGAGCAGTAGGATATAGGTGAGAGGGATGAGAGGCATAGAGGGGTGGAACCTGGAACCAAGGACCAGTGCGCAGTGAGTAATACTCTAACCCACAGGCACACACACACACATCTATATACAACTACAGTCTTTCCCTCCCCACCAAATGCAATATCTGCCTCTAAAGATTATTCATCGAAAATTTAACCTGTTTCTGTTCATCCTTCCAACCCACAGAACTAGGACTGCAGGTCCTTACATTCTGGATTACTTACTTTCATCAATTATTATTCAGCTTACTGATGATTTATATATTTTGTGTTTCTTCTTTCTCTGACTGTGTGGTCTCCTCCCACCTGAAAATGAAGACTGCTGTGTCCACTGTATCCTGGCCTGCCTGTTCTGTGAATTTCTGACCCTCTGCAATATTGTCCTGGGACAAGCTTCGTGTGGCATCTGCACCTCAGAAGCCTGCTGCTGTTGCTGTGGAGATGAAATGGGAGATGACTGTAACTGCCCTTGTGACATGGATTGTGGCATCATGGATGCCTGTTGTGAATCATCGGACTGCCTGGAAATCTGTATGGAGTGCTGTGGAATTTGTTTTCCTTCATAAATATTTATCTTCTGTTTGCGTTGAAACTGGAGAGTATTTTAAGTTTTTTCTTTTGAGGTAAAAGAAAAGCATGTGGTAAAATTCTCATCAAACAACCCAGTACTTGCACTGTTAACTCATTATTTTAGGTAATCTCTGAAAGCCTGTTTTCCTCCCTCTAACCAAATCCACGTGGCTTAATATGTGAAATTTTAACTACTTTTAAACTTGTTAATAGGTTGCAGTGACTGAGGAACATTTTGGCCAAAAACAGAAAAAAAAAAAAAAATGTCTCCTCCTTTTTATACTTATCTCTCTCTGTTTCTTTTAACCCATCTTAGGAGCCCCTTGCTCCAAATGTATTCTTTTTCAGTGATTATTTAAATCAGACAATTTATTTTTAATGTTTTTACAATGATTAAAAGTAAGCATTCCTTAGAGTAAACTTTGAGAAACACACCCACACAAGCGTTGGGCACCTAGTGTTTGTGTCTGTGCTCTGCTTGTTCACCAGACACTGAGTGCCTGCTGTGTGTGACCTGCTGCAGTGCCGAGATGGATGGCACTCAGCTTCCATCCAGAGAAGCAGAGGAAAGTTTAGGCAAAGAGACTTGTAAAGAATAGGCCAGCCCACAGGCATATTGAAGCCATGATTATGAGAGAGAGAAACTCAAAAGGCTGTAGGGATACACAGAAAGGAAGAGCTAACGTCTATGGGAATATTCAGGAGGCTTCGAGGAGAATGTGGCATTTGAAGGAGGCCTCTTGGGATGAGTGATTCATCTGCTGCTTGAATGAATTAGCTTTAGGACCAAGTTTTAGGTGACCAACCTGAGCTGACTGTGCCCTTGAGCAGTTACAAGAAAAATGCCTCATGTATGTATTTTCTTTAGTTGTGGCAATACATCTTTCTTTAAAAAAACTAGAGGTTATGATAAAGTTTTGATAAAAACAACGCTTTATTAAAATAGCTATATTTATAGAATGTGGAGCACTTTTGAAAAGTTGCACTTAAATTAGGAAAAATTTTATATTAAAATCTCAGCATTTTGATTTTGATTTATTCAAACACTTCTTTTGAGAGCTTTAAGTATTTTGCAAGGGGAAGGGTTATTTGGTTAAGAAGCAAACCCCACAATATTTATAAGCACAATTAACCTTAAATACAAATTATTCCTTCCAGTGCAGTGGGAATCTTGACATCCATTACTATGACCAAATTTCAGTATTGCAATTTTACATTAAACCCAAATGGTGGGTTATAAAGATCTGTAAGTGTAAAGAAATAAGTAAGACTTATTGAGTTACTTATTAAGACTTAGCAAGTTACTAAGACATTGAGACTTTGTGTGGTACAGATGAAAAGGAGAGTATATTTTCCTACTACATGCTCTTCTACTAAGCTTGATGTCCCCAACTTGTAGTTTGGTTTGATTTAATGTAATACCTTGTAGAAATTTTGAAACTATATGTTTGGATGAATAGTTATTTTTTATTATTCCAACTGAATATCAAATTGATAGTAAAAACAAATGCATATTGTTAGGAAGCCTTTTAGCAAATCTAGGCTTTTAAGATTTTAAAACCAAAAGCATGGGTATGTCACCAATAATTTTTCCTTTGAGATGAAACCTAGTTTCCACTTATATCATTAGTTAAAAGGCTTAAAAAAGAAACAAATAAATTAGCAAACTCCTGAATCCCCTTTTAGTGCTCTTTAAACACACATACACACACACACATACACACTTAAACTGTCAGGCTTAAATAGAATTCTAGTCAACAGCTGTCTATCTCTTCCTGGCCTAAAGAGCATTTTTGATGTAACAAATGAAATATGAGAACATCTTTCTACTATTTCTTAGTAACCAGAATCTGAATATTAACATATATCCAAAGTTAACATGTATATATATTAGGATGTAAGAGTATCAACTTTATATTGATATATAAAACCTTATGACCTGGAATCATTAAAACAGTATATCTGTTATACTGCAAAAATTTTCTGCCAAACTGTTTGTCTAATATTTAAGTGTATCCTGCTATTTACAATGATGATATTAGCACTTTTATAATGTTTCTCTGTAACAGAGAGCATTAATTGGTAGAATTTTAATCTCATATTTATATTCACAGTACTTTTCCTCTATTGTCTATTCTGCAGTCATACCACAAAGGACCTTGTATGATTTTTTAAAATAAATGAAAAAAACAAAAGTAGCAAATGTGAAAAGATTTTCAATATGTATTTTAGAATTTCTGAATGTAAAATATTTTCTTGAATTATATGGCCATAAGTGCTCTAGTTTACAGTTACAGATTTGGTCTCTCTTTAAATGTGGAAACGTAATCTTAAATATTTTTAAACTGGACCTGTATTATCCTGAATATACTATTTTGAAATAAAAAAAATGATTTCTCTAATCTAATTGATGGATCAATATTTAAGTGAATTCAACTATAATTTAAAAGCTTAGACTTTTCTTTTCCTGTTACATCCTTCTCTGAAAGATCTCTTAGTCTCTTATGTAAATCACATGACTCATGCCCATAAATGAACTATGAAAGATTCAGATCAGTTTATACTGCAAATCATAGTTGACAAATGATTTCAAAACATGGTAAAACATGGTTTTCTGTGAAAACTTCACAGTAGTGCAAAATTCACATTTTTTACATTTGTTTTTTAATAAATTGCTTTTACTTATTTGCTTCGGAATTATCTCCCAACTTATTAAAAAACTGTGGTAGTTTATACACATACACATATATATATTTATATGCTGAAGTTAAACACAAAAGATCTATAGAATTGGGTATTAATTTCAGTGAATTTCACCCAAAAGTAAATCATCAGAAGTACTTTCAACTAGGGTTTTTAGTGGCACAATTTTTAAGTAGTAGAAAGTGTTTTGTTATTAGTATTTAACCCCTTGAATCACTTTATTTAGCAGGAGACATTTTACTTAGGAGTATAATAATTTTATTTTTGTGTTCTTATAGTGTATTGACTATATCCATTTCCCTCACCTGAAATAGCCGGTGTTTCTCTGAACAGTTCACAGAGTAACCAAGGCAACCTTATGTAATAACTTTTCATTCTTCATCTATACAAACTCTTATCAGTGCCCTAGATTCTAATGTTATAAACATCAAAGTCACTGCCTAACATAAATAAGATTTGAGTCCAGAGTCTCTGTGGCTTGCCTTCTTGAATTCCAGTTTCAATGCCTAGATTTACCCAGCCATCTAATGAATAAATTTATTAATAAGATTATTTTTCATACTATTCAAGACTTTTATGCCCTTTCCAGTTACCTGTGATTTGTAGGCCTGTAGGTTTATGACATCTAATCTGACAGCCAAGATAAACTTTCATCAGACACTATAATATCCATTTTTCTCTTATTTTAATACTAATATAGAAAAGCATACCATTTTGTTTTAAATGACAGTTAATACAGGGGTAGAGTTTATTCTACACTTACTATTTATATTTTAAAATTGAGGCATGGGTACTACAAGGCATTCTTTTTAACCCTTCATCTCTATGTCCCGTATAATCAATAAATTTATAGTGACTGTTTTCTTTAAGCCCCTCAAGGGAGTCAAAAAACCCTCAAGATGTTTCAACCTTTGGGAGAAGTTTGCCACTTCCCATGAGAAAACTGTTACTGAGGCTACTAATATTTACTTGTTCATTTCAGATTACTTTTAGAGATTATGGTTAAAGTGGAAGGGGTTGATGCAGACCTAACGTGGAGGGGTGGTTTTTGGAAAAATCATCACTCGTGACTAAATCTGCCATATATTTTCACATTGCAAAATTCCCAATGAACACTGACTGCCCTCCCTAAAGGGCTGTGAATCAGTATCATCCAAACGACCAAATTTTAATCAAGTTCAACAGGCAACCTGGAGGTGAACAGGATTCTAAGCAAAGCTACATCAAAGCCTCAACTAGAAAGAAGAATTTCTATCTAGGCAAGGAGAAACCTGCACCATCTCACTCTCCTCATACTGGGACGACCGCATGACATTCTCCACCTGGGCAGTGACGATAGCCCCTGAGCTGCCAAGAGTCAGACACGGCTGAACACCTAAACAACCACCACCACCGCAAGCTGCCAAACGTCAAAAGGAGTAGTTCCTTGCCTTCCTGCAGAACTGCAGCCACTAGTTGTAGTTCTGTGTGTCCATTATTTATGCCCCTGATCCCTCCTCACCTCAACCCTTGCTACAAGAGAATCTTGAGTTTATTTGTGAGGTGACTGTGAAGAAATCAATTTAGCTAAACATGCCTCAATATATTACTATATTACTATCTGTTAAAGACGAAGTATAGCTCTGCAATTAAGTGTTCACTTTCAGGCAGGTCTTTGACGTTCAGTGGAGAATGTAATTATTAGGAAAACAGTGAAAAGCAAATTCACACAAATTCTCAGTTTAGCTTGAAAAACTGAAAAGGTTCTTAAGTTCTGTCTGATGCATAAAGGGGTAGAAGCAAAGGAATTACATTCCAAAGCCAAGAAAGAGGGTGTACAAAAGCAGCTGATCCACTTGACATAGTTCATAGCCTTTTGCAAAGGAATAAAAGCCCGTTGAGCAGGGAACCAAAAGATCTCATTATAGGATGAAGCCAGGCCATATTAAAGCTTGTGCACTAGTAACTATGTCTAAAAACAGCCTGCTGTTTTATATTGAACCAATACATTCTTAACTTGGTAGGTTGCAGTGTAAAGATGTACAGAGCCTGTCTGCTGGATGCTATGCCAATTACAGATGTGACGGAGTGGTGTCAAACACCTACAAATAGTTAGGATCTCAAGCAATCTTCGAGTGAAACAAAAGAAGTTTTAAAATGTCATCTCAAAACCTGGATAGCACAGTTCATCATGTGTGTCTGACTCTCCGAGTCTCAAGATCACCTTTATTATATAATTTAATGTGGACCTCATATGATCCCTCAATCAGAATGCACTATTCTTTCAAGGACATGAATAGTGCCTGAGAGAGAAGGAGAATATCTTTTAAAAGTAACACCTTCAGATGACAAGGCATCTGTGATCAGCTCTGCAGGAACTACGTTTTATTGGTGTTGAGGTGAAGGAGGAGGGAAATGCCCATGAATACATATTAGACTTTGTTAGATCATCAGAAAGAATAATTGGGCATATTTATACAATTACATTTTTAGTAAACTATTATGCCAGCTTAACGATAATACATATTCTGGTAAAAAGTACATTAAATGGCAATCCTAAAGCAATTCGGCTGCTGAGGATGTCATTTTTTTTTATCTAATTATTCACAAATTAATGAATAAAATTAAATTCCAATCACTGAGGAAAATGGAGCAATGGTGAGAATCAGAACTGCAGATTAGTTAAAGCAAAGATATGCAATGCATAACAGAATTAAAGCATTTCTTTTATTCAAACTCGGTGCTTAAAAAAGAACAAATCCATCATCTTGAAATTTGACTTGTAGCTTGACATTAAAAATAATATGAGTAGAATTTTCAGTGGGGTAAGCACAAAACTAGTTCAAGTTATGTCACTCTCAATTACTGTACTCAGGTGGCGTGCCCATTAAAATTCCCACTTGTGGGCTCCGCTCACTATGCAAATGGGGTCATTACCTGGAGAATTTAATTGGTTATGACACCGGGAGGAGGACTTTTCCTTTCAAAATAAACCTACTTACACACATTTTCATTAGAAATCTGACTGTTATATATATTTTGGATTGTTTTGCTCTATAAATATTTACTGAAATTGGACTATCTTTGCCTACTAATTTCTCACAGATAATTCAAAGTGGATCCAAATTACTTTGTGCGTGTCGTTTTGTCTATAAGACTGGCTAGAATGATTTTTATAAATCATGCTGCTTAACAAAATATTATTTCGAAACATCTTTGTATCTCTCACTCTACATGTGGGTACATTTCCAGTGAGGGTTTTCATCACTGAATAGTATGTATATTTTCCCTTGCATCATAGTTCTAAATATTTACTCTGGGGGGCTTCTTCCATGTTTCTGCTTTTTTGTCACTTAAAAAAAAAGTATAGTTAAAACGGTGACCTGCGTTCATGGGTGTGTACATAGATAGCATCACTGAGGAGCCTTGCTTGTAACACTTGCAAGGCACTTATATTCACTGATAAGACGGGGTGAAGATGTTAAATAGTTGTCAGAATTTGTTCTAGAGAGAGTTCCACCAAGAGCCACGAGACAACTGAATTTAAAAAGAACGACGTATCAGTACAAAAAGTACAGTTCTCCACACACCTGCCGTCTGTTTTCACTGATTGTGGTGATTTCAACTGGAAAAAAACCCTTGAGTTTACAGCTAGATAACGAGAATATCTATAGTGGCTTGAACTTACAACAAACACTGACATTACAGTATGGTTTAGTGGATGTAATATTAAAGTGGGCACCCAGGAATTCAGTTCCTAGGCACTGTCTCAATCAGCAGATACTAGAGTGAACTTGAAGTGGGAACGGGATTGCTGAAAGTATTGGTATAATCTCAGGGAAGCCCTAGCAGTTACTTGCAAGAGAGGGGTCCTGCAGTCTAAATTTGTATTACTATCCCAAGTTGTACAACAAGCACGGATATTATCACTAGCTTGTCTGGACCTAAAGAGAATATTTTTCTTTAAATGAAGAAAAGAATATTCTAAAATAAGAGAAATAATTCCAGGGGTGATAAAAAAAAAAAAAAAAGAAATGCTACAAATTTGTAACTGGACAATTGGGCAGGAATTTTAACATCTGTAACTATGGGAAATTTCCCATAGAATATCAAACATGGATCCAAGTCTCTGACATTCATTTTTCTGATATTTCTAATTGTGCCCGGAGGATAAGAAGGAGTTGGCGCATCCAATAAATATAATCATTTACATGCATGGAGCTCCCTTTGAAGTTAATAGGACCTATGGAAAGAGGAGTTATGCACCACGAAAACGGAGTTCAGTGTGAATCTACTTCTTTCTTTTTAACATGCAGCCGTATTGCCAACACATTTGGATTTTCTTACTGCTTATCTTTTCTTTGTATGTGATGTTTCAGTTGGAGTGGAGCAAAGTGCTCCATGTGTAGAGGAAAGATAGCCTCAAAGGGAGGATATGATATTGACAAGCTTATACTCAGGAACCAGCTTTACAAGATAGTATCCAATAGTGATTGGGCCTGACATTTGTAGAGCTTTTTAACTTTTCAAAAGGAAACCACATACATTTTCTCATTTGATCTCTGCTGCTCTACCATTCACCTATGATATACGTTTTTACTTCCATTTTACAGATGAAAAAATGGGGACAGACTGCTTGAGTTCACTTCCTAGGGCCACACAGTAACTGGTAGGATGTAGGAAAACTGATTTCTATTCCCATGTCTTTCCATTAGAACAATATATTTTTAAAGAAATCCTATATATATAAGTTAATAAAGAGATTCAGTCACAGCTGCTTGGATTAAAACTGGAGTGAGGAAGTTAGGATCTGAATTTTACCTGCCTTGTTTCCTATCTTCCATCTTTGCTGCCTTTAGTGGGTATCCTGGCATGGGCTCTGAGGGACACTGGAAATCATAGCTCCTAACTGTGCTGCTTATTTCTTGGTACACACATTGACCCCAAAGTCAATCAACTCACGGTGTTTCACTGTCTTGTTCCTGTTTATCAATGACGTTTTCCCTCTAGTTGGATGGATGAGGAGTCAAGAATTAGATGTTCTTCAAAAGACTGTTTGTTGGTCATTCTCCATATGACCCTAAAGATCTGCTCTCTGTCTCTGCCTGCACTGTGCCAGGATCCCTTGATTTCTGATTCCCAGTTGGCATTGGCTGATGCCAAGCACTAATGGGAAATCAGAAGGTGGGAGAAGAGAGAGGTCAAGGTGTTAATTCTCACCTTGCTGCCAGGCCCCCTTCCTGCCAGGCAGTGATTTTTCACAACTCCATTCCTCCCTATAAGGTGACTGTGTGCAGTGACCCCTCCATAGCTGCAGCTCCCTGATCTTATCCCCTCCAGCATGGGGAAGGAATGTTTCCCATTGTTGCTAGTTCCTGGCACTTCAAAATCCCATGTTTGTTACCTTTTGACTGACTGTTCCTCTGTAAACAGTCCCTTTTATTAAACACTCTTCAACTAAGCCCTTTGAGTGAGCCATCTGTTTCCTGCCAATACTCTAATGAGTGAGAAAGTGTGAGTGTGTGTGTGTACAAATGCACACATTGTCTGAATCCAATACTGTTATCATATGTTTCTAAGATTTATCAAAATAATGTAAATTCTGGTGGTCTCTTAGATGTTTGTCTCTTAAACACAGTTAATCAACTCTAATACCACAAGAACTATACTAGATACTCCAGAAATGTATTTAGCAATTTCAAGTTCAATGATCACACATTTCCATGCTAATATTTGACACTAAAACTAGCTGATGGTGGGAGAGGGAAAGAAAGAAGGTATCATTACCAGGAGTGGTCCAAAGTTTATTAAGCTTTAGGATTGCTAGAGATGATGAGGCTTTCCTGTTTCCCTACAACCTAAAATGACTCAATAATATTAACATAAGCAGACCCACAATAGAAAGCTTAGCCTGGAAATGAATCCCTCCAGAAATGTGCTATTTGGAGACTCCATGTGAATGTAACCAATGGTAATAAAACAACTGGGTGTGACATCTATATGTCTTCAGAGTCATAGTTCTAAGCTATAGTAGGTCCAGTATCACTTAGTCTTCCAGTTCAACCCCTCCACTGAAAGTTGGTAAACTGACGTTTTAATTGATGCCTCAATATTCAGCCAGTCAGCCAAGGATAATCTGTTTGTTCCAGACCCTGTGCTGGGAGTAGGGATATCAAGATGTCCACTGACAAATTCACAGCTTAGAGAGAGAATGTACGTTAATTTGACAGAATTAAAGACATAATAGAGATGGTATAATTGCTAAGAGAGGGGAGAAGTGGAGGCTGACTAACACTCCCCAGGAGAACCAGGAAGTTTTCTTAGAAGAGGTAATATTTGAACTGGGATTTGGAGAAAGTAAATAGTTATTGGTGCATTCTGAAATTGCAGTAATGTTGGAAAGGACAGAATTGGTAATGCTGGGGAAAAGCAGAACTGAGTTAAAAAAGGCAGCTCTTTGAGTGCTTCTGAACTTTGACCTGGAGGCTAAGTAAAGCCTTCTGAGGACTTAAATCAAGGAAACAGCAAGATCAATTTTATATTTTGATATAACTTTATTGGGGCAGCAGATGAATTAGAAAGGACTGAGTATGAACTTATTAGGGATTTAAAAGATGGTGAGTTCATCTACACAAAAGATGTTAAGGACCTGATCTGAGGCACTGACTGTAGAATCACATATGGGGGCAGTGGGGAGGGACTGAATTAAAGATAATTCTGAAAGAGAACGGAAAGACTATTCCAGGTGAATGAGCCTATTAAATGTGCCCAGTGTTTACATATAAAACCAACTGTATGAACGTTAAATAAAAGCCAAATTCATAGAAGTTTTAAAGTGCGTACACTACACATTTTGGGTCACCAACGTCATGTCTTCATTAAATGAGATAATGGATCTGAAAGTGCTTATAAACAGTTTCACCAATATTAGGAAACTGTCAAAATTTCACTGTGGTTTTATGTGATGGGTGTACTACTATACATAGTATGTGGGTGGGTGAACCAGTGAGGAAAATGCCAGAGTAAAATGTTCCAGTTTCCTAGTATCCTAGGGATGTATGCTAATAGATGTAAGGCAGGGGTTGGGGGAAGGGGAAGAGAGGCGAGAGGCAAACAGAAGCAAAGAGACATGGACAAAGGATCGCCAGAGTGCCTGACATATGAGAGGTGTTCATCTGTATATATATGCTGAATTAATATGTGAATGAATGAATATATATGCATATGTATACCACGAATTACTTAACATGCAAACTGGATCTGTATTACTACCACAAACTGGATGACAATTGTGAGCATAATAAGTGAAAGAGAGGAGAAATTTTCACTGCGCTACATACACAATGGATGGATCATTTTTAACAAAATCAACAGATTGCTAACTAGTTACTGATTACTGACTGGTTGAATGAATCATTCTTTAATTGGCTTAGTAAGTCCAGTTCCCATCATAAGTCTTAGGTAATGTATGACCCAAATCTCTTTGGTTGGCCTCCAGCAGCTCTAAAATTAGTGAGTAAATCTTCCGAAGTTATATTCTTGCCAGCCTTTGTCTTTCTGCAAACCTGATTCAAATTTTCATCTGGGCCTGTTCCAAGTTCTGTGTTAGTCTAGGAGGGTGTTTACTGGCCCCAAGGGGTTGCCTAATTTGTCTAAATTTCTGAGCATCACATATTATGTTTCCTTAGTCCTAATAAAGTGACCCAGACCTGCTTTAGCTATTCTATTCTTAGCAAAAAAAAAAAAAAAAAGTTGCAAGAGGGTCATAGAGTTAACTTCTGTTTTCTTACAAAATAGTTATGTTAAAATGTAAATATTTCAATTCACATTACAAATACTAATGAATTTTCAAGCATTTCTCTAAAATATAGGTGCTAAGGACTGTAAGGGCAGAGTCACCAGGGCACAAGAAAGCCACGTGGGTTCTTTCATGTCCATAGTGGTGGAGGATGGTACTTGAAGGGGATCGCAATGCAGCTGCCCAGGTGGAAGCTTGATTTGCTTCTGGCAACTAGATCATAAAATGTGAAATGAAGGTTTTTATCTGTTCATGAAAATCAATTATTCAAAATATGGAGGAAAAGGTGATGGAAATCCAAACCAAAGCTTAAAAATGGTTAGATTCTTAAAATGTATATTTTGGTGCCATGAGTGTTTTTGTTTTCAGAGCTCATATCAGGGAATTAAAGGAGACATACTAAATAGGCTTTTAGTATATTATGAAGTCAAAAGGTTGTCATTCACTTGAATTACATTTTCCTTTAAATAAAACATTTTATTGTTTAGGCTCTTTGACCTAAAATATGATAAACTGTACTGAAGTATATAGGTGGTATCACTAATTAGAGGCTATCTCAAAACATATCTCTTTTTATAATATTTCAATACACAGTATTGGCATTTTAATAATTTCTTCTTTAAAAAAGAGTATCCACCTAGGACAAATAATTATTTCTATGGAGAGTAAAATTAATATTTAATAAAAGGAGACATGTTACTTATATGTTTTCTTAAATTTCAACAAGTATCTGATCTTGAAAAGTATCAAATACCTGCATTTATTTGTGACAAAAAAGTTGTATTCTTTCTATAATCACTCAAAAATTCCCATGATCTGTAAGTTGGTAGACTGTCTTGAAAAGTTTTTCTAAATGAAAAAATAAGGTGGGATAATACACTGCATAATTACATTCCAAGTTTGCATTAATAAAGAATTATACTTGCAAGTTTTACAACTAGAAGTAGCACTGTGGTTGTCATATATTACAGTACACACAATTTGATTGTTACAGAGTAGGCATCTGCCAGAAACATTTCAGTTTAGCATGATGAATTTACCTTAGCCCTGTCAAGAATCACATTACAATGCCAAAGTATTGCTTTGAATATATATTGAAAAACAGAAATAAATTTGTTGAGGTAGAGTTTCAAATCCCTTCAGAATCATGTCATTACTGGTATTGTGGCTGGGCACACACAAGCTCATGTTACTCCAGGGGGATTTGCCAATAGTGAATGTCACTCATTTATTCAGGACAGCTAAAGAAGAGGTACTGTTGACTGTGGGTGATAGAGGAGTTTATCGGCATCCCAGCAAGAATGTTAGCATACTCAATTTACATAAAGGTATAAGAATATTTAAAACATAATCCCTTTCTAAGCCATTTAAACACATTCACATGAAAAGTGGTTTATCTGCTGCTCCTATTTCAGCTTAATGGTAAACTTCTCTGAAAGATTTAACTGAACTCTAACTAATAAACACTGTATTTGTCTCCAAACACCTAATTGTTGGCATTGCTTGTTCAAACAGTGGAATTTACACTTCCTTGGTGTGTAAGATACAAGATTATTATCAGGTTACTGCAGAAGGTACAGACAATTGGCAGGTTATTACCGAACCACTCAGGAACTATTGAAAAGTCCATGTCTAGGGTCTTTGCGAGCCTAGTAGACCACAGTCTCCTCCACTATCTGCTTCAGAAATGCCAGGCAGAATTTTACCCTAATTTCTTGAAAGGCCTATGAATTCTATCAAAAATTTGCTGCGCACTTTGGAAAGATTTTACCGTGTAGACATGACCACATGATAGGTTTCTTATATCCACAGCAACTTTTAAAGTCTAAGATGCAGAATAAAGGCTACTGCCTTAATAATACCAAAGGGCCAGATCCACACAGGCGAGACTTGTGTGCAAGGTTCACAGTTTAACTACCATAAAATTTAGCTGCCGCTTTCATTTGAGAAATGTGGCAGATAAAAGCAGTTTCAATATTGCACCACTGCATTAATGTAGATGTGGCACAGATTTATTAAATTTTTTTCCTCTCAACACCATGCTCTAAGAAAGTAGTAAAAGTATTATGTTTGCATGATACTGATTTTACATGTAGTCTGAGAAATATATGAAATGTATTTTTAAAGCACTTGGCTTATGAAAAGTCATATTTGAGGGAGTGTGGAATCAATTCACAGGGATAGTTTATGGTCCAGAAACTCCTACAAGGTAATGGGAGAAACTGGTACATCTGTAGTAAAAAAAATCTGACGGAAGAAAAATCATGAACTTCATCAAGGAAAAATAAAAATCATACAATATCTAAGTTGATATGTGCAAAGTATCAATAGTATTTAGTTAGTCTGGAAACTATGCTTATCATCAATTTGCCTTTTGTATCTTCTGACTACTTCCAATTCAGCTACAAATACAAATATCAATCATATTCACATAAGCTAAGTATATAAAAGATAACATTTAAGTATAAAAGGATCCCAGAAATAAGCTTTTTATGTTGTGCTGATAAAAATAAGTGTGTGTACATGTGTATATATACAACATATATATATATATCCTTTTTCAATGTAATCACCTATATATCCTAGAAAAATATCCAGAATAACTAATTTGAAAAGGTTTGCTGATTCTTTTCTAGCAAAATCTGACTATATTATGGGCATTACAATCCTAGTTGTCTCCTCAAAGGAAAAACTCATAGCAAAATAGTCCAGATAAAAAGAAGACATGGATAGGGAGAGAACAGATAAATACAATCATGCTGTAGAGAGACCATTGACAGTGTATCAAAGAGAAAGAAAAATTCCTAGAACATCATATCGTGGCACAAATACTATCATGTCACTGCAAGACAGCGACAAAGAACACTGTGCCCATAGGGGCAAGTTCTTTTTATTAGAACTGTAAGAAATCCTTGCTCATATGAATTCAGAAATCTCAGACATCCTAACTGGTCTGGTATCTCTCCAACATATCTTCTATATTAATATAAAAAAAGTTTCAAGTATTCTCTACTTGCCTGCTGTCATCTAGCAAGGTGAATTAACACTATAAATCAAATCAGTTTTCTCTGAACTTATTTGTAGGATGAAAGCATGTTGAGCTTTTCATTTGTGAAAATTTCAGAGACTTTTTGGCATCCTGATACCGCTGCTCATCGGGCTCCACCTCTAGCTTTACATCAGGTAAAATATAAGAAACTCAAAGTGATGCTCGGCCTTCTTTTCGAGATTCAGAAGCCTGAACCATCAAGATTCTCAAAAGGAAAATTCCAGTTTGTAAAATGTTTTCAATCTAGAAATGATCATTTAAATCACTTAACATTATTTTGTACAAGTCGCCTGTATGTACAAAAAATTTAAAAAATAAATTGAAATCTGAAATTAGATTAACCCTGAGCATATCATAGTTTGTATAAACAATAACAGTACTTAAGAAATGTAGCACTAATACATATTTCAGCAACAGCCCTGAACATGTCTATATCACCCGTATCTCTCTTCTCTTTGCATTCTAACGGTAGACATTTTTCTTCTGACTTTCCTTTTATATTCAAGCTCCATTTTCATTCATCATTCTTCACTGCCTCCTCCAAACTGCCTATTGATAAATATCCTAAGTCCATCATCCTCTTACCCCTGTGCTTCTCTTCAATGTCTAATTCTCCCTCGATATACTCAGCACCAGTTAAGTTTGGCACACATTTTTAAGCGGCCACTTTCTACTATGTACTGGGAAGACAAGCTAAATCAGAGTTGGCTCCTGCATTTCTGGAGCACGCAGTAGACTGATGGAACTAAAGACGTGAACATATTAGGAAAATGCATTGTGAGAAGATTTGGAGAAATGTGAAAATTGTATGGGACGCAGAGGACGGAAGCTTGGGAGGAATGAGAATTAGGATGGAAATATCATTTGAGCCAGTTCTTGAAAGATGATCTTACATTTCCCAGGCAGACAAGGAGAGGTGGGAAGACAGTTCAAACAGAAGGAACAGTGTCTACAGATAATTGAAGTTGCAAAGAGCATGCATGTTCTAAGATCAGAGCATGTTCGATATGGATAAAAAACAACTTTGTGGGAAAGACAGGATGGAAGATGAGACTGAGAAAGTAAGCTATGGCTAAACTGTTTTTTTATGCCGTGCTAAGTGATTCAGACCTTATTCTATTTGTTATAATTTAAAGAGGAAAAGGAAAAGACACTTTCAGATTCGTGTCTTAGAGAGGTCATTTAGGCAAACAGATGAGAAGAAACTGGAATGATGCAGAGAGAAGGGATAACATGAGATCAGAGATGCTGATCTGTTGTTATAGAGAGGTTGATGGTTCAATACCTAAGGCTCCCAGGCAGAGGGGCGAAAGGATGGGAGGGGTGAGACATTCAGGAGATAAACTGATGATTGAATATATGGGATTTAGTAACAGGATGAGAACAAGGCAGAGGAAAGAGTCAAGGATGACACCGAAGGTTTTATCTTTAACCATCTTATGATCATGTCAGGAACCAATATAAAGAAAGGTTGATGAATGCAATGTGCTAAGAATGAGGGCCCCAAATACATGGAATATCCAGGCAGCCTGATACATGGAGTGGGAACTCAAAAAAGAAGTCAGTACAAGAAAAGTAAATTTAAGAGTTATTTTATTTGGATAGGGTTGCTCTGAAAGCTGAGTCTGAAGCAAGAACCTGTGTTTAGTTTATTTGGGAGGTGATCCAGAGAGCAGGATTGAGGGATCAGGGAGAGAGACAGGCGAAGAGGAAAAACCAATTTAAAGGTGTTACTGAGGTTGTCACTGTGGGCAGTGTGTTTCAGTTCTGCCAGTACCAGCTGAGAAAGACACAGAATGTTTCCCAGAAATGTGTATCTGAGGACAAGAGACCAGGGCATTAATCTATAAAATCCTATTCCACTGGCAGACATTCCTCAAGGGTATCAACGCCCCACACTTCCAAGGTGTGCTTCCTCTGGCCCATCTAACTCTCACAGGTCCAAACTAGAAACCCTGGTGCAGAAAGCCAGTAAGGGGTTACTTGATGCCAGATTTGGTCAGCATGAAATAGATAGAAGCCCCATGGAACTATCGACCCCATTTGTAACTGAAAACAGAGGTGTCACTTAGCAAGTGTGAATCAGGGCACCAGATATATTTACTATATCACAAATAAACACTAGTTGAAGCTACTCAACTTAATGAGATTACAAGAGTAAACACAGAGACCAGCACCCCTTGACCTGGTCAGATTTCACAGTAAACCAAAAAAAGTATGAAATATATTTGATTTATTTTTATATAGACTTTTCTGAGAAATAAGTCTAAAACTTCCATCAAATTCTCAAAGTGTTTCTTGATTCAGAAAAGTTTAAGAAAAAAATTTGGGGCAAGAACTAAAGTACAAGAAATTATGGAAAAATAACATTTAAGGCTAAGAGAGGAGAAGATGGGGAAAGACAAGTTAGTGTCAGACTTTTTGGAATCACAAAGGCTTGAACAACTTAGGCTCTATTTGAACCTGAGCAGATGATTACATTCTTTGATTCTCATGAGCCCTTATGTAAAATAGAGGTAATAACATTTAGATCACAGAGGTATTATGAGTCTTATAAACAGGAAATATGTGCAGTGCCTAGGATAAAGTAAATACTCATTAAATGATGACTTATCAGAAAAGTAGAAAAATACCAGGAAGAAACTGTGTAACAGATTTAAGAAAGAGTTACAGGAAAAGAATCAAATGATATTGATAGTATTCATTAGGGAAATGTATAAGAGGACTTTGAAAAGAGTTCATTGAATTTGATAATTTTTGTTAAGAACAATCAAAATACATTGGGTAGAGAAGGTCAGGCAGAGAAGGCAATGGCACCCCACTCTAGTACTCTTGCCTGGAAAATCCCATGGACAGAGGGGCCTGGAAGGCTGCAGTCCATGAGGTCGCTGAGGGTCAGACATGACTGAGCGACTTCACTTTCACTTTCACTTTCATGCATTGGAGAAGGAAATGGCAACCCACTCCAGTGTTCTTGCCTGGAGAATCCCAGGAACAGGGGAGCCTGGTGGGCTGCCGTCTCTGGGGTCGCACAGATTCGGACACGACTGAAGCAACTTAGCAGCTGCAGAGAAGGTCAGGAAAACAATGGGTTGAGGAGTGAAAAATACTGAATTATTAAAGGAGACGCACGCAAATCAGTATCTCACCCAATATCAAGCTTTACAAATAATCTTAAGGATGCCCTAGATCATGTCTAGCTCTTTACAACCCCACAGACTGTAGCCTGCCAGGCTCCTCTGTCCATGGGATTGTCCAAGCAAGAATACTGGAGTGGTTTGCCCATTCCCTCCTCCAGGGGATCTTCCCAATCCAGGGATCGAACCCAAGTCTCCCGCATTGTGGTCAGATTCTTTACTTTTTGAACCACGAGGAAAGCCCCAGAAAAGAAGCACAGATGAAAAGGTTCTGGGACTTCCACACAGCTTTCCAAGTCATTCCTCCTATAATAGGCATCTTTTCTCTGGTCTCAAATAACATGAAGTCTCCAAAAAAGGTTTTACAGTATTACTTGACACAATCAGGAAAGTTTAAGTTATGAAACATGTCCATTTTACACCGAAGAGAATTCTATAATTTATGGGACATTCTCCAAGAGTTGTGCCTTATAAATCCAAACATAAATTCTGTATATTTACTATAGTAATCCTTTAGTTAGGGACATCCTGCTGAGAGAATTCTGTGAATAAGGTCTCTTTCTTCTCACAAATAGTACTAGCCAGTTTACACGTAAGTCGAATTGACAAGGAGTGTAGATTAATTCACTTTCCCCCATTTTCTTTTACCCAGGCATGCTTCCTATAATCAACGAGACTGAACAGATTATAAGCCAACTATAACACTTGAAGTCTTTTCTCCGTAGCACCCTATTCTCCGTAGCACCTGTAGCGCCCTATTCGTTGCCCCGCTCACTTCTAACTCAAATGCCCAGTCACACTCCTCTTTCCTCCACCGTGGAGGACTGCCTCCCAACAAGCTTAAAAATTTCACAGTATGGGCATTATTGAAATATTTTCCTATGAATGGCCATTAACAGTAAAGGCAGAACAAGTTTTCATTTCTTGAATAATTATTTTCTCAGGGTTTTTTATTGAATGAACTTTTAAAGTTAATGTCAAGCTGTTCAATTCTGTTTATTTTATTTGATATGAATTCATTTTCTATATTTTGATTTTATTTGCTTTCTTAGTGGTAAAACAAATAAAACACATTGCTTTCTCATGTGTTTTGAAGGTTTATTCTGAATCTTCCTCTTCAATGCATTTTAATTTTTTCTCTCTCTCTCTCAATTCCAGATCCCCCTCTCTACTGTCTAAGAATTTTTGAATCATTCCATCTGATCCCCTAGGGCCATCTTGTCAGAATTAGGTCTTAAGTTAATGACTAGCGACTTTTGACTAGGGATATTTCAAATTGATTAATTGAGCCAATATCTGGTTTGGGTTCAGCATTGGCTTCAAAATGAGTTCCCTCCCTCTTGTCTTTCAAACTATGTTTTATCTTTTAAACCACAATCTATTTGATTCAAAGCAGCTATTTTCATTGTTCTTCTCAAAGCACAGAGGGAGTAAGGGGCAGGGATAGGAAACAATATCCCAAACCTTTGCTTTAAGAAATGAAACTCATGTAATACTCATTGTATCACAGTCAATGAGCTTCCTGCTGTTTTGTTCTGATCTAGGTGTGCGGCTCAGGAAGCCCACAGTATCAGCTCTACTTACACTTTGCATACCTGTTACAGTAGTCTATTCCACAGAGCCATTCAGCTTGTAATGAGCTCAGATACACAAAGGAACCTATACTTACATCTGTATAAATGTGTGTGTGTATACATATATATATAGTTTCTTCTAAAAATTGCATTCTGTTTTCAACATCGCTGTGTATCTTGAGCATAGGAGGACCTCAAAGGATGAACTTAAAATGGGACCTTGACCACTTGCCTGGAAGCAAATATAATAGAAACTAATTTATACAACTGAATAGTAAAAACCACAACCAAACAAGGAAAAAAACCTCAAAAATAAAACAAACAAAAACAATGAAAGGAATTTGATTCAACAATGGGCAGAGAGGATCTGAATAAACATTTTTCTGAAGTCATGCAGACAGCCCACACGTACATGAAAAGATGCTCAATATCACTCATAACCTCAAAAACATATCACCTCACACCTGATCAGTTCAGTTCAGTACAATTGCTCAGTCGTGTCCGACTCTTTGCGATCTCATCAACTCCAGCACACCAGGCCTGCCTGTCCATCATCAACTCCTGGAGTTTACCCAAACTCATCTCCATTGAGTCAGTGATGCCATCCAACCATCTCATCCTCTGTTATCCCCGTCTCCTACTCCCTTCAATCTTTCCCAGCATGAGGGTCTTTTAAAAAGATTCAGCTCTTTGCATCAGGTGACCAAAGTATTGGAGTTTCAGCTTCAACATCAGTGCTTCCAATGAACATTCAGGACTGATTTCCTTTAGGATGGACTGGTTGGCTCTCCTTGCAGTCCAAGGGACTCTCAAGAGTCTACTCCAACACTACAGTTCAATAGCCATCAATTCTTCGGTGCTCAGCTTTCTTTATAGTCCAACTCTCACATCCATACATGACTACTGGAAAAACCATAGCCTTGACTAGACAGACCTTTGTTGGCAAAGTAATGCCTCTGCTTTTTAATATGCTGTCTACGTTGATTATAACTTTTCTTTCAAGGAGTAAGCGTCTTTTAATTTCATGGCTGCAATCACCATCTGCCGTGATTACACCTGATAGAATGTCTATAATCAAGATTGCTAGGAAAAATATCAACAACCTCAGATATGCAGATAATACAACTCTTATAGCAGAAAACAAAGAGCCTCTTGATGAGGGCAGAAAAGGAAAGTGAAAAAGCTGGCTTAAAACTCAGCATTCAAAAACTAATATCATTGCATCCAGGCCTATCATTTCATGTCAAATAGATACGGGAAAAGTAGAAACTGTGACAGATTTTATTTTCTTGGGCTCCAAAATCACTGCAGACATTGATTGCAGCCATAAAATTAAAAGATACTTGCTCTTTGGGAGAAAAGCTGTGATAAACCTAGACAGTGTACTAAAAAGCAGAGACATCACTTTGCTGATGTTTCTGCATTTCAGATTCATATAGTCTGTATAGTCAAAGTAATGGTTTTTCCAGTAGTCATAAAAAGATGTGACAGTTGGACCATAAAGAAGGCTGAGTACCAAAGAATTGATGCTTTCAAACTGCAGTGCTAGAGAAGACTCTTGAGTGTTTCTTAGATGGCAAGATCAAACCAGTGAATCCTAAAGAAAATCAATCCTGTGTGTTCATTGGAAGGACTGATGCTGAAGTTGAAGCTCCAATAATTTGACCACCTGATGTGAACAGCCAACTCACTGGAAGAGACTTGGATGTTGGGAAAGATTAAGGGCAAGAGGAGAAGAGGGTGATAGAGGATGAGATGATTGGATGGCATTACCAGCTCAACGGACATGAGTTTGAGCAAGTTCCAGGTAATACTGAAGGACAGGGATGCTTGATGTGCTGCAGTCCATGGAGTCTCAAAGAGTCAGACATGACTTATTGACTTCATAACAACAAGTAATCAAATAATAAATAACAAGTTTTGGAGAGATGTGGAGAAAAAACAATCCTTGTGCACTGTTGGTGTGAATGTAAACTGGTTCAGTCACTATGGAAAACAGTATGAAGTTTCCCTCAAAATAAGACATGGAAGCAACCTAGATGTCCATCAGCAGATGAATGGATGAGAAAGCTGTGGTACATATACACAATGGAGTATTACTCAGCCATTAAAAAGAATACATTTGAATCAGTTCTAATAAGATGGATGAAACTGGAGCCTATTATACAGACTGAAGTAAGCCAGAAAGAAAAATACCAATACAGTATACTAATACATATATATGGAATTTAGAAAGATGGTAATGATAACCCTGTATGTGAGACAGCAATAGAGACACAGACGTATAGAACAGTCTTTTGGACTCTGTGGGAGAGGGAGAGGGTGGGATGATTTGAGAGAATGGCATTGAAACATGTATAATATCATATATGAAATGAATCACCAGTCCAGGCTTGATGCATGATACAGGATGCTTGGGGCTAGTTCACTGGGATGACCCAGAGGGATGGTATTGGGGTGCGGGGTGGTTCAGGATGGGAAACATATGTATACCTGTGGTGGATTCATGTTGATGTATGGCAAAACCATTACAATATTGTAAAGTAATTAGCCTCCAATTAAAATAAATTTATATTTTAAAAATTAGTAATAGAATTAATACATGATCCAGCAAATCCAATTCTGAGTATTTATCTGGAGGAAATAAAAATACTAAATTGCAAAGATATTTGCACCTGTATGCTCATTGCCACATTGTTTATGATAGGTAAGACATGGGGGAAAAAAAATCTGTGTTCATCAATGAGAAAAAAATGGATGAAGAAAATGTGCTAAATACATATTACATTTACGTATATTTGCCAAATACATTTCACACAAACACACACACAAAGTATCATTTAGACATAAAAAAGGAGGAAATTCTGCCATTTACAACATGAGTAGAACTTGAGAGCATTACGCTAAGTGAAATAAGTCAGAAAGAGAAAGACAGGTACTGTATGATCTCACTTATATGTGGAATCTGACAAAACAAAATCAGACAAAAAAAAAAGAAACTCAAACTCAGATAAGAGAACAAACTGGTGGTGGCTCGAGGCAGTGGGTGGAGAGCAGGCAAAATGAGCAAAGGTGGTCAAAAGTTACAAACTTCCAACTTCAAAAAAAGGTACTTTGTACAGAATTGTGGAAATGTTTATGATGTAAGCTTTTATAAGCTTGTAAATTGACACCTATAGTTTATGAGTATTTTTCACATGAATTCAAATCCAACAGAATTCTTTTAATAGAAGAGCAACTATTAATTGTTTTTCCAACTTCAGAATTTTCTTCCAGGTCCTAAGAACTTGATGACCTTAATTCACTTACATACTTGCATATATAAAATATGACTGTCTACCCAGCCGTAATTACCCAGAATCCAAATCCAATTTTTTGGGAGGTGGGGACCATGGAGGCAGAAGAGTTGAGGAATCAAAATGCTTAATTTTTAAATGCATCAGTTCAATAAAAATTTAAAAAGGAAAGAAAACATTTTTTCAGGCCAATCATAACCATATGTGGATCCCAAATAAACACAATTAAACATAGAGAGTAACATTTGAATAAGCTCCAAATTCAGTGAAAGCCTTTATCATTTAGAAATCAGAAAAAATACAAAAAATTATTTCTTTAAGAAATATGGTAACTCAAAATACAATAACAGCTTTTAATTTCCTACTGTTGTTTATAAATGGTGAAAGCATAATTATTAAAAAAACTTTTAAAGTTTCAATAAATTGTTAGGTATAATTAGTGAAGGACAATGCAATCAGATTTTGAAGGACTTTTCTCCCTAATATTGCGTATTTTTTAACTTAGATTGTCCCTTTACCTAGTGACAATGTGCATTAAAATAAGTGTTTTATATATATATACACACACACACTTATATATATATAAAAACTGCAGACCTATGTATTCATATAGGAAATAATTAGATAAACATATAAAATACATCCTTTAACTAAATCTTTACCTTAGAATAAAACCTGGAATCTAGCCCCAGCCAGTTTCCCTATTCTACAAATCCTTTTGAAAAGATAAGATTTGTTGAGAGATGTTTTTACCTGATTCTTGAGAGAAGCTACCAGAACTGTAAGACATAAAACTTCTGTTGCTTATTTTATAATAGTTGCTATTTTACAATAGAGTAATGATGGTGCTCATTGAATGCAGTTCCATACTGTTACCAAATCTGGTACATTTTTTCTAAATCTCTTTAGGACCTAGTCGTATATAGACATTTAAAATCAAACTTTTGAATTTCTGAGATCAGTAAAATTTCCAGAAACAGTTGTGAGAACAAGCATAAGATTTTCAACAATTTTTTTTTTTTTGCTAAGAAAAAATAAAAAACCCTTCTATTTCATATCATCAAATCATCAAAAGATTTCAACAAAAAAATGAATCATAGACATAATGTCAAAATAAGTTACAAGTTTTCTTAAGAAGAAGTGGTTTGGAAGCTTTATGACAAAACAAATACGTACTACTTGCATTTCCTATTTTGAAGTGAATCCATGAACATTTCATCGTGGACTTATTATTCAAAAAATATTTACTGAGAGCTGTTGTCCTAGGTTTTGCTCTAAATGCTAAGAGATAGAAGTGAACAAAACAAAGTCCCTACTTTTGTAAAATTAAATTCCAGGGAGAAGAATAAACAAAGGTACAAGTATAAATAGTTGGTGGACTTCCCTGGTGGCTCAGTGGGAGAATCGGCTTTCCAGGGCAGGACACATGGGTTCGATTCCTGATCCGGGAAGATCCCACACACCACGGAGCAACCAAGGCTGTGCGCCACAACTGTCAAGCCTTGATCTAGAGCCCAGGAACCACAACTCTTGAGGCCTGCCCCATAGATCCCATGCTCCACAACGAGAGAAGCCACGGCAATGAGAAGCCTGTGCATCGCAAGCAGAGAGTGGCCCCCGCTCGCTGCAACTAGAGAAAAGCCTGCAGAGCAAAGAAGACCAACCACAACCAATAAATAATTAAATAAAATTATTTTTTCAAAATCTCTAAAAAAGTAATATCAGCTGGTGAAATTCAGTTCAGTTCAATTGCTCAGTCATGTCCAACTCTTTGCAACCTCATCAACTGCAGTATGCCAGGCCTCCCTGTCCAACACCAATGCCTAGAGTTGACTCAAGCTCATATCTATTGAGTCCATGAGGCCATCCAACCATCTCATCCTCTGCCATCCTCTTCTCCTTCCACCTTCAATCTTTCCTAGTATCAGGGTCTTTTAAAATGAGTCAGTTCTTCACATCAGGTGAAGTATTGGCGTTTCAGCTTCAGCATTAGTCCTTCCAAGGAATATTTAGGACTGATTTCCTTTAGGATGGACTTGTTGGCTCTCCTTGCAGTCCAAGGGACTCTCAAGAGTCTTCTCCAACACCACAGTTCAAAGGCATCAATTCTTCAGTGCTCAGCTTTCTTTATAGTCTTACTCTCACATCCATACAAGATACTGAAAAATCATAGCTTTGACCAGATGGACCTTTGTTAGCAAAGTAATGTTTCTGCTTTTTAATATACTGTCTGCTGCTAAGTCACTTCAGTCGTGTCCGATTCTGTGCGACCCCATAGACAGCAGCCCATCAGGCTCCTCTGTCCCTGGGATTCTCCAGGCAAGAACACTGTAGTTGGTTGCCATTTCCTTCTCTAATGCATGATAGTGAAAAGTGAAAGGGAAGTCGCTCAGTCGTATCCAACTCTTAGCGACCCCATGGACTGCAGCCTACCAGGCTCCTCCATCAATGGGATTTTCCAGGCAAGAGTACTGGAGTGGTGTGCCATTGCCTTCTCCGTAATATACTGTCTAGGTTGGTCATAACTTTTTTCCCAAGGAGTAAGCATCTTTTATTTTAATCACTACCATCTGAAGTGATTTTGGAGCCCCTCAAAATAAAGTCTGTCACTGTTTCCACTGTTTCCCCATCTATTTGCCGTGAAGTGATGGCACCAGATGCCATGATCTTTGTTTTCTGAATGTTGAGCTTTAAGCCAACTTTTTCACTCTCCTCTTTTACTTTCATTAAGAGACTTCTTAGTTCGTCTTCACTTTCTGCCATAAGGGTGGTGTCATCTGCATATCTGAGGTTATTGATATTTCTCCCGGCAGTCTTGATTCCAACTTGTGCTTCTTCCAGCCCAGTGTTTCTTATGATGTACTATGCATATAAGTTAAATAAGCAGGGTGACATATACAGCCTTGACGTACTCCTTTCCCTATTTGGAACCAGTGTGTTTTCCCATGTCCAATTCTAACTGTTGCTTCCTGACCTGCATATAGATTTCTCAAGAGGCAGGTCAGGTGGTCCAGTATTCCCATCTCTTTACGAATGGTGAAATATCAGATGGAAAAAAAAAATAGAATAAATGGAATAAGATTCGCCAAATTAGAAAAGCTCTTCATTATTTAATACGAAATGGTCAAAGACCTCTTTAATAGGGTAAAATTTGTGCAGAGGCCTGAAGAAGTCAGAGAATAAAGCATGCTTCTATCTGGGAGAAGTATGTTCTTGGCAGAGAAGAAAGCCAGTGCAAAGGTCCTGAGGCAAACACAGGCTTACTGTGTTAGAAAAAATGGCAGAGAGCTCTGTGAGGCTGATACAAAGTGAGGCAGGGAAAGACTACTTAGGAAAAGATATTAGAAAGTTCATGGGTGGTCAGATTCTCTAGGGGTTGTGAATACTTCGGTTTTGAGTGAAATAAGTAGTACTTGGAGAATCTTGAGCGGAGGAGTGAAATGATCTGCCTTAAGATTTTTCTCTCCCAGTAAAGCTTTCATTTTGAAATATTTTTAGGTTTATTGAAGACTTTCAGAGATCCCATACATGTACCTCTCATGAGTTTGTCCCATTGTTTACATCTTACGTTGCTTCCTTGTCAGCGTAAATAACCTACATTGGGGTATTACTATTATTTACCTTCCTTCCAGACATATTTGGATTTCATCAATTCCTCCATTAACGCCCTTTGTCTGTTCCATGATCCAGGCAATGCTTTGTGTGGCCTTTTTTTTTGACAGGTCCCCAGTCGCTTCTGGTCCTTGGTAGTTTCTTCCTCTTTATTTATTTTTCATGACCTTGACAGTCTTGAGTAGTGGCCAAATCATTCTCAATAGTATCTCCTATTCTGAATTTGTCTGATGTGTAGTACATGATTAGATTGAAGTTAGAGATTTTTAGAGAGAATACTCGGAGGTGAAGTGCCCATATATGTTGTGTCATATCAAAGGGTTTATGATATCTACATGACATCACTGATGATCGTTACCTTGATCACTTGGTTATGGTAGTATTTGCCACATTTCCCCACCTACAATTACTTTTTTTTTCCTTTCTTTATATCATCCTTTGGAAGAATGATTTATGTTTTAAAAGGATAATTTTGACTTATGTTTTAAAGGGATAATTTTTATTACTATTTTGAGAATAGAATGGATGTTGGGAGACAGTTGTGAGGCTGATGCTGTAAACAAGAAGAAACAGGGATGCTGCCTGCAGCTCGCTCATCTAGAATGAACCTCCACATAAATTAAAAGAAGGTGACTTTTCACTTGAGAATATCTTTGAAGAAGCAGTAATAATTATTAACAATATTAAATCTCAACCCTTAGGCACAAGACTTTTAAAATATACTGTTTGACAAAATTAGAAGAACACTTCTGCCTGCTGCAATGAAATGACTGTCTTGAGGAAAAAAAAACATTTCTATGATTGAGTTGTGAGGTGAACAAGCCACTTTTTTTCATGGTACACCATTTTTTACATAAAATAATTATTAATAGACAAAGTACAGTGATCCAGACTTGGGTATCTGGCAGACATTGTCTTTTAAAAATGGATGAACTAAATTTGTCATGTCAAGGAACACAACTGGTGTTATTTGTTGCCAGTAATAACATTTGAGCTTTCAAGTGAAAATTAGAGCTTTGAACTTGTATCCAATATTCAAGATCTTCTTTTTTAAATTAAATCAGCCAAGATAGCAATGAATGTGATTATTAAAATATTTTATAATGAAATGTGTCAACATTTGGAAGATTTAAATTTGTGGAGCCAGGTTTTCTATAGACCAATGAATGATGTTTAAAAATCATGTATGGGTCAAAGATCTTTCAAAGTGTAAGATAGGTCAATGGATTTTATGCACGTAAGTACAAAAAGTTGATTGATATTGCTTCATATTTCTCATTGCAAATAATCTTTAAGAAATTACTACTATTTGCAGTTTTTTTGGTGAGACATAAAAAAAGAATACTCATAACTATATGAAAAGGCTATTATAGTACTTTTTCTATTGATATATTCTTGTGAGGTTGGATTTTCTTTCTATATTTCAACCAAGCACCATACTGCAACCAACTGAATACATAAGCAGATATAAGACCTTTTCTTTCTTCTATTAACTCAGGCATGAAAGACATTTGCAAAAGTGTAAATCAATGAAATTTTTCTTCCTGAGTAATTTTCTCTTGAAAAATACTGTTGTTTTTCACACACACAAAAATGCTATATGTGTTACTATATGAAGGGCTTACTATGACTGGTTTTGGATGAGTGAGTAAGTACAGAGATTTAAAATTTCTTGATTTAAATTTCTAACATAGAAACTGTTGACAGATAAAAGCGACATAAAGACACATTCTTTGGACTTCCCAATAATTTTTAAGGGAGTAAAGAGATCCTGAAAATAAATGTTAGAAAATTGTTGCTCCAAAAGATAGTTCTGAACAGGTCACACCTTTTATATAAATCTTTAGTGGCTTAGGCTTAAAAGCAATGGAGAGATCACATTTAGGAAAAGAGCAACTGATGTCAATGCACAAAAAAATGACTACTACTCAAAAATACAGAAACAGTTATTAGGCAAAATGTCTGAGTGGGAAAACTATTACCAAAAATATTTACAGGCAAAGTATCATTATATTTTATATAGAAATATGTTGCTTTTCTTGGTTTTGATAGTTAGTTTCATAAAATATTTCATAAAATATTCTCAATTTCATAAAATATTTCATAAAATATTCTCATAAAATATTCTCTGTCTTTTGCCCCCACCCTCATCTTGCTCAGACTTTTCCTTTGTCAGGAAAATATACTAATACTAAAGAGTGGTCATCTCTAATTGATGACATTATATGTGTGTGTGTGTGTATGCATGCTCAGTTGCTTAGGTGTATCCAACTCTGTGTGATCCCATGGACTTTAGCCCACAGGCTTCAGTCCATGGGATTTCCCAGGTAAGAATACTAGAGAGGGTTATCATTTCTTCCTCCAGGGGATCTTCTCAACCCAGGAGCTGATCCTGCATCTCCTGTGTCTTGTACATTGTCAGGCAAATTCTTTACCATTGAGCCACCTGGGAAGTCCAATTGGTGAGATTAGGATACCTTAAAGAGAAGGCAATGGCACCCCACTCCAGTACTCTTGCCTAGAGAATCCCATGGACAGAGGAGCATGGTAGGATATAGTCCATGGGGTCGCTAAGAGTCGGACACGACTGAGCGACTTCACTTTCACTTTTCACTTTCATGCATTGGAGAAGGAAAGGGCAACCACTCCAGCATCCTTGCCTGGAGAATCCCAGGGGCGGGGGAGCCTGCTGGATGCCATCTATGGGGTCACACAGAGTCGGACACGACTGACACAAGCAGCAGGATACTTTAAAAGAGTTTTCTTCTTTTTCTAGTCTGTATTTCCCAAATCTCTAGGTTTTAATGGGACTTCCCTGGTGGCTCAGACGTTAAGGAGTTTGCCTGTAACACAGGAGATCCTGGTTCAATCCCTGGGTTGGGAAGATCCCCTGGAGAAGGAAATGGCAACCCACTCCAGTATTCTTGCCTGGAAAATCCGATGGATGGAGGAGCCAGGCAAGCTATAGTCCATGGGGTCGCAAAGAGTCAGACACAACTGAGTGACTTCACTTCTAGGTTTTAATGCTGGGAAAAAATGCTAACAATGTTTAAACCCAGATATTTTAAAAATCATTTTTAAACTGATGATTTGTTTATATTGGTATTCTTTACTATGCAAAATTGAAAATCATTTATCTTGAATCTTTAAAACTATTTGAATAAAATAGTAAGGTTGCTTAAATTCACTGGTACATGGTTTCCTTACAGATACTTATAAATGTTTTTGACGCTTCCTTCAAGCACTTAGCAGTTCGTCAAAAGTAAAATACATATAACTTTCAAAAACAGAGTCCTAGTTGTTAGTAAATTTATATGTGTCTTTGATTATTAACAATTCTGATGTAAAAAATAAATATACTTGATAAAAGACACATGAAAAACATTGGTCTAAATAGGTTTGGGTAATGGATATTGATTTTAATTATTCTTGTCTTATCAGACAAATCAAGAATTGTTGCCATCTGGTTGCATATGAAAGATTGGCCCAATATTCTGAATTGTAGAAGAATTTGAGTAGTTTGCTGTGTTCATTATACTTATTTCAGTACAAGAAGATAAATAATAAATAATATTTTGAATTCTTAAAATTTTATCTTCATATTTACTTACATGTTTGACATTTTAATAGCTCCATAATTTTTAACAATTAAAATTTTAAAAGATAATTTAAAATGAAAAACTAAACCATCCTGTTTTATGTCTTCTCTGCAGTGAAGTAAAATTGTAATATTTCTGTCCCACAAACCATAAAATTCATCAGCAGAACTCCTGTATAGTAACTTAAAAATGTTGGTTAATGTACAGTTTGAATTTTTTATTTCTCCTTGAAAACTAGCCAAATTCAACCTCTTTTTCCCAAATAGTTCATATTTTTTTAAAAATGTGCTTTCAGAGGACTTGAAATGAATGGCTTGGCACTGCTGCTGCTGCTAAGTCGCTTCAGTCATGTCTGACTGTGCAACCCCATAGACGGCAGCCTGCCAGGCTCCCCCGTCCCTGGGATTCTCCAGGCAAGAATACACTACTCTCTGTTAAATACTCTAGTACTCTGAGAAATTAAACAGTGATTTTACTACTAGTATCCTCAATTTTTAATTTCTTTTATCTGCTTCAGTGTCTGAAAAATAGTTGAGCCTCTAGTGACCATCGACATGCAATCGCCTTGTGAGTGTTGTCTTTAGAAATGCTTGTTACACTCAACACCCAATAGAATTCTCTTACGTGACTGAATTTGTAATAATTATACTTGTTTCTTATTGTGTTATCCAATAACTAATGCCTCCGTATTTCCATTTTTATGAGGCAGTGAGGTATCCATTTCTATTGTAGTTTCCTATAGTTATGAGTCAGAAGAAATAGCTACCATTTGAATTTCTTCTCTTAATGCTGAAACACAGCCTCAGTTTCTTCCCTTTGTTTCCCACTGTTCTTCCACTTCTCATTTGGTTTCTTTTATTTGTTTGCATCTTTTTTTTTTTTTTTTTTGAGAAGCCTGCCTCAAAATATATTGCCAAGATAGATTTTTGTCAGGTCAAAAGCGACAGTTTCCTTTGACTTGAGTGTGCTTTTCAGCTTCCTTAACCAAGCCCATGAGTAAATGGTCATATCTGTTGTTGAACAAGTTAGACAACAGTACAGAAAAGAATTACTTAGGGGTAGTTCAACCCTTGACGATAATTCTCCTAAAAGCAAAAATCTAAGGCAGTTGAAGAGAAGTTGGTATTTTCCCTTTCATCTTACCATTTGGTTTGATCAATTTGTCTTCCTTTGTAGAGGTACTGAAGAGGTCTCATTTTCCTGTTTATTTCTCCCAAATGGAACACAACTTTTGATATGCCTTTATTCAACTTTGTTCCTACATACATTTTTATTTTAATCAAAAGCTTTCTTGGAGTGAGCGAAGGCCACCTACAGAGCTAGTTTATGTCTTGAAAAAGCTTTGTTTATCACCGAGCGTGATAGTCTATCATAGAGGATTCATTTCGGTTCAAGGACATATTATTGTCTTGATTGGACTTACACATCAAAGGGAAGAATTAAAGGGTTCTGATGAAAACTTTCCACCTGACACACAGGTGGCTGAAAGTATGTGCTATCCTTTCTTGGGTCCTTTTGTCACCTTTCTTAGCTTTCTTGTTTTGAAACATGATAATAGTAGTATTTGAGTTTTCTGGGATTTTTGTTCTATATTGCATGCTGTGAAAGGATTTTTCTAGGTTCTGCTTCTGGGCTCCCTCTGATCTTGTGATGTTAAACACACTGCTGTCTTCCCTCGGCATTACTCTCATCATTTTCTTCTCCACTTGTTCCACTTCTGTCCTGTGTATGTGGGAGGGGGCTGTATAGAAGATGTGAGAGGAAATTTAGTAGAATGGCAGAGTAGGGGGATGTCAGGGAATCACACTGCTGAAAAAAAGGCCTCCACAACTTCTAAAAGAAAAAAGGATAGGCTGTGCCGGTCTTTGCATTTTTTTTTTTCCAACATAACCACAAAAGTTAAACTTTTTCCAATGAAGCCTTTAGAAAAGAAATACTGTCACTTATCTTTGAATTTTGCTATCATCTTGTTTCTAGAGTTGTGTCTCAAAGTCATGAAAATTCATGGCTTGTTTTCTAAACAGTAGAGAATGATTTATGCAACACAAATCCCATATTTTCTGGTAAGACTAGTGTCATTTTGACCTTGAAGAACTGTGCAAATTGTTATGAAAATAAATATTTCAATAAAGCATGACATCATATCTTGATTCATTTTACACTGTGTGTGTTTAAGGAAATATTAGAACTTCCTTCTGATAGTTTTAATACCTTGGGAAATATGTTGACTTTTGCTTTCTGTCTTGACCCAGGTCATGTTTAGAAATTCCATGTTGTATTAGAACCAGATTTAGTCAGTCAACAACAACAAAGGAAAGGAATGTTGAATTTCTTGGACTAGATATCACTTTAAATTTTTTTTTTCCTATGCCAGTCATTTTGGCGAGAAATACATACACAGATGGAACACAAAGGGATTTAAAATGTTGACAAACACCCTGAAGAATAATTTAATAAAGACCAAATTTCTTGCACATAGGATCTTTCTGGTATCACTTTCTGCTATTCGGGGCTTCAGTTTAATCTTTCTTTGATATTATTTTTTGGAATGATTGGCTGGAGTTACATAATTAAAACAATCTGCACATGCTAGCATAAATTTGATTATTCTAGACATTAGGACTAAAGCACTAAATTAAATACGAACCATGATAAGCTTTGATGGTTAAAGAAAAAAATAAAGTCAGTTCTGGGGAGTACTTCATATTTCATCATCATCAGAAGTTTCTCATTTTCATTAAAGAGCTTAGCACAGTTTCAGGCACATAGTAGGAGACAGAAATATACACATAGTTTTGTTGAATCAATACATGAAGATATACATCAAGTGAATTAAGTAGCTAAAAATGTTGAGAAATTTTCATTTTAAGAGAATCCATGCTTGAAAATAAACATGTGGTGGGCAATTAAGAAAACTGGAAAATAAAAGTGAGCAAATCATAAGCTGACAAAATTAACTTTTTTCAATTTCCTAGCAAAATATTAGTGTTTGTAAGTAATAACAAGAATGTGGCTAAAATCTCACCTTTGGCTCCTAGTGCTTCATTCAGTAATGAACACAGTGTGATGGATTTATATTTTAAAACATCTGAGATAAATTATATTTGCTTTTATTAACATATTCCAATATAAAGAAAACCATTTGCTGTAATTAACATGTTGGTTTATTCTCTCAGTCAATCACTCTTCTCTCTCTGTCTTGAGGTCCAGGCATATTACAGTCTGCTCAAAGAGCTTTCTTTAGATTCATTTATTGTTTGTTCATTCATTGTTTTACCCACACCCCCACTTTCTGCCTCAATCTTAACATAAATTAATAAATATAAATATGTACATGTACATCATATTTCTGCTTTATTGACTATGCCAAAACCTTTGACTGTGTGGATCACAATAAACTGTGGAAAATTCTGAAAGAGATGGGAATACTAGACCACCTGACCGGCCTCCTAAGAAATCTGCAGCAGGTCAGGAAACAGCAGTTAGAATAGGACATGGAACAACAGACTGGTTCCAAATAGGGAAAGGAGTACATCAAGGCTGTATATTGTCATCCTGCTTATTTAACTTATATGGAGAGTACATCATGAGAAACGCTGGGCTGGAGGAAGCACAAGCTGGAATCACGATTGCCAGGAGAAATATCAATAACCTCAGATATGCAGATGACATCACTCTTATGGCAGAAAGTGAAGAAGAACTAAAGAGCCTCTTGATGAAAGTCAAAGAAGAGAGTGAAAATGTTGGCTTAAAGCTTAACATTCAGAAAACTAAGATCATGGCATCTGGTTCCATCACTTCATGGCAAATAGATGGGGAAACAGTGGAAACGGTGCCTGACTTTATTTTTCTGGACTCCAAAATCACTACAGATGGTGATTGCAGCCATGAAATTGAAAGCGACTTACTCCATGGAAGGAAAGTTATGACCAACCTAGACGGCATATTAAAAGCAGAAACATTACTTTGCCAACAAAGGTCCATCTGGTCAAGGCTATGGTTTTTCCAGTAGTCATGTATGGATGTGAGAGTTGGACTATAAAGAAAGCTGAGCACCGAAGAATTGATGGCTATTGAACTGTGGTGTTGGAGAAGACTTTTGAGAGTCCCTTGGACTGCAAAGAGATCCAACCAGTCTATCCTAAAGGAGATCAGTCCTGGGTGTTCATTGGAAGGACTGATGCTGAAGCTGAAAATCCAATACTTTGGCCACCTGATGCAAAGAGCTGACTCATTTGAAAAGACCCTGATTCTGGAAAAGATAGAGGGCAGGTGACAACAGAGGATGAGATGATTGGATGGCATCATCGACTCGATGGATGTGAGTCTGAGTGAACTCTGGGAGTTGGTGATGGACAGGGAGGCCTGGTATGCTGCAGTCTATGGGGTTTCAAAGAGTCGGACACAACTGAGCCACCAAACTGAAATGAACTGATACATGACATGTGTGCACATAATTTAAATGTGGCTTGAATGTTTTTTCACATACAGCTTTTAATTATATAACTGAGTACTTACTATCCAATTATTGCACATTGGATAAAATATTTGTATTTTCCATTCAGATCAAGTTTTCACAATTCATCCATGCTGCTTTATGCATGTCTCATCCATTGCTCCTGTCTATAGATCCTGCTCTCCTACTATCAGTTATATATGAATGGGTAAATTACTTAAACTAAACCTCAATTTCATCTATAAAAATGCGAGATGATACATCTACCTCATAACTTAAAACTAAACACAATTAAAAATCCATTTCCTCTGGTGCACTAGTCACATTTTACCTGATCAGTTATGTGTGTCTAATTGCTACAATATTGGACAGTCCAGATACAGGACTTTCCCGTCACTGCAGAAAGTACCATTGACTGCAATGTTTTGGAAACTCATTCTAGTGGCAGGAATGGAGGATGCATTGGAAGGGAACAAAATTAAAGTCCAGAAGAACATCTTGGGAATCCAGCCAAAGGCCTCTATGAAACAGAAGTGGTAAAGATAGAGAAGATGGGAGAGATACAAAAGACATTCTTCGTAACTACTTCTTTGAAAATGTATTCATAAATGCATTTTTTTCCTGAAATTCTCCTTAAGAAAATTAATTAATAGAATTTCAATTTTACTGCCAGTGGGACTTTAAAAAATGCTCTCCATAGATATTTCCAGATTGCTTTAAAGGAAGCTTGTACATATTTGATCTCTTTCTTACCCCATTGACAATGAATATCCTTACCAAAAACAACTTTTCCAGCTTGATTATGGCAACATGAAATCTCATTTTTAAAAACTTTCACCCTTCCTAGTTTGTCTTTCAAAATATCTTTTTGATATACAATACTAATTTTCAAACAATCAAAATTATTAACTTTTTATTTTGCTCTAATAATATTTGCATAAAAAAGGACTTCTTTCAGTTCAGTTCAGTCACTCAGTCATGTCCAACTCTTTGCGACCCCATGGACTGCAGCATTCCAGGCCTCCCTGTCCATCACCAACTACCAGAGTCCACCCAAACCCATGTCCATTGAGTCAGTGATGTCATCCAACCACCTCATCCTCTGTCATCCCCTTCTCCTCCTGCCCTCAATCTTTCCCAGCATCAGGGTCTTTTCAAATGAGTCAGCTCTTCACATCAGGTGGCCAAAGTATTGGAGTTTCAGCTTCAGCATCAGTCCTTCCAAAGAAAACCCAGGATTGGTTTCCTTTAGGTTGGACTGGTTGGATCTCCTTGCAGTCCAAGGGACTCTCAAGAGTCTTCTCCAACACCACAGTTCAAAAGCATCAGTTCTTCTGCACTCGTCTTTCTTCACAGTCCAATTCTCACATCCATACATGACCACAGGAAGAACCATAGCCTTGTCTAGACAGACCTCTGTTGACAAAGTAATGTCTCTGCTTTTGAATATGCTGTCTAGGTTGGTCATAATTTTCTTTTCAAGGAGTAAGTGGCTTTTAATTTCATGGCTACAATCACCATCTGCAGTGATTTTGGACCCCCCCAACCCCCGCCCCCGGCCAATAAGTCAGCCACTGTTTCTACTGTTTCTACATCTATTTGCCATGAAATGATGGGACCAGATGCCATGATCTTCGTTTTCTGAATGTTGAGCTTTAAGCCAACGTTTTCACTCTCCTCTTTCACTTTCATCAAGAGGCTCTTTAGTTCTTCTTTACTTTCTGCCATAAGGTTGGTGTCATCTATATATCTGAGGTTATTGATAGTTCTCCCAGAAATCTTGATTCCAGCTTTGTGCTTCTTCCAGCCCAGCATTTGTCATGATGTACTCTCCATATAAGTTAAACAAGCAGGGTGACAATATACAGCCTTGACGTACTCCTTTCCTATTTGGAACCAGTCTGTTGCTCCATGTCCAGTTCTATCTGTTGCTTCCTGACCTGCATACAGGTTTCTCAAGAGGCAGGTCAGATGGTCTGATATTCCCATCTCTTTCAGAATTTTCCACAGTTTATTGTGATCCACACAGTCAAAGGCTTTGGCATAATCAAAAGCAGAAATAGATGTTTTCCTGGAACTCTCTTGCTTTTTTGATGTTCCAGCGGATGTTGGCAATTTGATCTCTGGTTCCTTTGCCTTTTCTAAAACCAGATTGAACATCTGGAAGTTCACGGTTCATGTATTGTTGAAGCCTGGCTTGGAGAATTTTGAGCATTACTTTACTAGCATATGAGATGAGGACTTCTTTAGATGACAATATATACATTGTGGATCTTTGAAGTGTTCTGCATGTCAATGAAAATCATGATTATGAGAGTCTTTGGTAGGATCAAGGAGGATGGATGGGGTAACATTTGGGAAATTATTACAATAATATAGGGATGAGATGTACTTTGTCTCAGGTGATGAGTGTAGGAAAGAGAAGTGAGGATTTTATATGAGAACTAAAGGAATCATTAACACATTTCAAAGACTGCCTCTCTCTCTCTCTCTCTCTCTCTCTCTCTCTCTCTATATATATATATATATATATATATATATATATATATATATATATATGGGATCAAAAGCTGGAAATCAGAGAGACTTCCTGTTTTAACCCAGGATAACTGACAGACTTGTGGATTCCTGATTCAGACAATTAAATTGGGTGGTGACAAGATAAATTTAGAAACACTGATTTGAGGAAATAGACACATGACCAAGTGAAAACTAGCAGGATTGGAGGCAAGAAATCACAGCCCAATTAGAGGAAAGCAGCAGCAAAATGACAGTGAATTTAGAGGAGGAAGAATGTACCTGAATTAAGAAAATGAACGTGCTTTCGGAGGGAGATGTATAGAGAGAGCAGTAAAATCTCCAGGACAGCACAAATTCCTTTCTCCCCTCCAAAGTCCATATTGTTTTATACGCACATGGAAATGACTCCATGAGAGCAAGCATACCACATAACTGACTTTCCAGGTGAGCAGCTCAGGGTGTGTCTTCATGAAAATGATGTTGCTCTTTTTTTCTATACCGCCAGAGCCACCAGCAAGTTACCTTGCCCCACTCCTCATCTACTGCCAACATATATCTGTGCTTAGTCGCTCAGTCATGTCCCACTGTTTGTGATCCCATGGACTGTAGTCTGCCAGGCTCTTCTGTCCATGGGGATTCTCCAGGCAAGAATGCTGGAGCGGATTGCCATGCCCTTCTCCAGGGGATCTTCCTAATGCAAGGATAGAACCCAAATCTCCCACATTGCAGGTGGATTCTTTACCATCTGAGCCACCAGGGAAGCCCATTGTCAACATGGAAGTTCTAAAGTCTCTGAGCCAATCACAGCACTTTTCTGTGAAACCCTGAAGTGAAACACTGTTCTCCAGGCTCAACTTGATTATATGATTTAGGCACATTCATTTGCTTTCAGACCCGTTGGTTCCCTACAATCCCCACTGGTTTTTGCTTTTCCAGCCTCTAGGCTCCTTCCTGCCCTACAACATGCCATGCCCGCTCACAACTCAGGACTCCGGCTCTAGCTGTTCCTTCTGCCTGGAACACATCTACCCTCCTTATCACTTGGCTAATGCTCTCTGATTTTAAGTCTTTGCTTACATTTCAATGAATCTTACCCTGACTATTCTGTCTGTATCCTCTCTGAGTAAAACAAATACTTCAGAACCATACTTTTATTATTATTATTGTGTATCCCCTTCTAACATAATTTACTGTGCTTATTGTCTGTTTTTCTTTCTCTAGAATGTAACACCACATCCCTCCTCCTACTCATCTGAAGGGCCTGGCACATAGTAGAGATTCAATAAATATTTCTTGAATTATCTCTTTCCTCTAAATTGAGTATCTTCTGTTAACTACTTTTGCATTAAGTAACTTTGCCATATTTACCAGAACCCAGAACCATGTTCTGAAGAATTCTATTTTTAACCTTGTTTTTCTCAAAGTAAACTTACCGAGGCAGTCATCTCCATGCTGGATTTTAGCATTTGCATTTTATATAATCCTCTGGCCTGCTTGTCTAAATGACATGTGTCAGGAGAATGGTGCTTACCAGCCACTCACACCCGTCTTGTTAATGTTTGATGACTTGGCTTATTTTGTCTGGTTCACTTCGCAATTTCTCGAGAAATTTGGCAGAGCCGTTCCCAATGGTGTGAAAGCATTTTCTATGGGTTTGCTGATGGTGTGACTATTTCCCTCTGGTGTTACAGCTTTTGAGTGGCTTAAAATAAAAGACCAAATTATCCCTCTACCTGGCAGTCTTTATTGCTGCACTTCATCAACTCAGTCCTACTAAGATAATTAACTTATTTTACTGACATGCTTACACAGGCATGGTGAAAAGGCATCTGCAAAAATGCCACAAAATAAAGCACCTTCTTTATTGCATCCTTGGCATTTGTATCGAGCAGAAGACTTCTCTTGCAAATTCTCCTCAATTTTCCTATAAAATGAAAGTCTCTCTCTTGAAATTTGAAAATGGCAACAGAAACCACTTAAATCAAAGAAAAATTTTTTTAATATTTTAGAAAGGCCTTGAATTGGTATCGTGTATTCAGGTTCTGAAATCATATCATCAGTGGATGAAGACAGTCTCAAAAACAATTCAGACTCATCTTTCCTTTTCAGATCCAGGCTATTGTCTTTCTAGAAATTTAGTATGCTTGTTTTTTTTTTTCATATTTGTCTAATTTATTTATATAATTCTTCAATTATTTGAAATAAAGAGACTGAGTTCTAAAACACCGAATTCCTTGTCCAGTGTCTTTTCCATATTTTTTCAAATTCCATTCATATATTCTTCTTTGTTTACCTTGAAGACCTACACCAATGGGGAAAGTCTGACTCAAACTGTTGCTGCCAGGTAGAAAAATATCATTTTCTGAAGTCTGCAGATCAAGCAACTAAAGTCTAGAGACTTTATGAAACTCAATGTTACAGTTAAATTGTTGCTGGAATTCATGCTGCTCAATTCTTCAAGCCCTCCAATTTGTAACGACATAAACAAAACTACTTAACATTAAGCATAATTGCAACTCATCTCAATTAATCTTCTACTCCAATGAACTGTTATTTTGTTTATAAATATTTACAGAATTTTTGGCACTGGTGATAGCCTGAGGTCTGCATTTCATATTTTGGAGGAACACCTATTCTTCTAAGTATAGGCACTGTAATTTTTGGTTGCTCATGAAATATGTATTAATGCTAATGCCAATAAAAATAATGCCATGGTGATTATGCTCTTCAGTCATTAATGCCCTGAAAGAAGTAATTTGCAAATTGGTATACTGTCACTCAAAGTATTAATTTACCACATGTGGGTAACAAATTATTTCTGGAATCAGGCTAGGCACAATCGTCAAGGCTCTCTGAAATTTTTCTCCCCTGTAGCACTCACATTCAATCAGTTGCCAAATCGCATAGCTCTGTTTCAGCAACGTGTCTCACCTACATTTCCTGTTTCCTCTTTTGTGTTTAGACTGTTACCACCTGAGTTCATGTGCTTCTTACTGCATTAGTAATAGGTTGCTTTGCTGTCATTTGACCACTACCCCAACTATCCTATAAAGCTGCATGAGGAGTCTTCTCAAAAGAGGTAGACAGTAGTAGACATAAAATAAGCTACAAAGATATATTGTATAACACAGAGAATATAGCAAATGCTTTATAATAACTATATATGTTTCATAATAATTATAAATGGAATATAACCTCTAACAATTGTGACTCACTATATTGTATACCTGTAACTTAGATAATAGAATACACAACTGCATTTCTATTAAAACAAACAAACATGGCTTTACTTCTTGATTGGTTCCTGAATGAAATGTCAACTCTGGGCCTGCCCTTTCACACTTGCTTGTGCACGCACACACAGAATGGTCATGAATACACACATGCATTTTCAATCTTCATGCACTTTTGAATCTTTTGGAGAACTTCAAACTTACCGATTCCAAGTAACTGAGGAGTGTGGTTCGAGTTCTATGGCTTTATAAAGCTCCTCTAGTGATTCTATTAGCTTCTGAGGGCTGAGAACCACATTAAAAACAGCATGTTAAGAGAGATAACTTGTTGTAGAAGGAAAATGCTGCTGCTGCTGCTGCTGTGTCGCTTCAGTCGTGTCTGACTCTGTGCGACCCCAGAGACGGCAGCCCACCAGGCTCTGCTGTCCCTGGGATTCTCCAGGCAAGAATACTGGAGTGGGTGGCCATTTCCTTCTCCAATGCATGAAAGTGAAAAGTGAAAGTAAGGTTGCTCAGTCCTGTCCGACTCCTAGCAACCCCATGGACTGCAGCCTACCAGGCTCCTCTGTCCATGGGATTTTCCAGGCAAGAGTACTGGAGTGGGGTGCCACTGCCTCCTCCAACGCATGCATGCATGCGAAGTTTCTTCAATCATGTACGACCCTATGTGACCCTATTGACAGCAGTCCACGAGGCATCTCTGTCCACAGGATTCTCTAGGCAACAATACTGGAGTGGGTTGCCATTCCTTCTCCAAGAAGGAAAATAATACCTCCTAAGAGCCAGGAGACTAGCGCTCAAAGTTCTAGATTTCGTCACTGAAAAAAGATCACTAATATATCAAATAATTTCACAGAATCTCACTTCCTCCTCTGTAAATGCAACATAAAGGAATAAAATGGTTAGTTATTTTGTCAAATCTGACTCTTTGCGACCCCATGAACTGTAGCTTGCCAGCCCCTCTGTCCATGAAGTTATCAGGCAAGAATACTGGAGTGAGTAGCCATTTCCTTCTCCATATGAAGGAATTGGACTAGATTAATTTAACATTGTTAACATAGCACTTATTATGTACTCAGCTCTGTATTTTGAATCTGAAAATTTAGCACCAAGCAAGAAAAAGTCTCTGTTCTAATCACAATTACAAAGCACGAGATACAGTGAATCTGTTAAGAAATAAAAGCAATTAATGAGTTGCTATAAAAACTATTAAGGAAATAATTTATGATATCATGAGAACTTAGGGTAGGGAAATATTACTATAGTAAAATAGTTAGAAGTCATGATGTTCACTTTTTAGATGATTTCATCTTGACTTTGTAAAAACCAGGTAAACCACATCAATAGAGGGAAACAATAGATTCATGAAGATCTTCATATATAATGCATAGTATCTCATAGACCAAAAATTCTTTTTTGGTGGCATTAAGTAAAATATTCTGTTTTGCTGTTTCCCCTACTTTATACTCCCACATTTTAATAGAATAAGTTACCCTTCTGAACACTTTAAAAGCAGCAAAAAGATTGAATTAGGATGATTGAATTCAAAATAAACAAATGTCCATAATGTACAATAAGACTCTAATACAGATACCCAGCTCTACTCGAGATTGAAGATAAATGAGTTCCTTGTTCCTGAAGCATAGTCTCTGAGCAAAAAATGGATTTGTCAACCTTATAAATTGTCCAGATACTGGTTATCCTTCATTGGTTGTCCACACTGGCAGTGCTAAAAATCTACATTCTTTTCCTAGGGCCATCTTTGTTAGATCACTTATGGTGGGAGTTCTAAGGTCCCATTTAGGGCTGAGAGAGGCAATTCTGAGGACAATTTCCAGTGTTAGGATGTCTTGTGCTTTGTAAGCTATTCACGAAGTAGACAGTCTGGATCCTTGTTAACAAGTCCAAATGGAATAAGACAAAAAGTGTGAGCCAAGATTCCAAGCCAAGTGAGTTTGGAACCATGAGTTGATTGCCATCTGGAAGAATCCCACAAGTCAAGGAGCAAGCATATTACCGAGGCTGAAGATGCAGATGCATCTGAAAGTCTAAGGAAAGGCCCAGGCAGTGAGTATTTTAACTTTTTATCTAAGAAAATGTATGCAATTTTGCTGTACTAGTCTCATCCCCTTTAACTTTTTTGATGCTATTCTTAAGGAGAATTCATTTCTTCGATGTCCTTGAAAAATTCTGATTTTTTTATGTCCTTGTTCTTTTGCCATTATGTCCTTGTAAATGGATAGTCTACTTTAACCATTGTTGTCATCATCAAACTACAACTAGCATTTATAGAAGACTTGTTACCTGTGTGGCACTGGGCAAAGATCTTAATCCCTCAGCCTCTACTCTGCTTCTAATCTGAGAGTTAGGCCTGAACTCGAGTTTTAAAAATGCTTTTTATAGCTCTCTCTCTGCTTTTGGCAGAGAGAGGAGGTGCATTCTCTGAGGCATTCTCTCTGCATGTTTTTGGAAGACTAACAGTCTTCCTGCTCTCAGGGTTTTGCCTGAAGGACTTCATGTCTGTGATTAGGCTGTATGCCTTACGAGTGCTACACAGTCGAAATGCTGTCAAATGTTAGGGGCAAGAAACAGTAAGCTTAGGCTCATTGGTTCTGCTACCCTGAAGCCAGATGGCAGGGTCAGGGATGGATGCTGAGAGGATAAGGCAGCGGAGATCTGGGGTCTAAGGTCTGAGAAATCAGGAGAGGACAGTACTTCACAGTAAGTGTTCTGAGCACCACAGAGCAAGTGTTACCTTCTGACTTGGAGCAGAGAGTGCCTCAGGACTTAACTGCATTCTCATGGCTCTTGCCTATTGTTTTCAGTGGGTCCCTTTCTCTGGCTAGAGAAGACGTGAACCACTAGGGCAGTCAGGCACTGAATTCCTGAAGCTCCCATCTCTGGCAGCCTCCTGCACAAGCTAAGGAGCAGCCCAAGTTACAGAATGTGAATGTCCTTTCAAGTCCTTTGCTTTAAATATGCAGATATTATATATAATAACTGTAGAGGGGCTCAGAATATTAGACAAATGTAAAGGAAATGTGTTGCAGCCTCACTAAAAAGAAATGCAAAAGAGCAGCCCTTTCTCTAGAGCAGACACTGTTCTAAAGACTAGATATATTAACTCATTTAATCTTCTTAAGCGTATGAGGTAGGTTTTATTATTATTCCAATTTCACGGATGTGGAAACTGAGGCAGAGAGAGATGAAGCAACCACCCAAGGTCACAGAGTCACTTAGGGCTTCAACATAGGAAAGACATTTGGCTCTACCAGCTGTATTCATAACCTTTATCCTCTGCAGAAAGTTTTATCTGAACACAATTTATAAATTTCACCCTGTGCCTGTTTTATGTAGAGTGTTTCATAAGGTGGATGAGGTGAGGTCTTCCATAGCCTGCCACTTAGACACAAGATTAATGCATTGAAGAAACATCAGGGTCAACTATCATGCTGTTTTGTAAATTAACCTTGGTTGTCCACTGGTCAGGCTGTGTTGGGAAAGGTTTTTCATCTTGGGTCTTCCTCATTTACTCAGGCAATGCCAGCTGTGCCCCAAGTGGCTTTCTTCTTAAATGTAAGATCTAACAAACTCTGCTATAAGATTATACTCATTTTATTCAGAAGATTGAAATATGGTTATAAAGGCTTGTGGGGTACAGAGATACAACAGGATCTGGTGATGGGTGGGAGCATAATTTAAAGAAAATGCTCAAAAATATTCAGTGAGGAATATGTCAGGGTTCTTTAGAAAGCATATGCCTGTAAGACCTTTTGGGCTGTTATTTCTGTGAAAAAAATAGGTTGTCTTAGACACGCAGGGCATCATTATTGTTAAATTAAATGCCTCAGCAAAAGAATTATGAACTGCTTCACTGCATTGTGTCTCACCCTAGCCAAGGGTGGCTACTCTTAATATTAAGCAATTTATTATTTTCTAAGGAGTAGTAAGGGAGCGGTTATCCAATATAAGTTAAATAAGTGCCATCACAAACACAGCAGATATAGTGGTATGGAACTCTAGCTTAGAAACTGAACATTAAATAGCTTAATGTAAGTCTACATAAATAATTTGCATTAGACTCATGGTGGTCTGTCCTTATTTCAATGGAGAAACTTGATACATGTTTATTATACCCATTAGTCTCACTTTGTAACCTATTTCATGCTGTAACAAAAGACCTTCAACTCATGACCATAAATCATAATACTTTTAGAGTGATTCCAAAATGACTCCCTTAGGATGCCACTTCCCTGTGCATGTTTCATTAGGAACTGACATTCTTCTATTTGAATATGATGAAACTTCTTGCCATTGGTAGTATGGTGCCATATGACAACTGAAAATTGTTCAGCCAGAAGCTGAGTTGCAGTCAATAAGATGCTGAGATTTATACAGGATGGAACTCATTCTGTAAGAATACTCTTGATCAGCTTTCAATGCTTTTGCCCAGTTGGCTTTACCTTGACACAAAAATTTATACATAAGTAATTAAGAAACTTCTAGCATTCAAGTCAAGAGGTTAGGCACTAATAAATTAAAACTATAGAAAGCAGTTGAAAAAGAGTTTTTCAAGGTAGAACTTCATGCTTTAGAAAATGGTAAGTTTTTCAAGTAAATCCAAGCACTCATTTTTTGAAAAACCAGTAATACAAACCACGAATCCAGGTTATAAAGAAGTAAAACACAGAGAGGGACAGTATTAATGTGACTATTTGTCTTTTGCCTCCTCCTATCATTAGCCCTGATTTTTCACTTGACGAGATGCCCCTGCCTACCAGCATTTCAACAGCTACTATCCAACGCTAAAGCAGGAGCAGGCAACTTAGATCCAAGCCAGTGACCACTGCCTAAAGTAACTCGGGCATTAGACAGTCACGAGGCCAATGTTGGTCCTAAGAGAAGCACTCGGGATATTTGTTAAAGCCAGAGCCCTTGCTGTTGTATGCTTTATTTGGAGCTGGAAATATCTGTTCTTGGGAGATGTGTATAACTGTGCTGTGCATGCTGTCACTCAGTCATGCCTGACTCTTTGTGACCCCATGAACCATAGCCTGCTAGGCTCCTCTGCACGTGGAATTTTCCAGGCAAGAATACTAGAACGAGTGAGTTGCCAATTCCTACTCCAGGGGGTTCTTCCCAGGGATCTAACTCATATCCCTTGCATCTCCTTCATTAACAGGTGGATTCTGTACCACTGCACCACCTGGGAAGCCCTCTTGGGAGATACTGGATGCCATATTGTAACATAAGAAAGAACCTATTCGAGTCTAGTCAAACAGAGGCAGTGGATAGGAAAGAACAAAAAACCTTTTTTTAAAAAATTTGGTAACATGTGTTGAGCTTCAATATTCAGTTATGCCTAAAGTGAGATATAACTGCTGCAGCTAAGTCACTTCAGTCATGTGCGACTCTGTGCGACATCATAGACGGCAGCCCACCAGGCTCCCCCGTCCCTAGGATTCTCCAGGCAAGAACACTGGAGTGGGTTGCCATTTCCTTCTCCAATGCATGAAAGTGAAAAGTGAAAGGGAAGTTGCTCAGTCGTGTCTGACTCTTAGCGACCCCATGGACTGCAGCCTACCAGGCTCCTCCATCCATGGGATTTTCCAGGCAAGAGTACTGGAGTGGGGTGTCATTGCCTTCTCCAGAGATATAACTGAATTTTTAGCAATGAAAATCAATCTATTGCCACTTTTGCTTAAGCCAATTTGAAATAATTTGCAACTTGAAACAAAAAGAACTCCACATTAAACATATATTAAATTAGCTGAAGGTACTAAATCCAAAATGAGATGAGAAATAAAACTATAGACTTGGGAGAAACTCTTCGAATTGAAAAAGTGAACATCATGCATAAAAATTTGAAAACCTCAGTAAAATTAACATTTTCCTAGAAAAAAGGTAATTTGCCAAGATAAAGTCAAGGAGCAAAAACAATTTTAATTAGACCAATAATAATAAAAAAGGAACAAAAACAAAAAAGAAACACTATAACAGAAAACAGATGAGTATAAATAGGAAATTAAAAAATGAACACAGTAATTAGTAATTACATGAAATAAGTAATAATTAAAATACAAATGTAAACCATGAAAACTCTTCTTTCTTTTAACAAAAAGAACCTCTTATGTTTGGTACCAAAGAAAAAGAAGGAGTCCCTTCAGTGCTGGTTTGAGTACACAGATTAAGTCCTCCTCTTCAGTGTGGAATATAAATTGATATCACTTTTCTGAAGGACAACTGAGAAAACTGGGTCAAGACATGAAGAAACTTATAGTCCTTTGTATCTATCCCCCCAAATATTCCGAGGTGCACATAAAGATTACAGAGAGAAGGCTGTATGTATATGATATACATGCATTTGTGATATATATGCATAAATATCACAGAATTAGTTACACTTATGATTAATTCATACTAGTCTAATGCTCTAAAGAAGAGAATGGTTAAGTAAATTATTCTACATTTTAAAAAAATGCAACTTTATGAACCATAAGTTGCTGAAATAGAAGAATATGTATTGGCAAGAAGAACTATTTTAAAACTTATGTCATTAACGTTTGGAAAAATATAAACCAAAATGCAAGCAGGTTTTATAAAAGGAGAACAGAATACAATTAATAAACATTTAATTTTCCATGCTTTCTTAGAAAACATGCTTTCCATGTTTTCTATACTTCTATTGTGTAGGCACTATTTAAAAAAAAACACACACATGCTAAAATGTACGCTTCACACTTGCTTATTTCATAGAGTTTAAAAATAACAGATATAACTGGAGCATCTCTTTGCAAATGCAATATTTTGTCTAAAAATGAAAACTATGTGCCCTTAGTCTGTCAGCATCCAGGAAGAAAAATCTCGGAAACTAACATTGTAGTTGAGAACTAAGACCACTCTCAAATGACTCCCACTGGTTCCATGTTGATAAATTGGCAAGAGTTGAAAAGAATAAAAAGACCATACCCCACCCCCTCATAAAGTATTAATTAATCCCTGATATCACATGGATATCACATGGAGGGATAACTCTAAAAATTAAAATTGGCTCTATTTAAACATTCAAATCTGCTCATCCCATTTCCCCTTCATTCCTTTATCCCCCTCTCATTCCCTTGCAAACAAAGTGAAACAAAAAATAAGCTTCCTGTTATAATTCTTCTCTAAGTGAACAATGCTATTGGCTGTTATAGTGATCTTAACTGAGAAGAACTCAACATGTATTTCCTGGAGAGCCTCTGAAGACTGTCATCATTCTTTGACTCGTCTTATACCCTGCCTTTAACTGTTAAGCTTTCTTCTCATGTTTATTTCTTGTTGCTCTCATTGATATTGTTGAGGGATATTGAGAGAACTCATATAAGTAAGCTGTAGCCATATACACACTCATCTTGTTTTCTTCTCTACTCTATATCCTCATTCCTAAAGCACCAACTCTTTGGCTATGATATGTTCATACCTCATCTACTGACAAATATTTTGTTGACCTTTAATCTTTAGTTAGGAAATTATTAGCTGATATGGTTTTCTACCCTGAGCCTGAAGTAAATTGCAGGAGGGAAAAACAAGACAAAACAGAACAATTAACTATTAGAACCCCTCAGAAATTGTATTTTTGATTTCACAAATTCAGTTCAATAATTATTAATACCAATTATGTTAGGATTCTTTTTTTAAAAAAATTTTAGTTTTTTATTTTTTAAATTTTAAAATCTTTAATTCTTGCATGCGTTCCCAAACATGAACCCCCCTCCCACCTCCCTCCCCATAACATCTCTCTGGGTCATCCCCATGCACCAGCCCCAAGCATGCTGCATCCTGCGTCAGACATAGACTGGCGATTCAATTCTTACATGATAGTATACATGTTAGAATGTCATTCTCCCAAATCATCCCACCCTCTCCCTCTCCCTCTGAGTCCAAAAGTCAGTTATACACATCTGTGTCTCTTTCCCTGTCTTGCATACAGGGTCGTCATTGCCATCTTCCTAAATTCCATATATATGTGTTAGTATACTGTATTGGTGTTTTTCTTTCTGGCTTACTTCACTCTGTATAATCGGCTCCAGTTTCATCCATCTCATCAGAACTGATTCAAATGAATTCTTTTTAACGGCTGAGTAATACTCCATTGTGTATATGTACCACAGCTTTCTTATCCATTCATCCCTGAGGGCAATGACTTTACCATTATCACTGCTGTGATATTCATCAAAATACCACAGGTATTATATAGCCCAGAGTGAGAACTCAGTACATCTCTGTGTATATACACATAACTGGATGACACCTCCCTGCTCTTTTGGGCTCCTTACCACTGTGACTAACCTTTCCTCTGCCACCTCACAGCTCACACATGCAACACCACTGCTCCCTTTTTCATTTTTTGTGGGAAAAATACACAAATATTTTCAATATACTGTTTTATTACATTTCAAAAATAGAGTGCTTTGGGAGCCCAGAAATGGGCACTCAAATTAGTCTGATAGTTCTGATAAGACTTCTGGGAGGACAATACATGAGCTGTATCCTAAAAGAGGCAGAAGAGTTCTCTAGCAGAAAAAGACAAGGCTGGTGCTGGTGTGCAGACCTCATATGCTCAGGAGATGGGTAGGCCATGGATCTGACCGGGGACAAATCTGGCTGCCTAATTGGCAAAGTCCAGTGCAACTGCAAGGGCCTCATGCCCACAGAGCTTGCCCTGGCAGACAGGGATGTATGCAAGTTCCTCCCAGCCCATGCAGTTTGAGAGGTGGAGGCTGCAGCAACCTCCAGAGCCCGGGTACATCAGAAAGGAGAGCATAGTTCAGTCCGAGGATAAGCAGGCCCTATGCTGCCATAACGTCTGCTTCTCCATGAGAAGCTAGAAACTGGATGGTTTAACTATAACTTAAAACCTGAAAACACTTAGCTTAGTTAAAAGCAAGTTAGGATATACTATGCAAGACCAAAGAGCAATGCTACAGGCCTCATGTGGCAGGCCACTGATCTGCTCTTTGATCCCAGAGCATTGTTCCAGCCAGTCGTTATTGAGAAATCCTAACAAGTGGAAAACAGTGCCTGAGAGAATCCTTTCCAGGTTTATTTCAAGGAATTATAAGTAATACATTATTTAATTGTTATTAAATTATAGATTTACAAATAATAAAGGTTTAGTACAATGTTGAGAAGACGCTTGCATGTCCTGAAGGTTCAGCAATGTTCATAATCTTAAAAGGATCTCTCCTTTCTTATACATTAGTTCAAAGGAACTTAAAGTGATGATACCACCCAAAATCATCTATGAAACTTTAAAAATATAGATAATCAGAGACCCACCTCAAGCCTACTGAATCAGAATATACAGGAATGTAGATTTGCAACTTGTGCTTAGAAAAGATTCATCCACATAGCTGGGAACTACTTACTATATTCGTCTTTGAAGTCTTTCAGTTGTATTTTGCTACTAAAATGATCAATATGTATAAATATTTCTATTGAGATTCTAAGCAATACAGTAATATTATAGTTAGTATTACTGTAGTAATGCAGTAATTTGTAGTTAGTAATGTTTCATATGTATTAAAGAAATATAAGAATTATGACTAGAATATTGCCTTCAGAAATAGAATGGAACTTACTGAATAGTAATGCACAGTAAACACACAATGTATTACATAATCATTAAATTTTATACATCAAAATTATATCATGTATTTGTGATTTCAAGCAGTCAGAGAACGAGGCACCTAAAATACTGATACCTGTCCCCCCACAGTAAGATTCCACTTACTACGCTTATGTATAGCTGATAAATAATTTATAGATTCCTGTCTATAAGGGATGGATATTTCTGTCAATATAAGTTTCTAGATATGCATAAATGTACCAGATCCAGTGCAATGCTGGAAGTAATTTTCTTAAAAAGTAATAAATAGTTGGTCTCTTAATTTTTAAAAGGCTTTGAGGAAGTTAATTCTTCTAGAAATCTTTTGAAACATTCTGGGGACAATTATAATCATGTAACAATGAGTGCATTTTAAACAAAAGGCATTGTTAATACATGATTACCAAGTTAGAGGAACTTCTGAAGAACCACCCTTCTCTTAAAATGTTTTTCGACTTTGGTTGCCATAACAACACAATATTGTCTACTACTGGGAGAAAAAGTGCTATATTTTTTTCTTATCCTTGAGGAAACTTAAAAAGTGATAGCTGAAATGTCACATTTAATACTACCAAATTTGGTGCAATGTAAAGAAAAATTTGGTGAAAAATTATAGAGTTTCATTAAGCATATTAATTTTCTCTTTTCCTCTTTGGGTACTTCAACATGTTTTTGTCAATACTGTGTCATATTTTAAAGTTGTAAAATTATTCTGTTTACTCGTACTTACATTTTTAAGCATATAATCTTAAATCTAGGTAATTATTATGCTAAATTTTCTCTAGGAAATTATATATAAGTATAAATGACCCTTGAATAACACAGGTTTGAACTGTGCCCAGCTACTTATATGTGGATTATACTTTGGCCGCCTGAATCAAAGAGTCGATTCATTAGAAAAGACCCTGATGCTGGGAAAGACTGAAGGCAGACGGGAATGACAGAAGACGAGATGGTTGGATGGCATCACTGACTCTATGGACATGAGTTTGAGCAAGCTACAGGAGATGGTGAAGTACAGGGAAGCCTGGCATGCTGCAGGTCTGGGGGTCACAAAGAGTTGGACATGACAGTGACTCAGTGACTGAACAGTAACAACAGTACTACATAAGCATGGTTGTTTGAATCTGTAGATGTCAAACCACGGATACAGAGGGCTAATTTGAGAGTTATATGTGGGTTTTCAACGATACAAATGGTTCGTGCCCCTAACCCCTGCACTGTTCAAGGGTCAACTCTAGTTGCTTTAAATAAGGTAAATTCTCAAAAAGTTGAGACTCAAGTGTCTCTTCCATTCAGAGCCATTTTTTTTCCATAGCTGAGTCACTTTAGATTCCATATGAATTGTAGGTTAAATATCTAAACTTAAAGAACAACCAAAAAAAACATTAAAAATTAGGCTTAGTGTTGTGGAAATTTAACTTTAAAAAGCTAAAATTAAATAAATAGGGACTAAAGGAATATTGAAATAAATAGAAACCCTGATTGAAACCCATGTCCCTTCTTTGGAAGTCGCCTCTGAGTCTCCATTGAAAAGGTGAATTCTAATGACCAGGTAGGCACTGTGTGATCCTAATCTGAGGACTAGGTACCTACATTTCAAATTCTCTAAAATGAATCAATTTCCTTGACACCAGAGCTTCAAAGAAAGCTTTCCCTGAATGTTTTATGGGATGATTACTAGTGCTGAATGGTGAACTAGAGTAAGGTGTAGTGACCATCCTCCCCTTCCAGATTAAGATCTTCCTGAAAGGGATAAACCACCATCCACTGGCTCAAAGAAGAAAAAAAAAACCTCTGAAGTTATTTTTGACTTTTCCCCTTTTTCCACCTCTGACATATGATTCTTCTACAAGTCTTGCCAAATATATGTCATCTTGCCAATATATATGTTCCATTTCTTCCAATTTCTGCCACCATCATCCCTTCGAAGCCATACCATCTCTTTTAGACAAAGGGAGTAACTTCCTAACTGACCTTTCTGCATTCATTCTTGTTCCTCTTCAGACCATTATTTACATAACCATCAGAATAATCTTACGTCAAATCAGATCATGTTATTTCCTGACTTTAAATTCATCAGTGATGTCCTATTAACTTTCAAGAAAAATACAAAAGATTCAAAGTCAGTTTCTTCAAGAGAGAAGGCAAGGGTACACCTGATACTTTCATTACAGAGAGAGAAAGATGGGGAGAGAGGGAAACAGAGAAAGAACAAGAGCTAGACCAAAAAGCAATGCCAAGTATGTAATTTGAGTCTATATCCCAGTGGAGAAATCTTGTTCCCTCATTGCTCCCCCTTTAAATAGTCAGACCCTAGAGTGACCTTATTAATGAAAGACATCAGACTGCCTGGACACAAAGGAATCTGGGTTTGAGGGGCCGAAGTTATGAAAACGGGAACTGTCTCTGAACTTCAGGTAACAGCACATGGCGACGCTGGGACCCAAGTGGCAAAGACTGATTCCTTGTGACGCTGAGCTCAGAAGCAGGCCCTCCATTGGAAGAAGAGCCAAGGGGTGGGATGGGCCTGGTCGTAACTATCTTGCCCACATTCAGGCAACCTAGAATGAACATCAAGCCATTTTTGGACAGTCCTGCCCTTTGAATAACATCCAGATATTCTCTCCTATAATTTACTTTTCTTCTGAGTATTTATCGGAATCAACCTTATCCTATTTATTTAAAAAAAAGAATTAGGGGCCACGTGGAAACTTCCTGCTTGGCCACGCAGTGAGGAGGATTGGCAGCAGCGGTGGCAGTGGCAGGAATGACACATGGAAATGAATGAAGTTAGAACATTCTCTAGCATCATACACAAAAATAAACTCAAATGGAGGAAACACCTAAATACGACTAAACACTGTGAAAACTCTTAGAAGAAAACATAAGCAGAGAACACTCTGACATAAATTGCAGCAGTATCTTTTTCAACCCACTTTAGGTTTATCCTTTATCCTTAATAAACAAAAACAAACAGAAGACAAATGGTACCTAGTTAAACTTAAAAGCTTTTCTATGGCAAAGGAAGCCATAAAGAGAACAAAAAGACAACCCACCAAATGGGAGAAAATATTTGCAAACAGTGTGACTGACAAGGGATTAATTTATACTCATGTATATTTATACAATAAACTCGTATATTGAGTATACATATATATATATGTATACTCACATGAAAAGCACATGAAAAGATGCTCAACATCACTAATTATCAGAGAAACAAAAATCAAAACTACAGTGGTGTCTCCTCATATCATTCAGAATCAGAATGGTCATCATCAAAAAAAATCTACAAACAATAAATGCTGGAGGGGGTGAAAAGAAAAGGGAACCCTATACTGTTGGGAATGTAAATTGGTACAACCACTACAGAGAACAGTATGAGGGTACCTTAAAAAACTAAAAACAAAACTACCCCATGATCCAGCAGTTCTACTCTTGGGCATATATCCAGAGAAAATCATACTTTGAAAAGATACGTGCACCCATATGTTCACTGCAGCATTATTTAAGTCAAGACATGGAAGCAACCTAAATGTCCATTGACAGACACATGGATAAAGATGTGGTACTTATATGCAATGGAGTATTACCCAGCCATAAAAAGAATGAAATAGTGCCATTTTCAGCAACATGGATTCATCTAGAGATTATTTTACTAAGTGAAGTAAGTCAGACTGAAAAAGGCAAATATCATATGATATTGCTTATATGTGGAATCTAAAATGAATGCATTTACAAAACAGAAACAGACTTACAGACTTCGTGGAGGGGGGAACTTATGGTTATGAAAGGATAAAAATCAAGGGGAGGGATAAATTAGGATGTTGGGATTAACATACACATACCACTATATATAAAATAGATAATTAACACACTACTATATATAAGATAGATAACCAACAAGGACCTACTGTATAGCACAGGGAACTCTACTCAATACTCTGTAATAACCTATATGGGAAAAGAATCTGAAAAAGAATAGATATATGTATATGTACAACTGTTAAAAATCACTTTGCTGTACACCTGAAACTTTGTAAATCAACTATACTCCATAACATTGTAAATCAACTATACTCCATAACATTGTAAATCAACTATACTCCAATATAAAATAAAAATTTTTAAAAGAATTAAGTATTTATCCATGCCTACTCTGTGTCATTATTCTAGATACATACTTGTTTACTTGTTAATTACCTATGTTCTCCACGAAAAGGTAAACTCCTTGGGAAGGGAGCTTTTCTGTCGTGCTCAGCATTTTACCCTCAAAATAGGCACTACATAATATTTTTTACATGAACTAAGGAGTGAATTACTGATTGCCAACAGATGTTTTATAAGTCTAAATGAAACATTTTATTTCAATTTATCAGGTAACATTAAATTAAAAAATAGGTCTAAGTGCTAACTTTAACCATGTCTTTCCAAGTTACACAGTTCTGTTCTCTTAATTAAAGAGGATTCATAACATTTATCATCCAAACTGAATTACTTTTGAGAGTGAAAGATAAGCTACTTAAATTATGTCAGGATACAGAATAAGTGAATAGACAATTTTTCCAAGAAGACATTCAAATAGCCAGCAGGTACTTGAAAAGATGTTCATCTCTAATCATCAAGGGAAATGCAAATCAAAACCACAATGAGATATCACCTCACATCTGTTAGAATGGCTATCATCAGGAAGGCGAGAGAAATATTTGGGGAGATGAGGGAAAAAGGAAATAACTTGAGCACTGTTTGGAATGTAAACTGGCATAGCCACCATGGAAACCATTATGAAGGCACCTCAAAAGCATCAAAAGTAGAACTGCCTTATGGTCCAGATGCTCCACTTCTTGGCATGTCTCCAAAGGCAGTGAAAACAGGATATCAAAAAGACATCTGCACTTTCATGCTCACTGTATCTTATTCACTATAAATTCACTTGGCTGTGATTCACAACAGCCAAGATAGTGAAACACTTGAGTTTCTATTGACAGATAAATGGATAAGGAAGACATACTGTATATACATAACAGAATAATAGTTACAACAAAGAAGGAAATCCTGGCATTTGTGACAACATGAATGGAACTTGAGGATGTTAGGCTAAGTGAGAGAAGTGAAATACTGCATGGTATCACTTATATATGGAATCTAAAAAGTCAAATTCATGATAACCAGCTTAGAATAGTGGTTTCCAAGGCCTTGGGGGTGAGGGCATTGGGGATATGTTGTTTAAGGGGATAAACTTGTAACCAGTACATAAGTTCTGGACACACATAGCATAGTGATTAGAGTCAACAACACTGCATTATAAACTTCAAAGTTGCCGAGAGACTAGATCGTAGTTGTTCCCACCACAAAAAATAAAGGATAATTCTGGGACATGACAGAGGTGCTTGCTAAAGTGACGTGGTCATCACGTTGCAATATACAATGCATCAAATCAACATGTTGTACACTTTAAACTTACACAATGCTATGTTCCAACTATACCTCAATTTTTAAAACAGTATACCAAGACAACAAACAAGCTGAGATTGCCTTGGGCAATTCAAACTGCCTGGTTAGCTGATTAAATTATATTCTATAGTTTTAAAGTTTGTTTTGAGTCTCTAAGTAATTTTAAAATTAACACATGGCATTTCTAAAAATCACATATTTCACATATGCTCTTAAATTTTGGAAGAGTAAATTATATTGTGGCAGTTGTTACCATAATAAAGATAAAAATTAACACACCATGCTTACTATGTACCAGGTGATACCTCAGTGTTTGACTTATTTTTAGCTTATTTAGTCCTCACAACCTTATAAAGTAGGGATTGTTATTATCTTCATTACAGAAATAAAAATGGAGGCAAAGAGAGGTTATTTAGCTTAAGTCACATAGCCAAGTGTGATAGTGGTAATAGAGCCAGGATTCAAACTCAGCCAGTTTGCATCCACAGTTCATGATCTTGTTTACCATAGTTTATGTCATGTACAGATGGCAACTTACACTCATTGTCTAACTGCTCTTCCCCACATGGTAATTGGTATGGGGTAGACTGTGCATGGCTTGAGAAATGCTGAAGAACTTGACATAAGGCAAAACAATGACAAGGAATTGAAGGCTAGCTGCAAAGCATAGCTTACTCGCTAGGAGCATTCTCACTGTGGGTAGGTCTTTGTTAAAAGTAAAGGGGAAAAAAGAAGATTTTTGTTTTTCATTTGGAAGCATGTCATCTGTTAATTTTTCTAGTAGTTGGCTTAAAAATAAAGAAATTTCAGGTCATAAGAAGCAATGTGAAATTAGAATAATAATATTCAATGAATTTATTAATAAATAAGAATGTGGTATCAGGCAAATGAAATTAAAGTATGAAAGAATTATAAGTATAATATCACTGGCTCAAATATAAAACATTATTCTTGGTTAAGATGTTGAAATCTTATATATAAGTTGTAACATGTAAGAAACCAAAAAAAGCCTGAGATGTTTTATGAAGAAATAATATGATTTCCACAATTTTTGAGGAAGATCATTTTATACATTAAAAAATATCTCCTTACACAGTCCTATCAGTTATGTTATTCTCTCATAATGTTACATTTTAAACTTTGTTTTTAAATTTCTTGTTCCAAAATTATTTAAAAAATAATACATACCGATTTCCATGTTTTCATGTAAGGCACTTGTAAGTTGCCACTAACAACAAGTGAAAAGCTGAACAGAATGAAGAGTCAACAACTCTTCTTGGGTTCTTAAGAGACAGGAGGACACAGGGCAAACAGGTGCTCCCGAAATTGCAGAGACAGATAAGAGAAAAAACAGAGTGAGGACTTACCAGAGCAGAGACTCAAGAGCAGACTTCACTGCAGGAACTAGTCCGAGAGCAGGGAAACCTGAAAGGTAATTGACAAATTGCTGAAGGCTCAGTGTGGACAACCCTGACAGTTAAACAACTTCATGGGGACCAGTCATGGAGAGGGAGGTTCACAGTTTTATAAGATTTATCTCTGGGAGCTTTCCCAGGTTCCACATTAGAAAAAACTTGTCTCCTGCTTCCAGCATGGGGAGAGGGAAAGGAACCATTCTGGAATACACTAGAGCATCCAGGCCTCCTTACTAAAGCTTCCCCTCAGGGGAAACTAATTAGCTGGAACCTAACTTGTTGGGATATTATCAGGGCATAAGTGACCCACAGGAAAGGAAATACCTAATTTGAGCCAACTTTATTTTAGCCTTACATGTAATAGAGCTGGTGTCAGTGGTGGAGAATCCACCTGCCAATGCAGGAGACAAAAAAGACTCAGGTTCCTGGAGTAGGAAATGACAACCCATTCTAGTATTCTTGCCTGGAAAATTCCATTTCAGAGGAGCCTGGTGGGCTACAGTCCATGGTGTTGCAAGGAGTGAGACATGACTGAGCATGCATGCAAACATGCAGAAGGGATGCAATCAATTCCAGCCAGAACTAACCATCTGGTCCCATATAAGATCAACAATCAACTGGATGTAATTGATATTATAGTCAATACTCTATAGATGGATTACTTAGTGGAAGTGACACATAGATTCAAGGGATTAGATATGATAGAGTGTCTGAAGAACTATGGACAGAGGCTCATAACATTGTACAGGAGGCAGTGATCAAAATCATCCTCAAGAAAAAGAAATGCAAAAAGGCAAAATGGTTGTCTGAAGAGGACTTACCAATTGCTGAGAAAAGAAAAGAAGCGAGAGAGAAAGAAGAAAAGGAAAGATATACCCCTCTGAATGCAGAGTTCCAAAGAATAGCAGGGAGAGATAAGAGAGACTTCCTCAGTAGTCAATGCAAATAAATAGAGGAAAGCAGTAGAAAGGGAAAGACTAGAGATCTCTTCAAGAAAAATTAGAGATACCAAGGGAATGTTTCATGCAAGATGGGCACAATAAAGTACAGAAATGGCATGAAACCAACAGAAGCAGAAGATATTAAGAAGAGGTAGTAAGAATATACAGAAGAACTATACAAAAGAGATCTTAATGACCCAGATCCTGAATGTGAAGTCATATGGGCCTTAGGAAGCATCACTATGAACAAAGCTAGTGGAGGTGATGGAATTCCAGCTAAGCTATTTCAGGACAGAATACTGGAGTGGGTAGCTTTTCCTTTCTCCAGGGGATCATCCCATCCTAGGGATTAAACTCAGGTCTCCTGCATTGCAGGTGGATTCTTTAACAGCTAAGCCACAAGGGAAGCCCAAGAATACTGGAGTGGGTAGCCTATCCCTTCTCCAGCAGATCCTCCCACCCAGGAAATCAAACCTGGGTCTCCTGTATTGCAGGTGGATTCTTTACCAATTGAGCTATTAGGGAAGCCCATGACCAACCTAGACAGCACATTAAAAAGCAGAAACATTACTTTGCCAACAAAGGTCCATGTGTTAAAAACTATGGTTTTTCTAGTGTCATGTATGGATGTAAGAGTTGTACCATAAAAAAGAAAGGCTGAGCACTCAAGAATTGATGCTTTTGAACTGTGGTATTGGAGAAGACTCGAGAGTCCCTTGGACTGCAAGGAGATCAAACTAGTTAATCCTAAAAGAAATCAATCCAGAATATTCATTGGAAGCACTGATGCTGAAGCTGAAGTTCCAATACTTTGGCCACCTGATACGAAGAATCTAGTCATTAGGAAAGATCCTGATGACAGGCAAGATTGAAGACAGGAAGAGAAGGGCACAACAGAGGATGAGATGGTTCGATGGCATCACCAACTCGATGGACATGAGTTTGAGTAAGCTCTGGGAGTTGGTGAAGGACAGGGAAGCCTGGTGTGCTGCAGTCCATGGGGTCCCACAGTCGGGGATGACTGAGCAACTGAACAACAATAGACTACTTCATTCAACAATGGAAGAAAACACATTTTCCTCAAGGGAACATTAACCAAGATAGACTACATCCTTGGGTCTAAAACACACTTTGGCAAATTTAAATAAATGGAAATCAAACACTATATGCTCTCAGATTACAAGAGAATTAATATATAAAATAATAACAGAAAAATAGCTAGAAAATCCCCAAATATGTGACAATTCAATGACACATCTCAAAATAACACATGGATCAAAGAAAAAATTTCAAGAGAGGAATGTCTTTATCAAATGAAAATTAAAACAGCTTATCAGCATGGCATGGCCAAAAACAACAATGAAATACCCCTACAGCCTCATTAGAAAGACTGAAATTCAGAACACTGACATTCCTATATTGGGTGACAATGTGGAACAAAGGGAATTCTCATTTATTGCTGATGGGAGTGCAAAATAGTGTCACTTTGGAAGACAGCTTGGCAGTTTATTGCAAAACTAATACACTTTCACCTTATGATCTAACCATCATACTCCTTGATGTTTACCCAAAGGAGTTGAAAACATGACCACACAAAAACCTGAGCATGGATGTTTACAGCAGCTTAATTTTTAATTGCCAAAACTCAGAAGCAATGAAAATGTCCTTTAATAGGAGAATAGATAAATAAATGGGTACATCCAGACAATGGAAAAGTATTCAGCACTAAAAAGTAACAAGGTGTCCAGCCATGAAAAGACATAAGGGAACCTAAAGGCATTTTAGTAAGTGAAAGAAGCCAATCAGAAAAGGCTACATCTATATGACTTCAGTTATATCACATTCTGGAAAAGGTAAAACTAAGAGGATCATTAAAAAAATCAGTGGTTGTTCAGGGTTGGGGGAGAGGGACAAATAGGTGAGCACAGAGGATTTTTAAGGCAGTGAAAATACTCTGCCTGATATCATAATGACAAATACATGCCATTATACAGTTGTCCAAACCCATAGAATGTACAACACCAAGAGTGAATTGTAATGTAGACTATGGGCTTTGAATGATTATGATATGTCAATGTAAGCTCGTCAGTTCTAATAAATGTTCCACTGTGGGGAGGGATACTAATAATGGGGGAGGCTATGCAAGTATGGAAGCAGAGGACCTATGGGAAATTTCTGTACCTTAAAGTCCTAATAAAAAAGTGACATATTTTAACTATAAATTATTCATTCAAAATAGAAAATAAAGAAAATATTTGATGATCAATTGAAATCTAACCATCTGAAGGAATCACTGTTAATGAAATTGAATATTGTTTAATGTGGCACACTTACATGTAGACGGATGGATAAATTATTTTATAACAAAACTATGCTAGTTTTAAAATAACAATTTATCGTAACCAGTGATATAATCTCAAAAGATCTATCTTATTAAGATAAATATGATGAAAAACATTGAATATGGAGTAAACTTTCAAACTACGCTCCAGTTTTTTTTAATGTAATGGAGTGTGTTCTGTAGAATGATGAAAAATAAACACTCAAACATGCACCCACATTTCGTCTCCTGATCCAAATAGCTGGAGCTTCCCATCTTGAAAAGAGAGCACTGGTGACTTCTATAAATATATATTAACAAAAAAACATTGGAGGAGTAGGAATTGAACCTAGTCAAAGAGCTGTTTTCTAGCACATCAGTTCTTCTCAAATTTTGTAAACCATCTTGTTATATACATTATCCAAGTTAATAATATGATTTTCCCCCTTTGTTTGTACATTTTAAACTCTCATTTTATATTTAAGTGCATTAAAACTCACCAACAGTTCTTTTTCTATTGTCAGTTGCATTGTTTCTTAGTATGGAACGGAAAAAAATATTCACCCCTTGTAACAGGATTTTAGTAACTAGTTTTTTATTTTGCTTGCTTGGTTTTGTTTTTGTTTTCTTCTAGAAAGTTCCTGCCTGCTGCATTTCCCCCATGAAATTCTGTGTCCTTGATAGCTAGATGAAGATACGTTTTTGGCTCTTTTTTTTTTTTTCCACCCTCACTGCTTTGTAGTTACTGCTTCACTATCTGGATACTAACAGATGCCTTTCTTCTTTCACTTCAGCATCTCCAATAAAGCACTGATGGCTGTTTTTTTTTTTTTTTAAATCAGTTTTAATGTTTAATACTTCTTTTTAAAAGAGGTTCATGGTTTGTATATTCTCTGAGTGTTTTTTCTTTGTTGGCAATTTTTATCCATAAAATATCTTCCTATTGCCCGAATATTTGACAATTTGATTATATGTAATAATCTAGTTACACTTTCTTTCCCACCAAAATTTAAAACTTCATCAGGAATATTCTTGTATAGATTTTTGCTGAATATTTTCCTAAATAGCTTTTAGGTGTGCAATTCATTTCTTCCTTATTTTGCTTGACTTATACTCTGAAGTCTTTTGTTGTACCTTTGTTGATTACTTTAGTGACACTAATTTAGATATACTGGTTTTAAGTCTGTCTATTCACTTTTAGTCCAAATTTTTCCAAACTATTAGAGAATAATCTTAGGAATCATAAAGATATTATTTTCCCTAAATCTGGTAAACCCATTTCAGTATTATATTATACTTCAGTATTCCATTTCAGTATTTAGGAATTCAATTTTCCATCATAACCAATATGATTTTTTGTCCCATTACCAACATATGAATTTACAAAGAGTATATAGTCTTATTTATCGAACAAGTCTGTAAAATGGTACATGGCTATAGGGTGCAATACTAACAGAAATACAAAAACAGATAAACAGAGACAGAAATATACATGTATGATATCCTTTCATATTTTTTGATTTGCAATGAAATTTCTTTTTTAATATAATTTTATTTATTTTAATTGGAGGTTAATTACTTTTACTCTAAAGATCTAACTTGAAGCTTTTCCAGAAAAAAAACAGTTACTCATATTCCAGAAATTCTAAAGATTATTTTCAGTTCTCATTCATGCTAAACACTGCAATGTATACTATATAATAGTAATATTATTAAATAGTAAAAATTAACTTTGGAATCCCTTGGTGTCTTGAATAATTTTGGTGAATGTCATGGGTAGAGAACATTAAAACTCTGAAGTGTTTATATACACAGGCACCTCACTTACTTGGGTCTCATTTGAACCCCTCAAATTGCTTAATTTTACATCATGTCAAAATTGCCTTAATTGATTTTCAGATTTAAGTGTCATCACTGTTGTTTTTGTTCAGTTGCTCGGGTGTGTCTGACTCTTTGAGACCCCATGGACAGCAACATGGCAGGCTTCCCCATCCTTCATCTCCTAGAGTTTGCTCAAACTCATGTCCATTGAGTCAATGATGCCATCCAACCATCTCATCCTCTCACCCCTTTCTCTTCCTATCTTCAATCTTCCCCAGCATCAGGGTCTTTTCCACTGGGATGTGTTTTTATTTTACTACTCTGTCTCTGCTTCATTGTTTTTCTCAAAACTAGCCCATTGAGATCTCTTAACATGAGGCATTATTTTCTCAACCATATTTTATTGAAATGTCAACCAGTAGGAGAGATTTCCTTCTCCTGGAAAGGAGAGGTTTCCTTCCCCTGGATTTTTGAAACTCAGGGTGATCTTGGCTTTTACATGATACTTAAATAATGATGCCAGTTCCCTGATAAGTTGTTCACATCAGCTATTTAGCCCCGGTATCTAAAGCTTGTGAATAGCAATGATTCTCTTCACATTTTGCTTCTGCATTCCAAGAGTTATGAATATTAAGTTGTATTTGCCCCAAAGCAAAAGTATATTCACTAAGGTATGTGCTGAGATCAGGAGTCTGCACCTCATTTTGAAACAATAGCATTAATAATAAAGCAACACAAAATATATCACATTTGAAAAGTCACAGAAAGAAGAACTCAGAATTTTTAGTAAAGTTAAAAAAAAATCCATTGGTTGAAAGTTAGCCTGAGTAATGTAACAAAGGACCTTATATGAGGCTGATGTTGAATTCTCTCAATTCACAAAGGATTCATGGATTTTTACTCTTTAATTACTATCCTTGGATTGCATTTGTATGAACTTCCATAAATTTTTAAACATTTTAGACCGTAAAAGTTTCAGAAACTGATTCTACATAAGTTATATTTCATTCAGATCATATAGTGATATTTTCAAAGATAAGGCAATCTAAACATAAAAATTACTTATTCCTGTTGAAAGTCCTAGCTAATGTAATTACAGCATTATACTAAAATATTATAAATTATTTTTTAAATAAATAAGAATTTATTTCAATTCCAACTAGAGTTTTTTGATCAGAACCCTTGTTGCCTCAGAGATCATAACAAAATAGCTTATCCAGGAGGTTAAAGGACTCTGGCACTGTGATGGGGGAAACTTTGAATTTTGCTCGCCTTCTTTGAGCTAGTGTGCATATTTACCTTATTCAACTTATAAAGGAAAAACTGGGACTATGTTTTGTAATTTTTTCGTCCAGCTTTTGAAAGAAAGCAGACTGTTGATTTGGAAGGTTCCCCAGACACAGATGCAGAAACTAAAAAATCTCTAAATTTAAGTTCCAAAGCATGCACGCTGTGCTGGAGAGTGGAATAGCAGCCACAGTATACCACAATCAAAACTTCTGAGGCAAGTACAGATCACCTACTCTCAAGAAGTCTTTCCTCTGTAAACCTCCTTCAACAGAAGTCTCTCTCTTGGCCACCGATCATTTATTTATCTGTTTTAGCTTTCTTACATTCAGCAGGGAGAAATTTGTAGGTACTTCATTGCTCTTCAACTATTCTCAAGTCTCAGGGCAAATCCAAAGAAGTTCAAAGAACCTATAAATTAGCAAAAAATAAAAAAAAAAATCCAAACAGCGTGCAATTTTTTTTTTTAAAAGAGAATAACAGAACTCAGCCAACCAAACTGACAATTTGGCTCCAGGTCAACAACAGCAACAACAGAGAGAAAGCTCGTATCTTACTGAAAAGACATAAGCAATAGGGACTTTAAAGTGAGGCAATTAAAACCTGTTAGTTCCAATAACTGCATTCCACGGTTTTAAAAGTTTAATAGTTATGCATTGCCTATGAATTGAATCCAATCCCTGGTTGGATTGATGTTTAAGGGCTTCCAAAAGTTGGCAGCAACCTACTTTTCCAGCCTCATTACACCAAAATGCTTTTTAAAATGTTCCATCCAAGTACCTCTATTGCCAATGAAAGCCATGCTATATCCCAGGGGTCTGAGGTACCTAACTTCTATCTTTGAAACTAATGCATTTTGTTTTAACAGAAAAAAAAAATGCTTTCACCTAGTTGTCCTTTGAAATAAATCCATATTTCCCAAAACATGCCCTATTAACTCTGTACCTCAACCTGATTTCTAGTGCACTGCCCTATGGACTGGAACACATTAGCGGTCCAGATATTAGCAAGACATGAGAAGCCAGGTAAGAGCTAGAGCCTCAGGTTCTAATCCTGGGCTACCTGTAACTATTTATGGCAGCTAGGCCTCATGTATCATCCTTGTCACCCTTTTCCCATCTGAAAAATGAAGCCAGATTTGGCTAGTGGATTTCCTTTCTTTTTATTTTGTTACACAAGTTTGCATTACAGAAAATATGGAGCGCTTTGGGAAGTAGAAGCCAGGATGGTCACAGGAAGTTCTGGGGAGGAGGTTTAAAATCACAGGGCTGGAGAGTATGGATCCCCTGGGTCCTTCTCTTCTGATTATACTTGAACAACATTATTTATCATTTATTTTTCTCATTCTATTTGCAATATTTGTACTCTCCCTTAAAGCACTACAGTCTCCTCATATCTCCATGTTTTCCTACCATCTTGCCTTTGGGCTGAATTTCTTCTGTACATGCTTTTCTTTCATTGGCTATTAAAATTCTGTCAACCTCTCAATAGCCTGGTTTGTTACTGTCTCCTGAACACTTCAGCTTCCTCTATCAGAAGAAATCCCTCACCCTAAATTCACAGAAGACTTTGTGCTGCTTCTATTTTACTGCCTTGATTAGTTATTTGTGTACAGATGGTCCCCAACTTAATGATGGTTTGACTTTCAATTTTTTGAATTTATATGGTTCTAAAGCAGTAAATCATTCAGTAGAAACCACACTTTGAATTTGCAACTTTCCCAGGCAGCTATATAATCACAAGGGTAAATAACTGATACACTTCTAACCATTCTGTACCCATACCACAATTCTGTTTTCATTTTAAGCACAGTAGTCCAGACATGAGGAAGTCAATACTATGCTATAAAATAGGCTTTGTGTTAGATGACTTTGTCCAGTTGTAGACTAATAAAAGTCTTCTGAGCATGTTTAAAGCAGGCTAGGCTAAGCTATGATGTTCAGTAGGTTGTGTGTTAAATGTGTTTCAACTTAGTGATATTTTCAATGCACAATGAGTTTACAGGGACATAACCTCATTGTTAACCTCATTGTTATGTCCCTGTAAATTTAGGGCTTTCCTGGTGGGTCAGACAGTAGAGAATCCACCGGCAATGTGGGAGACCTGGGTCCGATCCCTGGGTTGGGAAGATCCCCTGGAGGAGGGCATGGCAACCCACTCTAGTATTCTTGCCAGGAGAATCCCCATGCATAGAGGAGCCTCGTGGGCTACTATCTATGGGGTCACAAAGAGTCGAACATGACTGAGTGACTAAGGACCACCCCACTGTAAGTTAAGAAAGATTTGTATGTGCTTTCTGGATCTGCTAGATTGTGAACTCCTTTAGCAACATAACTATATTTTCATCTGTAGCAGGAAACAACAAATCGCTGCTCCTTATCCCCCAAATTGTCAAATCTAATAGAAACTGATGTTCCTCCCAGAAGACTAAATGAAAGCAATTTAATGTCAACGTAATTGCTTTAATATGGGTTAGGATCTGGAATAAGTCACACTCTCTACAGAAAACTAAGGCTCACTTTGGTGAGATTTGCTTTAGAGCCACCTGTGGGCCAGATGGTACCTTTGAGCAAATAGGCTCAAAGAAAGAGGCTCCCCTCTTGGTGGACATGGCCCAGATACAAGACATGCACTGGAAGAGTCAGGTGCAGGCTACAGCTCAGCCTCAACCCAGCTAGGTGACTTCACAGAGCGCAGCCTATACTCTGCACAGCTTTGTCTGTTAATTCTGCAGGCTACCTACGTAAGTAGTGAGAAATTTAACTGGTGAAGTGAACTTGAGCCAGTACTTGCTCTCCTATCTGCAGTAGTCAAATTTCAATTCCACTTGAAGCTTCCAGATAAAGCCTGAGTTCCTTACTTTGCAAGTTACAGTTAGGGCAGAGTTGGAGTAGAAGACAAGAAAGGAGTGGGACATTGGTTGGTGGGGTGGAGCAGGTTGAGAGAGAACACTAAGTAAGGGAGTTGGGACCAAACAGCCACGGAGGAGCAAGGGAGTGTGCCAGCCTCTCCTAGAAGACCTTAGTATTTATCCCGAAAGACCAAAAATGGCCCCAGTGTTTGCCTGCTGTGATAAATTTGACTCTGCTCTGCTATGAATGAATTTTGCCTTCTGCTACTAGACCAGAATTTGGTTTTGGAAACTTGGTGAAGCTAACATTCTATTAGAAACAGGGTGAATTGGACATGTCCTCACTCCTATGACTACTTAGCTCAGTAACCACTGATTATTTAAATGGACTTGGAGACCCAAGAGCTAAGAGTAGCAGAGATGATTCTATTGGACAAAAAGTCCAGATGTAACCATGAATATCTTTGGCTGAAGGTAAGAATAGGCACCTCTCACACTGCCTGGTTCAATAAATTTTTCTTCAATGAGTTAACAAGCCAAGGCAAATTAACTATCTTATTCATACTTAGTGTTTATGTATCACAGTATGATTGAATTTTGATTTCTTCTAGAACTGCATAAACAACTCTAAACTTAAATTGAATCTTTTTTCTTAGAATTAAAAGTTTTCTCAGGATACATTTCTTGTCTAGGGTAATAGCCCCATCTGCTCATGCACCCTAGCCAGAATCCTTGTCATTGATATTTATCCTTCTTTTCACTTCAACTTTAATTCTTACTTTTGATTCTTGATTTTTCTCGACATGTAACAACGACATTTGCTTATACTTTTTTTTTTTGGTTGCACCATGGCTCAGATGCAAAAGCATCTGCCTGCAATGAGGGAGACCCAAGTTTGATCCCTGGGTTGGGAAGATTCCCTGGAGAAGAAAATGGTAACCCACTCCAGTACTCTTGCCTGGAAAATTCCATGGACAAAGGAACCTGGTAGGCTACAGTCCATGAGGTCACAGAGAGTTGGACAGGACTGAGTGACTTCACTTTTCACACGGCATATGGGATCTTAGTTCCCTAACCAGGGACTGCACTCATGCTCACTGCATTGGAAGCACCGAATCTTAACCACTGGACCTCCAGAGAAGTCCCTAGTTCTGGCCTTTAAATTTGCTTTTAACTCTCTGAAGTCTTCCCATCACCCAGAACAGAAGATCCTGACCCAGGATTTATAACTATCTATATCAGAATTACTTGGTCATTGTTTAAAACATAAGCCAATAAAATCCCTACAGTCCTGCCACAGAGGAACCATGAATGAGAATCTCTGGAGCTTTTGAGATGAGGAGTCTAAGGGTCACTGCTTACTCTCCTACCCTCATAAACTTCATCTGCCTGTCCTTTCTATCTTCATCTTTTCCTACATCCTCAGTTCCAATGTTTGCAGAAATTTACCAAGGACTATTTACCACTCTCCTCTTTGTCATATTCTTGGTGCAATGCTACTTATTTTTTTAAATCCTACTTATTCAGTAAAAATACTGTTTGGAAATGCTTAGAAACCCATTCCTCACATTTTCATAGAAAGCAAGGGACTTCCTCTCCACCTTCCAGGAGCACAGGGTATTAGAAAGACATATTTAATCCCTCGTCATTCCGGAAGAAAGATGGAGGGCTATACAGTTACAAGCAAGTGTCTCAGTCCTGTTGGACTGTGTCGTTTTGCTTCAGACCTACCTGGATAAAGTATGTGTGGCTTCTCCTTCTGAATCCCAGTTCTCTGAACTCCTTGATGGCAAGGACTCTCTATGGTGCAGGCTAGGTTGGTATCCACTTTGTAGGTCCTATTTCCCTATAAGGGTGGAAACCAAAGTCAAATACTAGGGAAGTGGGGTAGGAAGGTTGAGTCTGGCTACAGTTCTCTGCCATGATCTATATAATTCACATTTAGCAACAAGTCATCAACTTGATCTCTATCTGACTTCCCATTCACCCTGATACCTTACTTAGTAAGCATTTGATATACATTTTTTGGTTGAATCAATGAATGAATGATATTGGTCAATTCCGATGCTTCAGAGTAGTACATAGAAAACACTCTTATATGTAGTTTTTCTAATTTTCTAACCTAAATTTTCTCAAAGTGATAATCACATTAACCTGATAGAATTAAATAAAGGAAACAACTTCTAATGACTTTGTTCTCCTTCTTCTTAGCATGAACCTAGTAAGTAGTCTCTTCTGTAATCAAAGGATCATAGCTGCTGATAAACTCTCAGGTTTTCTACTCTAATAGAGTTTACCAGCTCTGAATTTATAAATTTCTTTAAATGCAATGATTAGTAACTTCCCTAAAGTGTCACATAAATCACCCACTTACATCCCCAGACAATTCCTTTCAGTATGTGTCTGGGATTGACAAAAACAAAACAACAATAAGACACACACAAAAGACACCACTATGAAAACCTCAGAATGTCAAAAATAAAGCAATAAAGTTATTTTATATTAATATATATATATATAACTTATTCTTGACAATGGTGATTTTAAGCAAAACTATTATGCACCTTTGTTATAGTCTCTTCTCTAAATGATAAATATTCAACAACATTTTATGGCCATTACTTTATTTTGACAGTGCTTGTGGATTCCTGGTAAGTCTTAGATTATCAAATTCCAAATCTGAAGTTGAGCTGTAAACCATGACACCATTCAACATTTCCTCTGACCCAATCCAGATAACATTCCAATATCATGAAGCACTTTGGCATTGTTTTGACTACTGCCTTTTCTCAATTGCGTTTCCAGCCTGAAGTGCTTTTATATGACCAATCCAGTCTTTTCAACTTTCACTTGCTAACAACAGCTGATTGCTCTTGTCAAAAAATCATGTCACAATAACTACGCGTTAAATTATTAACCTTGCTGATAGTTGCATATGAAGAGCTGTTGGAACTGAAACAATACTGCTGTGGAATAGAAATATTAAAAAATTAGCTTAAAATAGGTGAAAATGTCCCCCTGTTAACTCTACTTTCTTTCTCAGAAGTTATGCTTGCTGTTGTGTTTCTAGCTGAGGCATCATACTGTGAGTAGATTGGCTGCAAGATAATCTGCATTTCCACCAATGGTTAACTAACTACTATTGGACAATTTTAGAGGTCACAAGTAAGGTCCGTTAGCAAATGAAAGAGTAAAATAAGTTTTATGTTTCTGGAGAAACAGGAAAAGTGATTTATATTCTTGGCAACAATATTAATTATTGTTATGGGAACTACATTTTAGTACCTGCTTCTCTAAGTAACATCCTGAGTGCATTATCTAATCTAATTCTCATGACAACACTGTGAAATACAAATGATTCTTCTCAACACACAGATAAGAAAATTCTGGAGAGAAAAAATATTTTCCTTATTTTCACAGAGTCAAAAAATTAAAAAACTATAGATGAAATGTTGTGTTTTAACTACTGTTCTTTTCTCGAAAAAATTTCCAGAGTTTTTTGTTTTCATTTTTCCTAAACAGTTTTGGCATTCAGATTGAAATTGTTTTCCCCTGTTGTGAAATACAGTAAAAACTCTTGCATTAAGATAAATGGCCTATTTTGTGACCAAAAGAATACTTTGGGAAAAGCTGTTTTAGTTAACTTTGGATTTAGTGAGTTTTGCATCAAGTATTCTCTCCTACTGCTAGATACTCTCAAGGTGTATCCCACTTGTTACTCTGGAAAATACAGCTTCCATAATAACAGCCCTAGAATACCCAGTGAATTTGTCTAGTTGAACAGAAGTAAACATCTCTAGCAGAGATACTTTAGTGGATATTTTGGGATGTGTTTCATGAGGGCTATTTGTAGATCCATAAATTATACTTTGTAGGTGGCTATCAACTCTGTTCCTTGGTTATCTTGGACTCAAAGCTATACTTTTCTGAAAAAATTAAAGAGTTTCTAGAGAGTATAAAGGGCAAGATTCTGGCTCCTGAGAGTGAGAAAACCAAACAAGAACTCTGCTCACAGGATAAATCTATTGTTGCTGTTCAGCCACTAAGCCCTATCTGATGCTTTGTGCCATGGACTGTAGCCCACCAGGGAGGGTCCTCTGTCCATGGGATTTCTCAGGCTAGAATACTGGAGAGGTTGCCATTTCCTTCTCCAGGGGGATCTTCCTGACCCAGGGATCAAACCTGTGTCTCCTGCATTGGCAGGCAAATTCTTTACCTTTGAGGATGAGTGCATAAGCCAAGTCAAAGTGTTTTTAGATTCCATATGTAAGTGATATCATTGTGGTAATCATATTGCAATAGATAAATGTATGAAATGGATATGCTGTATACCTTAAACTAACACAATGTCATATATCAATCATAATTTGATAAAAATAAAATTAATTACTATAAAAAGTGTTTCAGAGCAAGAATTTATGCATGTGGGGACAAAACAGAAATCCATTTCCTGGATCTAGAGGCCAAAGTCACATGGTATTAGAACCTGAGTAACAGGTTCAGGTCCCTTAAGCACTTTTTAAAAGGGACAAAGGAAAGAGCTTAAGATATTTCTAAATACATCCATGTGTGCTGGTGTGTCAGGCTGAAATGGAATGAATTTGTTTTTATTACTTAAAATTGGCTTTTCAAGGGAAAAGACATCCTTTTATTTTCATAAATTAAGACTATAAGGTCGATGTCCTGAATTTCTCTTATTCCTCATATTTATCATCATATCATTATATCATCATATATAACAATGGTTCTCAATTTTAGCTGCTCACTAGAACTACTGGAGAAATTTTAAAGATCCCAGTGCCTGGGCAACAATTAAAACAGAATTGCTGTGGGAATCAGGCAATAGTATTTTTTAAAATTCCCAGATGATTCTGAACTGAAGCCAAGCTTGAGAACAATAATCATTATTATCATTTTTCATCATCATTCTCATATAATTTTTACTCGATATTTAATTGTGCAAGATATCAAGGTACAGGATTCATAAGGAAAATTTCTTTAAAAAGATGCCTGCTTTGTAGCTCCTCATAGTGCAGAAGTTACCATTCGTTTCTTCCTTTATTCAATAATAAACATATTCAATAAATATTGATAAAGGCTGGAAGCAATGCTAGATGAAGAATAGACAATGGGAAACAGAGTAGAAATAGTTTGTAACCTCTTAGAACTTTAGTGGAATAGAACATAGAGGGGACCATGGGATTTTTTACTTAATTTTCAAGACTCGTGAACCAAGGTGCATATTTTAAAATTTTCCAGCTCTATTCTTGACATTGGTAGAAATCAACCAACAACCCCCTCTACCTAATACATTAAATAAATTTGTACCTCCTGATGAAAATTTTGGGCATTCACAATTACCTTTATTCAATGCAGTAATGATCATAGGAAAAAGACTAACAAAACCTGAATTCTTTGTTAGCTGACTGTGTATGGTTCTATATCCTTCAGAATCTAAGTGGTCATTTAGAGATGTTAAAATAGTGATTTCAGGTGAAATATGTGTTAAATGGATCTATTAAATAGATGCACAGAACGTAATTAAATTAGAAATGCTAGAAGAACTTTTAGTGAACATAAAGCTTTTCTTATTATAATTGTACGAGTTGATTTTTTAAAAAGTTTTGATTATGTTTCCTGGTCAAATATCATTAGCATATAATAAAGGTATCATGTGGCATACATCTGTGTCAAAATTACTGTGGGCTTTGGGGTTCCCTCACTGGGACTAATACATAGTTGAGCTAATTAGTCTTCTATTGTTCTTTTAACAGCAAGGCCAATGAGATATTCTTATTTAAAATGGCAACATAAGAATTATTTTTTTCTCCAGTGGTCATATTTCATAGGAGGTATTTTTCTGAGCCTGATATTTTAAAATCAGATATCTTTTAATAAAGCTAATTTGCAGGTAATTGTAGGACTCTATATGTATATGATACATTGTGAATGCTACAATATTAATGAACACATTATTACAAGTTTCTGTTCCCTTTATTAAGCATTAAAACACACAAAAAAATTCATAACAAGGGTGATGGTTATGGCTGATGCCCTTTTGACTGTTGCAATTTTGAAGATAACTTTAGTCAGCTGGAAAGCATATGTTAAAAGGGAATAGCTCAAGTGAAACAAATTCTTGCTTTTGTCTCCAGGTGAACTGCACTGTGAAAGGACACAAAATGCATACGCATTGCCTGAGAGAATTGCAGTATAAGATAAGGTGTTTCTGTCAAATAACTGAAAACCTCTTTCTGCTATCAGAAATATTAAAAAATTGGAAAAGCCTGTTAGCTTTCTTTAACAGGTGAAACAAGTCATTTGGTGTGTGTGTGTGTATATATATATATATATATATATATATATATAGCATCTTTGTAGGATTATACATTTTTCATGCAAGTTGTCCTGGTAGATTTCCTAAAAGCTGATGCTAGAAGGCAAATATTGCTACATGAAGGGAGGTATGACTACTCAGGTGTGTGAAATAAAGTGCAGCTAAAGCACATTTTTAAAGAAAAAAACAGAATTTAAGAAATGAAGTTCTTCATTATTTCTTATCTTATCTATTAAAAGTCTTCATTACATAGTGAAAATGGTTTACAGTTTCACTTCTTGCATTGCTTTTCAGTGACGCTACTCTCAACATGATTTGGTGACCCTTCTTCCAACTTCTCCCCTTAGCTTGAAAGATTCTTTTCTATATTTTATATATAAATATATATGTATGAATATATATGCATATATATATTAGAGTAGAGACAGGTCACTGCTTTCAATTTGTTAAGAAATGTTTTCATGCAATTGAGATATCAAAATATCTGTACATAATGTCAGCTTTCAGTAAAGGTCACATTTTACAATCAGATTCTGGGAGGAAATGTACAGAATAACTTCTCCATATATTCTTTGTTTTCACACAGTAGAATGTGATATTACATTGCTTAGGTAGAAAGCACATCTTTGGTAAAAATTCCTTTTGTTGGTAATTAAAAATGCAATAGTCCAGGAACCTAAATAACTGCCATGTTATTTAATTTGATGAGCATTAAAATATGACTTACTGGCTATTGGGGGAAATACAGTTTCAATATTTTAACTTTTTAAAATTAAAAACAATGCAATAAAGGGCTTCTCTATGCTTGAGGTAGGTAATGATGCTCTGGTTCTGGTGCTTTAAATTTTTAATACTGATTTCCAACACCTCACAGATAAATTTAGTGTTCATTTCCTAATTATGCTTCTTTTCTCTGTTCATTTTCCTCTTCCCTTTGGCCATGACTTGTTTCACTCTCCTTCCATCCTATATTCTTTCTTCTTTCCCCCTAACTGCATAAACAAAAGTAAGGTTAAAATTGTTTAAGGAAAAGTTTATTTTTACTTCATAATTTTCTATACAAGACATACACTTTTCTAAGCAGCTAAAGGAAAGCAGAGTGTATACACCTAGGTTTATTTTGCTACACTGGAATATTAGACAAAGAAACCTATGATTTTTTTTAAACTATAAATGATTGCTGAAGTGGTCATAGGGTAAAACTTAATTTGCAAAATATACTTTCTTTCATACTCAAAAAATATCTCAGAACCATTGTCCTACTCTGGACAGTGAATCAGTATCACTGCCTTTTCTTGTGCAAGATGATATACAATCATTAAAGAGGGGAAATTTCATAATTATTTTTCTTGACTGATATTCTTCCAAATGGTAGTAACAATACCATTATATATTAAATATTTTAACACAGAACATATTTTAGTTTATCTGGGCCTTTAAATTCTAAATCATGATTTGTATAATCACAGGTGACATACTAAATGAAATTTTCTCTCTTTTTTTTTTAGAAAGCAGCCAGAACCACAAAATGATGACATAGTTTATCTTTGTACCACTTATTAGCTTTCTGTAAGTTATTAAAGTCAGCCAATTCCTTCAAGAAAATATAAGCAGAAAATGTAACATGTTAAATTCTAGATGTTCAGAGAATAAATCCTTTTTAACTTTGAACAAGGAATTATAAAATGTCAACTAATAAATTAGAGCTCACCTTTTAGTAAAAATAAATCAGCTAGAGTAATTTTGCAAATTGACATATTGAAAGTTATAAGGTACATGTTAAGGTAGAGAGATGAAGCTTACTTTTCCTTGAAGTACTCATGTATATCTCAAAAATTACTCTTATCCCTAGCCATCAGCTCAATTTCCTACCAGATTTCCACTAAAAAAATCTCACTTAAGAATCTGGAGTTCAGTTCCCAAAAAGCAATAACAGTGAAAATAAAGTCTGATAAGTGACCTAATACCAGATTCTATAAGAGCTTGTCATTAATTATAAGGGACAAAGTATCAAAAATTCATATTTATCACCACCGATTGCCATGACCCTCCATTTTCCTGAGCCACATCGACACCACCTGGGGCAGTCAAGTCACTGGCCACGTTTGTGAAACCAGATAGGACAGTCTTACATGCCAGACTCTGTTTCACCTGCTATTCCTTGATCAGAATAAAATATACACTTTAAGTCAAAGGGTCTAGCATTATAAATAGCTGCCAAAGGAGCCAGATGATGCCACCTGGAAGTGTGGAAAAGTTAATTCTCAGAATAAACTTTGTCCAGTGGAAAGTAAGATACAGAAAAGAATATGCAATAAACCCATAATTGCATGGGGTGGGGTGCAAATAAATCCCACCTTCTCCCTCTATTACACGAACTGCTCTGAGGGTATTTGTCTACACAGCTCTCCTGAGACCTTCAACCTGATGAGCAGAAGCACCTGTTTAGTGCCACTGTTGTGAAGCAGTTATCAGTGTGAGAATGTTTAACTTTGTACTACTTTGAATCCTTCATTACCTCACTTGTCTCATACCTCACTCTTGGTGTCCTGGATTCATGCAACCCAAATAACCCTTGCCTTGGGGTCTGATATATAAAGAATTTGGGATGAAACACATGTGACTGGATTGAGTAAAACACAAAAAAATCATTCCAAACTTGTAATGTATGTCTGCAGCCAGATTCAGTAATTCAGAAAATGTATTGGTTTGGCCAAAAAGTTCATTTGAGTATTTCCATAGCATTTTATGGAAGAACCCAAAGGAACTTTTGGCCAACTCAATATTAATTGGGTAGTTGGGGAAGTGTTCTGCTTACTGTGGGTTAATCAGAATTAGTATTTACTCTGACTAGACATTCTATCAAAGAAGAGAGTTAATCCATGAAAACACCTGGACTGGTATGGAAAGGGGTAGGAGGGTGAGAAGTACTGACAGTGGCAACACTGTGGAATAATCATCACAAGTAAAACTAGAAAGACAGTAAAGAAAACATGAATAATTTTGGTAGAACATGCTGGCAAGAAATTCTAAGTTTCCACATACATTTTATGTTTGGAATGACATATAGTAAGAAGTAGGAATACTGAAATATTTCATCATAGACAACTAGTAAAAATCTTTCTGGAAACTGAGAAATAGATTGGGAGCTGAGAAAATAAATTTACCCTTGAGATGTAGCAGAGAGAAGGATACCTGTCACAGAAGAAGAAAAGATTCAAGATAACCCATCTACTACATCTAACGGGAGATATGAAATTTGAGTATTGTACACAATTTTGGAAGCTGTCTTAAAATAAAATTCCACTATTGAACAGAGGAACAAAGCAATTTAAATGGTATTTATAAGATTTTAAAGCAGAAAATATCTCCAAAAATTAATAAATGGCCAGAAGAAAATTTCATGGAAAAAACATGGCATTTGCAACAGATTGCCAGAAGGCATGGCATTTATGAAACTGGAGTTGGGAATCATAAAAGGAAGAATAATGTTAAAAGGCAACAGGATAAGAGGGACAGCAAGCTGTGACCAGGAAATATTGTAAGAAATGAAAATGAAATAGTAGCCCTGAGCAGATGATACTGCAATCAGTGATATAAAGTATATATAACGCTTTCTCAGACATCAAAGAAAAAGAAAAAAAAAACCATGCAAAACAACAGGAAATAAATGATGGATATCTAACAGAAAGTCTGGAAAGCCAACATGTAGATAATTGCTAAGTGTGAAGAAGAAATTAGACCAAACAAAAATGATGCAGTAATTGATGACAGAATATGAGAAAAAAAATCTCCAAGCCAAAGAGAAACTGATACACATTGAGGGAGAGTCACTGCATTTCAAACCAAATGAACAAAGAAACACCAGGTGCAAATCCCAGTTAATGATTTGATCATTAAGAAAAAAAAAAAACAATTAAATTTACTATTCAAGAGGAAAATGGATTACCTACAAAGAAACAAACAATTTAGTATTCAATCTCTCCTCTACAACATTAAATTCCTGAATATTATAGAATAACACCTAAAAGAATTCTTAGTAGAAAGACTGACATAAACCAAGATTTTTATAATACTAAAGTAATTTGTTAGCAAAGGCAGGAGAATAATCTTCTTGGAATTCAAATGCACAAAAAACTATGCAAAAACAAAATGTTGAAATTGACTGAAAATTCATTCCAATCTAATCTACCAGGAGATGAGTTAAAATTAAGACCTTAACAATGTTCTTCCCTGGTGATGAAGTTATAAGGAATTCACCTGCCAGTGCAAGAGACACAAGAGATGCAGATTTGATCCCTGGGTGGGGAAGATCCCCTGGAATAAGAAATGTCAATCCACTCCAGTATTCTTGCCTGGAAAATTCCAGGAACAGAGGAGCCTGGTGGGCAACAGTCCACGGGGTCACAGAGTTAGACATGACTGAGGACAACACAACTTTAGAGTGTGAGGACGCTGCCAAATATTAATTTTATCACTCAGTTCTAAGCCTAACTTTCTATAATCAGCTTTATAATTCTGAAGCTGGGACTCTGCAAACTGTATACATTTCTCTTCTACCTGAGGCAATACCAACAGGGGGTGCTTGAGGGAGACTAGGAAGTTGGAGCAGGAAGTACTTGCTGCTTCCGGTTTGCTTATGTTCCTGCCAGCACCTCTCGGCAACATCCCTTCACCTCAGAAAGGGCAGTTGGTTGCAGGAGGCTGCCTCACTCAATAATCAGAGATCAGCCTCATTTTGCCACAGAGGGACACTCTCAGAGGTCTGAATCCCATCTTTGGTGAGATCCCTTCCTCCTCTGAGAAAATAGAGTTTTGGTGGCAGTCAAGAGTGCTCTCTCCTTAGAGATTAGGGTCCTAGCTCTGCAGGTTCAGATGTTCCCAATATGTTTCTCTTGTTCTTCTGGCTTAGAGTTGGTTGCTGTTTCTTGCTTTTACTAATTTATGTTGCCTCAGTGTTCTTGTTTGCCTTTTTAGTCCTCTAGAGCCTCTGTAACAACACTTCCCATATTATATTCTTTCAATGAAAATAGGTCATGTGATTTCTATGTTCCTGACTGAATTCAGTATTTGCTGTCACATTAGAAAGGGATTGGTTCATTGTATCCTTGACCTTGAATTTATTGTCGAGTTCCTGCCAACTGGTACCAGGACTGTCCAAATTGTTACTTATCACTGGTGGTAATGGAATGCTTGCTGACAAAGTATTTTGGGAATTTAAGTAGCTGCTGAACTTGACTGTTATGGAAATAACATGGCTATAGGATGAAGGAACTGGAGAACTCTTTTGAGCTACATTGGAGAATCTACAGAAAGAAAATGTCAGTCTCAGAGTTTTAAGATCCCAGTTTAAGCCAAAGCTTAAACAGAGAACCACAGAGAATCTGTGATGACCCTAAAATAAACTTTATTTCTTATAGCTACAAGATTATCCTCATTGAAAATTTTAGACTCATGGATATGTTGCATAAATACAACATAGGATGAATTCAGACTTGCTAAATTTTTCATGTAAAAATTTGCACAATGACACTTGGAATATCAAAGAAAGCTGAGGACTCATTGGTAGACTCAGAAAGGCGAGACTCTTGAACAACCCAAGGCTGTCTAGGTATCCCTTATCAGTATAAGCTATCTGTCCTCCCACATATTATCTAAAGATATTAGCCCTTTGTTGCTTGAAGACCCAGTAACAAGTTCCTTTGGGGCAGTTGCTCTGCAAGGGGAATCATGTTTTTCTCAAGATCTAGTCCAACTCTCTTTGTTCTTTCTAGGTAAATAACTAGAAACTTGGTACATTCCAGGAGGGCAAACGTGAAGGTTAATCTCGGGAAGAGTATTGAAAATTTAGTGTGTGTATATATTAATATATCAGCATACACATTGGGATTATGTGTGGGAATTAATTCTCAGAAAGATGTTGGACAAATAGAGGAAGGAATATAACACTGGACTGGATAAAATCTGCTGATATTGGTACAGTTATCTGTATTCTGAATTTAATGGGTTAGTTTATGCAGCTGAAAATGCCTTCAATAGTTTTACTTGTTTAGATAACCAAAACTCAGATTTAGTACTGACCAAAGATCTAAACCTAAGACTGGATGGATAGCACGGAGGTTAAACCAGTCAACCCTAACGGAAATCAACCCTGAATATTCATTGGAAGCACTGATGTGAAAGCTCCAATATTTTGGCCACCTGATGCTAAGAGCTGACTGACTGAAAAAGAACTTGATTCTGGGAAAGACAGAGTGCAGGAGGAGAAGGGGCTAACAGAGGATGAGACGGTGGGATGGAATCACCAACTCGATGGACATGAGTTTGAGAAAGCTGTGGGAGGTGGTGATGGACAGGGAAGACTCATGTGCTGCAGTCCATGGGGTTACAAAGAGTCGGACATGACTGAGTTCCTGAACAACAACGAAGGCTTGATACAATGAAGCTTAGGAGGAAACATAGGCAGAATATTCTTTGAAATAAATCATAGCAATATCTTTTTTGATCCACCTCCTAATGAAAATAAAAACAAAAATAAACAAATGGGACCTAATTAAACCTAAAAGATTCTGCACAGCCAAGAAAACAAAAAACAACACGAAAAGACAACCCTTAGAATCAAAGAAAATATTTGCAAACAAAGCAACCAACAAGGAATTAATCTCTAAAATATATAAACAGTTCATGCAGGTCTATGTGATTAAAAAAAAAAAGACACAATCAAAAAGGGCAGAAGATATGAATAGATATTTCTCCAAGTAAGATACACACACAATGAACATTGGGGTGCATGTATCTTTTCAGAGTATTGTTTTCTCCAAATACAGGCTGAGGAGTGGGAATGGCCAAAAAGCACATGAAAAGATGCTCAACACCAGTAATTATCAGGGAAATGCAAATCAAAACTACAATGAGTTATCACCTCAAACAGGTCAGAATGGTCATCATCAAAAAGTCTACAAGCAATAGGTGTTGGAAAGGTGTGGAGAAGAGGGAAACTTTCTACACTGTTGATGAGAATGAAAATTGGTAGAACTATTATGGAGAACAGAGTGGAGATATCCTAAAAAAAACTAAAAACAGAGCTACCATATGATCTGGCAACCCCACTCTTGGGCTAATATCCAGAGAAAACAACACTTCAAAAAGATGCATGCATCTCAGTGTTCATTGAAGCATTATTTACATTAGCCAACACAAAGAAGCAACCTCAAAAACCATCTACAGAGAAATAAAGAAGATATGGTATATATATGTGAATATTACTCAGCCATAAAAAAAGAATGAAATAAAGACATTTGCAGCAACATGGAGGGACCAAGAGATTATTATATTAAGTGAAGTAAGTCAGAAAGACAAATATCATTATCACTTATATGTGGAATCTAAGTTTTAAAATGATACATATTAACTTATTTTCAAAATAGAAACATACCCATGGATACTAAATAAAAACTTACGGTTACCAAAGGGGAAATATGAAGGTGAGGGAGGGATAAACTAGGATCTTGGGATTAACATACATACACTACTATATATAAGATAGGTAACCAACAAGGACCTACTGTACAGAATAGGAAACTTTGTTCAATATGCTTATTATAACCTACATGAAAAAAGAATCTAAAAAAGAATAAATATATGTATCAGTTCAGTCACTCAGTCATGTCCAATTCTTTGCAACCCCATGGACTGCAGCACACCAGGCCTCCCTGTCCATCACCAACTCCTGGAGTTCACTCAAACTCATGTCCACTGAGTCAGTGATGCCATCAACCATCTCATCTTCTGTCGGCCCCTTTTGCTCCTGCCATCAATCTTTCCCAGCATCAGAGTCTTTTCAAATAAGTCAGTTCTTCGCATCAGGTGGCCAAAATATTGGAGTTTCAGCTTCAGCATTAGTCCTTCCAATGAATATTCAGGACTGATTTCCTTTAGGATGGACTGGTTGGATCTCCTTGCTGTCCAAGGGTCTCTCAAGAGTCTTCTCCAACACCACAGTTCAAAAGCATCAATTCTTCGGCAATCAGCTTTCTTTATGGTCCAACTCTCACATCCATACATGACTACTGGAAAGATCATAGCTTTGACTAGAAGGACCTTTGTTGGAAAAGTAATGTGTCTGCTTTTTAATATGATCTAGAGATGCTTTCTAAGGCCCACTTGACTTCACATTCCAGGATGTCTGGCTCTAGGTGAGTGACCACACCATCATGATTCTCTGGGCTGTGAAGATCTTTTTTGTATAGTTCTTCTGTGTATTCTTGTCACCACTTCTTAATATCTTCTGCTTCTGTTAGGTTCATACCATTTCTGTCCTTAACTGTGCCCATCTTTGCATGAAATGTTCCCTTGGTATCTCTAATTTTCTTGATGAGAACTCTAATCTTTCCCATTCTATTGTTTTCTTCTATTTCTTTGTGTTGGTCACTGAAGAAGGCTTTCTTATCTCTCCCTGTTATTCTTTGGAACTCTGCATTCAAATGGGTATATCTTTCCTTTTCTCCTTTCCCGTTTGCTTCTCTTTTCACAGCTATTTGTAAGGCCTCTTCAGACAACAATTTTGCCTTTTTGCATTTCTTTTTCTTGGGGATGGTCTTGATCACTGCCTCCTGTACAATGTCATAGTTCTTCAGGCAATCTGTCAATCAGATCAAATCCCTTGAATCTATTTCTCAGTTCCACTGTACAATCATAAGGGATTTGATTTATATCATACCTGAATGGTCTAGTCTTTTTCCTTACTTCAAGTCTGAGTTTGCCAATAAGGAATTCATGATCTGAGTCACAGTCAACTCTTGGTCTTATTTTTGCTGACTGTATAGAGCTTCTCTATCTTTGGGTGCAAAGAATATAGTCAATCTGATTTCTGTATTGACTATCCAGTGATGTCCACGTGTGAAGTCTTCTCTTGTATTGTTGGGAGAGGGTGTTTGCTCTGTGTATTCTCTGGGCAAAACTCTATTAGCCTTTTCCCTGCTTCATCCTGCACTCCAAGGCCAAATTTGCCTCTAACTCTAGGTGTTTCTTGACTTCCTACTTTTGCATTCCAGTCCTCTATAATGAAGAGAACATCTTTTTGGGGTGTTAGTTCTAAAAGGTCTTGTAGGTCTTCATAGAACCCTTCAACTTTAGCTTCTTCAGCATTACTCATCAGAGCAGAGACTTGGATTACTGTAATATTGAATGGTTTGCCTTGGAATTCAACAGAGATCATTCTGTCGTTTTTGAGATTGCATCCAAGTACTGCATTTTGGAATCTTTTGTTGCCTGTTTTGGCTACTCCATTTCTTCTAAGGGATTCTTGCCCACAGTAGAGGATGTAATGGTCATCTGAGTTAAATTCACCCATTCCATTCATTTTAGTTTGCTGATTCCTAAATTGTCAGTGTTCACTCTTTCTAGCTCCTGTTTGACCACTTTCAGTTTGCCTTGATTCAGGAATCTAACATTCCAGGTTCCTATGCATATATATGTAAATGTATATATATGCATATGTACAACTAAATCACTTTGCTGTATACCTGAAACTAACACAACATTGTTTTAGTAAATCATCTCTATACTCCAATACATTTTTTTAAAAAAACCCAAATCTTAGGGATCTACAAATATTAGAATATATTATCATATATGACTTGTCTACTCCTCTTCATCACACACCCTAAAAAGTCACAAAAAAACACTCCCTTCACTAAAGTATTAAGAATGACATTGGTGATAGATATATTAATATTCTTGAAAAACTGTGATTGCAAGTGAGTAATGGGGATCTCAGAGTACAGGCCATGTGGCAGAACCTAACTACTAGAAAGAAGTGGGAGCATGTGCTATAATTAGCAGCAGGTATTAAGTAGTCATCAAAATGTTTTGGCCTTCAGGGATCTTTCTGTATGCTCAGTTGCTCAGTGGTATTTGACCACGGACTGTAGCCTGTCGGGTTCCTCAGTCCATGGGGAATTTCCAGGCAAGAATACTAGAGCAGGTTTTCATTTCCTCATCCAGGAGATCTTCTCAACCCAGGCATCAAACCCATGTCTTCTGCACTCCTTCATTGGCAGTCAAATTCTTTACCACTGAGTCACCTGGGAAGCCCCTACAACAACAACAGTCCCTAAGATTGATGGATATTTTACTAAAATATCATTTGATTATTTGATTTTTATCTGTAGAAGAAAAAATTTCAGGTCTGGTAGTCAAAAATCTGATTTAAGTCATCACAATCTGGTGCTATATTCATAGGACCAGTATCCCTAGGTGGAAGAGTAGGCAGGATCTGTTAGCAACACTGCCACAAGTATATGCCATGAATCTTGTTTTACACTTGCCCCAAATTATACCAGGAGAGGGTCAGATACCATATGATACAGGCGGGAGAATTTGTCCCACTGCCAAGGAATTTTAAACAAAAGATTCTGCTGTTTTGTGTCAGATTCAGAAAAAGTGGCTCAGCCAAGATACCCTTGATAAGAAGGTTCCTAATTATGGCTGCTGTGCTAGGGATTTAGATATACACATGTGCATGTCTGGTCTTGAGGGGGCTGGTGGCCAGCAACTCCATCCAGAAAACTGCAATGCACTGGCAGGGCACCAAGGGAAGGTCAGACTCCCTTCAGGTCTGTCAGACAGAGCCTCTGTAATTGCCTAGAGTTTGGGCCTAAAAGATTACAAACAAGATTTTGACTCGGAGCTGAACTTTTCAGAGGCCAGTGTTGATCTTTTCAATATAGATAAGCCAGACACCTGGCTGCAGGTTGATTGTATACCCTTTGTCTTGGCTGGGGCAGAGATCTGCCCTCATTAGAATATACACTTATGGATGTGGATATTTTTCTTTGCCCACAAGGCTCATACAAGCCCCATTATTCATTGGCTTATGAATGCCTTATTCATTGCCATGGCATAAGGAACACTGCAACATTGCTCCTGGCCAAAGAACTCATTTCATAGCAAAATAGATGTGGCAATGACTCATGGAATGTGGAATTCACCACCGTTATCATAAGCTCTGTGATCAAAAGCATCTGGCTAGGTGGGCTCCTGATGATCAAGGCATGGCACTCTAGATGGGTGATACCAACCTAACATTTTGGGGGACTGATCTTACAGGATATGTAGTATGTACTCAGAAACAAAGACCCATATGTGAATCTAGGAATCTAGGGATGAAAATGGAAGTGGAGCCTCTCAGTATTAAAACAACATACTTGAAAAATATTAGCTTCCTTTCCTCCAGTTTTGATCTCTGCTGACTAGAGATCTTCGCTTCAAATGGAGAAATGTTTTTCACCAAAGGATGCAGGAAAGGCAATGACTGGAGGTTGGAAATAGTAACGAGTACTAGTAGCAATTAAAGGTTGAAATGATTATACATAAATCTGAGCTTAAAATGAAAGGTAATACAGTAATTACTCAAATGAAAATCTATATTATTAAAAATATGTTATACCTATAATCAGTACCAGAAATACCAGTAATATTGTCAAAGTCTGAGTAGTGTGTATGCATGCAGAATTATCAGGAAGGGTGTAAAATTCTCCTTATTAAAGAAGATGCAAACATATTTTTGATGAAGACAAAGTTTAAAATGCTCTTTAAAACTTTGATAGTTTTTTATAAGGATTATAAATGATTCATTTTCTAAATCATTGGAGAAAAATTTTTAAAGAGTATAAAGGATATACATTATTTTTCTCACATAAAGTGAGAGAAATAGGGAATAAATGTACTTAAAAATTAAGAATATAAGTGATTAACATAGTCAAAGTATATCCCTTAAATTACAAATGAAATTAGGCTTGACTCATTTTATTGATTTTAAGATTTGATTTTTAAAAATTTACCTACATGTTATTCTTGAGACATTCTAAAACAGACATACAAAAATTTAAAGTAACACAATAATCAAATTATGCCAGCAAGTGTAATCAAAAACAGAACCTGTGTTGATATTATATCAAATGTATTAATATAATATGTAAACTGAGAAAAAGTTACTTCATCTAGGTTAGGTAGTTGTGATGAGGATTAATAAAATGATGCACTATAGTATTCACCACTCAGTGGATTTCAATATTCCAAATAATACTTATGACAGTTTTGTCATATTTATACTTTGCAAAAATACAAAAGAGATCAAAGAGATTCTAAGACTTAGGCTTTAAAGAGGTGACTACATCCATTCTATTACATTATCTACAATATGCTATACCGGTGGCCTTGATTATTACATTTGCTACAAGCTACATAGCATGTGACTCTGCCTCACCATGTGAAGAATCCGCTTTGGATTCTAAAAGCACAGAATCTAGACTCAGAACAGAAGCGTCAGTTTTCTGGTGCTAAAATTTTTGTCCAGGCTATATGGATAAATATCTCCACATATACAAAAGTTAACAACTATTTGGACCAGGGAAAATTTGAAAAGGATTTTCAGAGGTGATTGTAGACAAACTTGAATGAATAAAATCATTGCAGTCAGTGGGAAATCTGAAATATCCAATTCCCAGATGACAATTTATAAAAATCCCTTTCGACTTTGAAAAAAAGATTAGAAAAAATAATTGCAAGTATTTTTAGAGGCTACATTAATTGGATATGTTCTCATAACTCTAGACATACTATTATGGTCAGCCTCATTTTACTGGTGAAAAAGATGAGAATTAAATGTATTCAGGGTTGTACACCTTGTATGAAATGAGCTAAAAGCTGTGTCCAGGTAGAGAAATTTTCAAGCTCAAAATACTCAACCAATACACTGTACTGGCCTAAAACTCATTCAATACAGAAATGGATAGATTAAAAAATTAAGTTCTTTTTTGTCATTTGTTTATATATCAGCTGAGATAAATCTTAACAATGTTGGGTATCTACTCTGTTGATAAGGTTTCAACTTTTGGTGAAGATTTTCTTAGGCAATTATTTGCTAATCCTTTCTTCCCCAGTGGTACTCTGCCCTTATTTCTAGTCTTATTTCTTACCACACTGTCCTACTTTGAGGCCTTAGAGAGCTACTTGGAACCTATTCTTCGAAAAGCATAGAGAGGGACCCTACTTAGTCTTGATTTATTCCTGTTTTAAAGGTATTTTAGGTTTGGAAACTTTCAATTATGTCATGAATGGGGAAACCTCTCTTAGGACTGGAAGAGAAAAAAATACAGTGATTTTAATTTTTTGTCCCTTAAAACAAGAAAGAAAGAATAAAATTATTTTTCAATTATAGGCTCTGTCTTGGCCTAAGGAGTTGCAATATTCAGTCTCTGAAGAATTTGGCTTCCCAGGAGTGGAAATGTCAAATTTAAGCTATAGAACTCACTTGAATTAAAGCAAATTAGAAAATGCATAATTTTACTAGGTTCACATCATTTTGTTTTGGCAGAAACTTAGTTATATGCCATTGATTGCTTTTTTTGCACCACAGTACCACAATCATTTCCCATTAAAGTAACTGGATAGTCACACTTTTTTTTATTTCATCATGATAGCAGTTGTTTTGATTAAATTAACCCGTCCCAATCACTGATTCATTTGGTAAACAGCAGAGCCACATGCCAAAGAGAAAACAAAAAAGTGGGAGAAGCATTATATAATTAACTAGGGTATTAGTATTGGTGTTGTTTAAAGAGAAAGGACAAAAGAGAGCTATATGTGGATATCAGAATGCATTCCTTTCTGTCTAAGTAGGTGGTCTTTGATCACTGCCCCTACTTCCCTGCACATTCATAACCTATATATAGCCATAACCTTCACATCGTTCTTCAGATTTTTATGTCTCATCTGTTGTTACCAAGCCAATCCAGGCAGAGGTGGGTACAAATTAAGACTCTTTAATAGTCAGCTTTTCCTTTCTCCAAGTCACATGACCACATAATATGAGATACAAACTTGGGTATTCTGTCTAGGACAATTTTAAATGGAATGGGACTCTGAAATAATACACAAAATGAGGACAAACCAGAACTGTCCCAGTCAAACCTTGGATATAATTTTAGCTGCAGTTTTATACTGTACAATTTTGCATTGCATGAGACCTATCACGTGTGTTAACTGGCCCTTACTGGGTCCTCCAGGATTTGGTTCCTTCAGTCTCTTCCTTCTCAGTGACAAGGTTAGTTGCTTCCAAGTCTCAGTTCTTTTCATCTCCACTGTGCCAGCTTAAGCTATTAATACTGAGTTTTTGCCTTGATCTTTAGTCTCAAATTTGGTCTGAATACCCTTCATGTTCAGTGTGAAAATCTTGATGGCAGCTTCAGCCTAAGAACTTGACTTCTTGCCTTAAACTCAATAATCTTCTGCTCTTGTGCTAGAACTTTATATTTAAGCACCAACCCAGAGGCTGAGGCTTGTCCCCTCTGACTAGTCACTTGCCTGAGGCTTGAAGCTCCATGTATCCTGGTTTCCGTTGTTATTGTACTCTAATTCTTATGCATTGTTTTTGACTAAGTTTCTATCAAATCTCTCATTCTCTCTCGCTCTCTCTCTCTCTCTCTCACACACACACACACACACACACACACACACACACACACACTCCATCCATGGCCTACGTAACCTTGAAGGAACCACCATTCAGCTTACCAAGTGACAAATTTTACTAACAACCTTCTAAGACTAGGATAGGGATAGTTTGGAATATAGAGATAAATAGAGATTCACTCATGGTAGGATGAAACTTCCTTGACAATACCCAGGGTCAGATTTATTGTTTTTTTTGCTGATGAGTTTCTAAATTTTTTAACTGATTAAACAGGCTGACCCAAAGAGCATAAAACCCCTATTGTGAACTTCTGCTTTGTGGTCACACAAACAAAAAAGTAGCTACATTGGAAGCCAAGATAGCAAAGTATCAGAAATAACTTTGAGATCTCAGGCCTACTGATTAGGATTAGGATGATTCTCTTAATTGGAAAACACAACATTGGACTTGAATCAAGCTTTACAGATAACACATGTTTTGTATATTCGAGTTTGAGGCAGTGATTGGATGCCATTTAGAGGATTATAAATTTAGGTTTAGAGAAAGGCTGAAGTTAGAGAGGTACAAATGAGAATAACTTTTATAGAGGCAACTCTTGAAGAAATTTGACTGTTGATCATTAACTGTGGGCTGGACCAGAAGAGACCCCAGCTATAACTGAGACATAGCATTGGAGCAGGTTGTAATAGCTTCTTTGGAATACATTAGAGGAGAGGAGTTTGGGAGATGTAACCACTGCCAGCCAGTAGTTACAGTTTTCAAGCTCTTATGAAAGAAAGCAATTTACCCCAAAATGTTCAAGTACCAAATTTCAAACAGAGAAATAATGTGCATTCAAAGAACTTGGAGCTATGATCATAAGTATAATAGGAAAATAAAAATTCAATAGAAAATCAAGATTAAAATTAGTTGGTGCAAGACAATTCACTGAGGAAAGGAATAGTATTTTCAGCATATAGTGCTAGAACAACCGAATATCTACATGCAAAAGAATAAACTTGGGCCCATATATTATACCATATATAAGCATTAACTCAAAATGGATCAACAACCAGTTTGAATGCAAAAGGAGAATGGGGTGGCAGAGGATGAGATGGTTAGATCATCAACTCAATGACATGACTTTGAGCAAACTCTGGGAGATATCAATAGTAGAGGACAGGGGAGCCTGGTGTGCTGCAGTCCATGGGGTCACAGAGAATCGGACATGAATTAGTGACTGAACAACAACAATAAAAGCTAAAAGTATTACACTCTTGGAAAACATTGGCATAAAATTTCATGACCTTATATTAGTCTCTTAAATATGGTAGCAAAAGAAAAAGTGATAACAACAAAAATTGATAGACAAAAATTTAAAAGCTTTTGTAGTCTAAAGGACAACATCTGAAAAAGTGAAAAAGACAACTACAGTTTAGGAAAAAAAAAAACTTGTCAAATCATATGTCTTATAAGGAACTTGTCCCAGAATATATAGGGAACTACTACAACAAAGCAATAAAAAATAAAACAAAATATGGGCAAGGGATCTGAATAGTTATCTCTACAACAGAGATACATACTGTTAGCAGGCACATAAAATGATGCTCACATAATTAGCCACCAGGGAAATGGAAATCAAAATTATAAGATATCTTTCACATAAATCAGGATCAATATAATGGAAAAGGAAAAGTGGCAGTAAGTGTTGGTAAGAATTGGAGAAATTGGAACTGATGGAAATACACTGATGGAAAAAAAAGATATGAGTTTGGAATTATCTCAAAGGGTTAAACATAGTTACCATATGACTCAACAATTCTACTACTGGGTATATAACTGAAAGAAACAAAAATATACATTAATATAAACCCAAATGTTCATTGCAGCACTATTTACAATAGCCAAATCATGGAAAAGCCTAAATGCCCATCAACAAACGAATGGATAAAGACGTGATACGCATATACAATGGAATATTACTTAACCATAAAGATGAACAAAACTTGGTCATTTATAGCGATGTGGATGGCCCTAGAGTTTGTCACACCGAGTAAAGTCAGTAGGGAAAAGAAAAACAAATATTGTGTATTAATGCAGAAGGGAATGGGAATGGCACCAATGAGTGCTTTAATGAGTGCTCTAATGGCTCTAATGAGAAGGGAATGGCAACCTGCTCCAGGATCCTTGCCTGGAGAATCCCATGGACTTAGGAGCCTGGAGGGCTACAGTCCATAGGGTTGCCAAGAGTTAGACAACTCAAGTGACTTAGCACACACACACACACGTGGAATCTAAAAGAAATGGTACAGATGAACCTATTTTCAGGGCAGGAATAGAGACACCCATGTAGAGAATGGACATGCAGACGAGGTACAGGGGGAGAGTAGGATAAATTGGGAGGTTAGGATTGACATATAAACACTACTATGAGTAAAACAGATAGCTAGTGGGAATCTGCTGTGTAGCACATGGTACTCAGCTCGGTGCTCTGTGGTGACCTAGATGGGTGTGATAGGGGGTGCGAGGGAGGTCCACAAGGGAGGCGATATATGAATACATATAGCTGATTCACTTCATTGTACAGTAGTAACTAGCACAACATTGTAAAATAATTACACTCAATAAAAACTTGTACACAAATATTAATAGTAGCATTATTCATAATAACCAAAAGTGGAAATATCTGAAGTGCCCACTAACTGATGAATGTTTAAACCAAATGTGGTATATCCTTACAATCAATGCATTTGACAATTTAAAAAATCAAATACTCATTCTTGCTACAATTTTGATGGACCTTTAAACATTACCATAAGTGAGAAGTCATTCAGAAAGGACCACATATTCCACTTATATAAAATGTCCAAAATAGGATAATATATGTAGAAAGTAGGTTGCTTAGGGTTGTTGCCTGTGGGGGTTGGACAAAGGGAATGGGAAATTATGAGTAAGGACTGTGGCATTTCTTTCTGGGGTGATGAAAATGTTATAAAACTGCTTGTGCTGCTGTAAAATTGTGTACCACTCTGTTACACTAAGAACCACTGACTAATATATTTTGAGTGACTTGTATGGTATGTGAATTACATCTCAAAAAAAAAAAAAAGTTTAAAAAAGTCTAGTCAAAAATGGAGTTATAGTGAATGTGGACACAGAGAGCAGGTTTCAGGAAGGTGATCAAGTTTTATTTCTGTGAAACAACAAGATCAGACAGATACCTAAGGCAGAGTATTATGCTGCTAACTGACACAGGACGTGTAAGAAAATATCTTTTCACTAGCAGAGATATGGGCTTTCCTGGTGGCACAGATGGTAGAGAATTTTCCTGCAAAGCAGGAGACCCAGGTTTGATCTCTGGGTTGGGAAGATCCCCTGGAGAAGGGAATGGCTACCCACTCCAATATTCTTGCCTGGAGAATCCCATGGACAGAGGAGCCTGGCAGGCTACAGTCCATGGGGTCACAAAGAGTCGAATGAGTGACTAAGCACAGCAAAAATAAAATGTTTGTTTTAGTCCATTCAAGCTGCTATAACAAAAATATCGTAGACTGGTAGCTAATAAACAACAGGAATTTGTGGGCAGATTTGGAGTCTGGTTAGGGTCAATTCCTGGTTCACAGACAACTGTCTTCTCCCTGAATCCTTACATGCAGGAAGCCGGGAGAGAGCTCTCTGTGATCTCATTCAGAAAGACACCAATTCCTCTCAGGAAGGCTCCATCCTCAAGATCTAATCACTTCCTAAAGACCCCATCTCCCAACACTGTCACCTCAGGATCAGGATTTCAAGTTATGTATTTTAGTGGGATACAAACATTCAGTCCATGGCACTGATTCAGTGAGTAGTTTCAATTAACATGAAAATTATATCTTCTAAAATAAATGTCAATGATTCTACATCAAATCTCCTCCCTCTTATCTTCCCTAAACAGGGTTTGAGCCAGACTCTGTAACTTTTATGTAATTTTTTGATATTAGAAAAGTCTACTTTTGGTGTTCAAGAATTAGCCACTTAAGTTTAAAATTTAATTCTCACATTCACTGCCAAGCTACTTGCCTCCCTTCTCCCAGGAACAGAGCTGGACAAGAGGGAGCTGTTGTCTGGTTCTCCGACATATTTTCTTCCTCATTCCCTTTGACCTATTTTCTGCCCCTTCTCACTTCTCCCCTACCTCATCTCACCACCTTTTAGCCATGGCTGTCTTTGGGGCGGTGATGAAGGAAATGAAGGAACAATTGTGCAGTGCTTTGGAGCAGACTCTTAGGTGCACAAACAAAGAGCCTCAGGGGCATGCCTTTTGCACTTTGATGAGGACCTGGCCTGCAGAAACGTTGTGCCATTCCCTGCCCATGTGAACTGGCCTTTATTTACCTTTTCTCGGGTCTCTTCCCCAATGCTAGTATTACTGGCTTCTTTTGGCGAAGGATCACAATCCCTTCCACTTACTACCCTGCCCTGCTACCACTTCTTATTTATTTCACTCAGCTTCTTGGGAGAAATGTCTAATTTAACCAATCTCTACTGTATTCCCAATCCTACAAATTACATATGAGCTTTTAGTTGTTACAGGTGGGTAACCCTAGCAATGTATTGTAAGGGTAGCTATATAAAAATTACCATACTTGCAAGCTTGGCTTCTCCTTTTCCTGGTTTGTCTTAATTTGAGGGGGTGCAGAAAGTAATTATCAAAGATATCAGCAGATACTGTCACCCTGCCTCCCATCCTTTTCTTTGCTCCTCCTCCTCCTCCTCCTCCTTAATCTGCCCTTTTCTTGTTTTTCATTTCTTTCTTCAAAATATCAGATGCCAGGTGAAATCCTATTCAAATCCAATGAAATCATTGGCATCTGGAAACTGTATGTCTGTACATGTGTGTGTCTTTTCTGATTAATCACTTCTTTTAACCTCTTTATCCTGGTGGTGGCATGCTGTATATGGAGGCTCACTAAGGACTAAATAATTGATTTCTAGCTCTTCCAAAAACTACGTTGTTCTCCAGTGACTTGGGTGGCAGTGGTGATTATACTTCTAGACTTACCTTCTTTGATAAAACTGGCATTGGCTTTTTTGACACCACTAAAAATGACACTGACAGTACAGCATCCTTCAGTTCAGTTCAGTCGCTCAGTTGTGTCCGACTCTTTGCAGCCCCATGAACTGCAGCACGCCGGGCCTCCCTGCCCATCACCAACTCCCAGAGTTCACCCAAACTCACATCCATTGAGTTGGTGATGCCATCCAGCCATCTCATCCTCTGTCGTCCCCTTCTCCTCCTGCCCCCAATCCCTCCCAGTATCAGAGTCTTTTCCAATGAGTCAACTCTTCACATGAGGTGGCCAAAGTATTGGGGTTTCAGCCTCAACATCAGTCCTTCCAAAGAACACCCAGGACTCATCTCCTTTAGGATGGACTGGTTGGATCTCCTTGCAGTTTAAGGGACTCTCAAGTCTTCAACACCACAGTTCAAAAGCATCAATTCTTTGGTGCTCAGCTTTCTTCACAGTCCAACTCTCACATCCATACAAGAGCACTGGAAAAACCATAGCCTTGACTAAATGGACAGAGTCTTAGGGTGGCCCATATGTGTGTGTGTGTGTGTGTAAGAAAATAAATGTCATAGTACTGTGGAAACAATCATATTATTGGCACTTGAAATCATACCTCATCATGCCAAGGTAAAAATAACTTGGGGCAACAGATCTGACTTTGACTAAGAATACTGTGGGAAACAGTGAGATTGAAACCATATATTTGTAAGTTCTTCCATCTAATTCTCTCGTGCTAACTACACAGTGTATAGCTACTCAATCTATGAGTTGATCAGGCATGAAAAATTCTTGCTTCTCTTTATGCCCTCTTTTAGTAGACAATTTTGGATCCACAATTAGTAACTTCCCTAGATGCCAGCCAACACAGATTTTTGGACAGCTTTCAGAGCTACAGAGGAAAAGTGGGAACCCGTGAGTGGGAAGGGACACTTCAATACCATTTGTCTTCAGATTCTGAAGTATGACTCTCACTTAACTACCAGCCAGAGAAGGCCATATGCTGGAAGAGGCACACAAATGAGAAGTGAAAAGACTTTTACTTATTCTCATTCTTGTACGTGTGGGGGAAAAAACCCATAATTTAATAACCATTCTTGAGTTTACCTGACCACGGCATACATAACTGGAAGGAGATATTGAATCTTGTTTTTATAATTTAGTACTATTATTTACCAAAGTGAAACTGGGGAATGACCATCCAGATGAAAAAATTACACCACAGGATGAAATATACTAAGTCCTTGAAATTGGATTGCACCCTAAACTACTGACCATGTTTTCCAACTAACTGCTCTTCTAACTGCATGAAAAGAACATGCTTGTTGTGCACCCTGATGAAGGTAAGAGTGTGAGCATGGTTTCAGTGAATCTTTTTTTTTTTTTTTTCCTTCAGGAAAAGTGTGAACACCATCACCTTCCACCAAAGGTTATGCAGTAGAGTTTCCCACATTTGGAGAAACTCCAGGGTGCAATCTCACCCTGGGAAAATCACCCTCGTGATCACGTAAGTATCAGTAAGTTCTTTCAGTTTTCCAGACTTGTAATCATACCTTTACATCTTTGGGACAGAAGGAAGTCTACTACCTCACTTTATCCCCAACCCTGACTTTACATGGCAAAATTTTCCAGCATGTTCCTAACTCATCCATCTTCTTTTATTTTCTTTTCAATCTTCATTTTCATCCTTTGTATATGTATCAGGTAGACTAGCTTTCCTGAACTCCACCTATCGTATCACTTCTGTGCTTGAGAATCAAATAGATCTTTCTTGTCCATCAAATCACGTCCAGTCATGTGAACTTGGGGCTTTATTTTGCAATAGTCTATCTACCAGCATCTGCTTCCACTCCCATATCCTCACCTTATTCCACATATTTCAAGTTCTTTTCTACTTTCTATCCCACCTCATCACCACCTGGAGCATCTTCACCCACTTTGCTCCCTCCTCCATTGTTTCTCGGCCATGGTTAATCGATTTCTGTTGCCTGGAGAGATTCTGATTTGACCCTCTCCCCCTCACCCCTTTAAGAATCATAGTTTTTATTTATCCTACTAGATAGAGATTTGTAAAGCTTTGCTTTCCTTGATTTGCATTATGAAAGCTAAAGTTATTGGTTTTGATCTCTTCTTAAATATAAAATTGTTGTAATATTGAAGATGTAATTTTTTTTCATATAACACTTTTCCTCTCTACTTCAAAGAAGCTGATATTCTTCTTCTTTCAAAAATCATCAAGATACTTACATCCTTGCATGTCAGCATAATCTTAGTCTTGGCTGAATATCATCTTTATTCACCCTTCTTTGAACTCCTATGGCACTTATAAATGACATACATTTATTACTTATTTCTTGTGTGCTATTTTTAATTCTTCAATGAAATGAGTAAACTTCTTAAGAATATCAGCCATGACATATTTCTCAATATTTTCTTCTAGCTTAATGCCAGACATATGATATATGTTTAAGTTCCTATTATCAATTCATTCTGCTCAATAGTTGGGAATTTCTATTAATATCATAAAAATGTGACTGTCTGAATTATGACTGCTCACTAGTGTTTGTAAAAACCAAACACACTGATAATCTATGTATTTATAGAAGGAAAATTACAGTCTCTAGGCTCTGGGCAAATTTTGTACACATGCAAAAATACTCAGAAAAATAACATTAGGGATAATGAACTGTATGTTTCTGAGTTGAATGAGGTTTTCAAGGTAATCACTACCATATATTTAGTGACAAGTTCTCTCAATGCCTAACAGTTTCTGGGAATCTGTGGATGGTTTACTCATTAAACTGTTGCTTACAATCTATTCCCAACTTGTTTTTCCTACACTAATTTATTCCTTCACAAATTATCCCTTGTTCAGAAAAAAAAAATGTGTATGAGAAATACTTTCCACTCATCTTGCCAAACCTGTTAAGAAACATTCCATTTGTTCTTCCAAAGCTAATGTTTACCTTTTCTAATAGACATGACTTTCATCTGAAGTCTGATATTTTAGTTTTCATTTACCACTTTAGAAGTAATATTTTGACCATGTTATATAGGTATTCACCACCATTACCTTCACTGAATTCTATATCAAATGAGATTATGAAACAAATCACTGGAATATACTGATAAGAAATAAATTATTTTCAAACTGTTTTAGCATGCACTTAGAGTACCCTGCATTTTCATAGGTATATGGAAAATTCTACAGTGTTAGAAAAATGTCTTTTATTTATTTTTTTGAGAAAACAAGCTTTCTTTTCTAAATTAAGTTTAATAATATATTCAGAAATGATATTCTCCTGTCTTTGGTTTTTAAGTACTCAAGGAAGAACAAATGCCTTCTGGAATTTTACTCAAATGAGTTATGAACTATATTACTCAGTAGGGGTATTTTTTCTTTCTTAGGAAAAAAAGTAAATATGCTATTTCATTTCTTGATAGTTCAAGCACACTTACAACATGGTCACTTGTTCTTTCATAGAGCACCAGGCTTGACTTCATATATGTGTAATAAATGGTCTTCCAAGATAATGAATGTTTTCAAGCATTCTTTTGATTTATGTAGTTGGCTCACCGATTATTCCCAGGGAAAATGAGGTGGAATACCTCCAAATATGCCCTTCTCACCTTCCTCCTCACACCTCTCTTTCCTGCCAAAATCTTGTTTTCACAGTTGTATTTTGTTACTGATGTTCACTCTGTGTGGTCCCTTTCTAATAAGGAAACAGAAGAAACACCCTAATTTTCTCTCTTACTGTAATTTGAGACTCTCGGGAGTTTAGAGGCACAGTGATTTGTTCTCAGTGTCGCCCTTTCTTTCTTCCTAGACTTGAGCTTATTGGGTGGATGCAGAACATCATGTGCCCGTGACTGCGGGATGGAGCAGATGCGAACCCTGGTGCTTTCCTCTAGGTGTGTTTACATTGTAGTCCAACCTTTATGGCTGAATCCTCAGATCAGTCAGGGAAACAGTGTTCTTCCTAATGAATTATTTAGCTGGTTAAAATAGCAACCCACAGTCCTGAGCTTATAGGGTTAAAAGGTGATTGTGTAAGGATATCCTAAATTATTGATAAAAATATGTACAGCAGTGTCAGTACACATCTTGGAAAACACAAATGTAATGTTATGTGGCTCTGCCAATGTGCAGAGAGCATGCAATGTAGACAACATTCTTGCCTGTAATTTATCACTCAGATATACTGTACGAGAGAAGCTTTACATGAATATTTCTAAAGTATTACTGTGTTGAATGAGATTCAAATTTAGGAGAAAAAATCAATTCTTTTAAAGAAGCAGATACATTGGAAATTAAAAAAAAAAAAAAACCTAAACATGTTGAGCTTAACTTAAAACTGCCATTAACACATCCCTTTGGAATATAACAGAGAACAATACATTCTCACAATGCAACAGTGCCCTTTGTTCTGTAATCCTAGAGCACTTAACAAGGAATACAGTTAAAATTAGCAACAGAGCAATAGCTATCCTAAAGGAATTATTGTAGACAAATGAAAGCAAAACAAATCAGCTTAAAGTTTAGACTGAAGAAATGAACCATGGGGCCTTCTCTATTTAATATCATAATGTCTTCCAAGTCAGAGCCTACATGACTATAGATTTATAACTAAATTAGAAGTTGGTTGCTAAGAACAATAACCACAACATAAACTGATCCTCATTTTATGCCCTATGTACAGGCACCAAGAGCAGGTGCAGGCATGCTAAGTTGCTTCAGTTGCTAAGTTGTCTAACTCTTTGCGACCCCATGAATTGTGTGCAGCCCACCAGTCTCCTCTGTCCATGGGATTCTCCAGGCAAGAATACTGGAGCTGGTTGCCATGCCCTTCTCCAGGGGATCTTCCCAACCCAGGGATGGAACCCAGGTTTCTTATGTCCCCTGCATTGGCAGATGTATTCTTTTTTCTATTCATGGCTCTAGGCAACCACTGATCTTCTTTTGCATTGAATTAAAATTCAATTATATGATCTATATTTGGTGTCTTGCTTCCTTCACTCAGCATGATGCTTTCAAGGATCATCTATGTTGTCCCATGTATAAAAAAAATTCCATGCACTTTTATTTCTGAGTAGTATTCCATTGTATGGATACAGCCCATTTTGTTTATCCATTTACCTGCTAATGGACATTTGGGTATTTCCAGCCATTAGCTGTTGTGAATAAAGGAGCTAGCTATAAATATTTGTTTACATGTATTTGTGAAAACATGTTTTTACTTCTCTTGGGTAAATACCTAGGAGAGGAGTATCTGGGCCATATGATAGGTAGAGGCTTACATGTGTAGTAACTGCCGAACAGTTTTTCAAATCAATTGCACACATTTACATTCTGACCCCATTTGTCAGACTTGGTGCTGCTGGCAATCAAAAATATGTTAAGAAGATACTACAGTTGTTCAGATAGACAACAGTAAGGCCCAAACTAATGTGGTGGGTTTTCAGGATAGAGGATTTGTCTTTGTAAATTATCTTCCTTGGAGGGAAATATGGACAAAACCTGGTGATTTACTGTTTACTGAGAGTTACTCCTAGTATGCTAGTAAAGCCAGTGGTGTCAATTTGAGCTTATACTCTACCCGCACTTGTTTTTAAGACAAACTCACCATTGTTTTGCAAACAAGTAACTCACCAGAAGTCTATGTGTGAAAGAGACATAAGAACCTCTGACTAGTGAGTGAGTCAGAAGGGAGGTATTTTGCAGTCAAACTGACAAAACTTGATTCACTAACTAAGACTCATTTGTTAGAGGGAGGGATGCAGCTTATTTTCTGTCTCACAGATTTATCTTTGGTCCACTTTCCTCTCGACTATGCTATAAGTTCTAGGGGAAAAGATCATTTAAATAAAAACTTTGCAGAATTTGTAAAGCATCAAGAACCATTATCATTTGCCTTCTTTGCTTTGTCTCATCTGATTTTTGTTTCTTTCTTTCCCCTTTTCTGCCTTCTTTTGAGTTGACAGACTTTTGGGATTCAATTTTAATTCTTCTTCTGACTTTTAGCTATATTTCCATGCATTTTTTAATGGTTGCTCTAGGGACTACATTATGCATCGTTAACTTATCAGAGTCTATTCAGAATTAATATTCTACTTCTCATAAATTATAGGAAATTTGGAATAACATAGTTCCATTTGCCTTCTGTCCTTTGGGCTAGTATCGTGTGTATATACAGATGTAAAACCACACAAGTTACGCTTCTTTTAATGTTTAAATGTTTAAATTGAGAGAAGAAAAACATGTATTGTATTTTGTAATTTTCCACAAATCTGCCATTTTTAGAGGTTTTCATTAGTTCCTGAAGATCAGAACTTCCATCAGATATCTTGACCCTTCTGCCTGAAGAACTTTAACATTTCTCCTAGCGATCTGCTGGTTTTAGAGTCTCTCTATTATCCTAAATGTAACCCAAGTTATCTCAAAATGTTTTCATTTACTTTCATTTTGGAGGGGTATTTCTCATGAAAAATAAAATTGTAGGTTAACAGATTTTAATGTTTCTTTCATTACTTTAAAGGTCATCCAGTTGCTTTCTGATTTTTTTTTCTTTTATAGATGAGAAGACAGATATTATCTGTATCATTAGCTCCATGTGTGCAATTTTTCTCTGGATGGTTTAAAAATTTTTCTTTTTGTCTTTAGATTTCAGCAGTTTGACAACATGTACTCTGTCTGCTGTTCTTGGCATTTATCCTGCATGGGTCTGCTGAGATTCTTGAATTTTAAATGAATGGTTTTCATCAACTTCAGGAAGCTTGGGGGTCACTATTTCTTTAAACAGACTTTTTTTTTCCTACTTCATTCTCTCGTCTTCCGGGACTATAGTAATATATATTTCCAACAATTGTTTGACTTTATCCCATATTTCGCTAATACTCTAATTTTTCTTCAATTTTTCCCTCAGTGTTCTTAAGATTATACAATTTCTACTGATCTTTCAATTTACTGACTTTCATTTGCCATCACTAATCTGATGAGCCAATTTAGTATACTTTTAATTTCAGTTATTATACTTTTTAATTCTAAAACTTCAGTTTCCATTTGGGATCTTCTTTATGGTTTTCTTTTCTCTGCCAGGATTTCCCATCACTTCATTTATTTAGTTATGATTTTAAGTCCTGAACATATTTATACTAGTTGTTTGCCTGCTAATTTCAAATATGGATCATCTTGGGTTCAACTTCTATTCACTGCCCTTGTTTCTGTGCATATATAACTTTTTCTATTTCTTCAAATGTCTATCAGTTTTTGACTGTGTATATTTACCAAGGGATACAGTCAATTCATATGTTATACATATTATATCTATAACATGATATATAATATTTACGTTATATAACATTTGTATGATATAGAAATACTTGATCCTCTTCTATTTCTCTAAAGCGAGTTTATTTCATTCTAGCTGGAAATTGATTTGACTGGACTCAAACTCTGTGGTGGTTCAAGAAATGATTATCTTTACCTAACTTTGGTTCTTCTCCAGTGTCTTCAAGTATCAGTAGATTTAACTTTTTAACATTTTGCTTAAATTTTATACTGTTATTTATGTAAGGATAAGCCTAACCAACCTGCTATACCATGAGCAAAAGATGAATGATTTATCTGGTGTGATTTTAACAGTTTATAAAAGACAGATATTTACTCCCCATTTGCCCTAGCACTACCTGAAATTTCAGAGAAGGCAATGGCACCCCACTCCAGTACTCTTGCCTGGAAAATGCCATGGATGGAGAGTCCTGGTAGGCTGCAGTCCATGGGGTTGCGAACAGTGGGACATGACTGAGTGACTTCACTTTCACTTTTTAATTTCATGCATTGGAGAAGGAAATGGCAATCCACTCCAGTGTTCTTGCCTGGAGAATCCCAGGGACGGGGGAGCCTGGTGGGCTGCTGTCTATGGGGTTGCACAGAATCGGACATGACTAAAGCGCCTGTGACCGGGGAACTAAGCATGGCCGAGAGGAGCTACCCGACGTCCGAGATCAGGGGCAGAAGCCGGGAGGACGCCATGCCCAAAGGGCAGCAGCCATGAGGAGTTACCCCATGTCCGAGGTCAGGGGAGGTGGCCGAGACGAGCTACCCCACGTCCGAGGTCAGGGGAGGCTGGGAGGAGCCTCCCCACACCCGAGACCGGGGCGGCGGCCGGGAGGAGCAATCCCACCTCCAAGGAACAGTTGCTGAGCGGACGCAGGAGGGCCTAGAAGAGCTATCCCACGTTGAAAGTCAGGAAGGGCAGCGGTGAGGAGATACTCGGCATCCAAGGTAAAGAGCAGTGGCTGCGCTGGCTGGAGCAGCCGTGAAGAGATACCCCACTCCCAAGGTAAGAGAAACCCAAATAAGATGGTAGGTTTGCAAGAGGGCATCAGAGCGCAGACACAATGAAAACTAGTCAATCTAATCACACTAGGACCACAGTTCAGTTAAGTCACTCAGTCGTGTCGAACAGTTTGCGACCCCATGAATCGCAGCACGCCAGGCCTCCCTGTCCATCACCATCTCCCAGAATTCACTCAGACTCACATCCATCAAGTCCGTCATGCCATCCAGCCATCTCATCCTCTGTCGTTCCCTTCTCCTCCTGCCCCCAATCCTTCCCAGCATCAGAGTCTTTTCTAATGAGTCAACTCTTCTCATGAGGTGGCCAAAGTACTGGAGTTTCAGCTTTAGCATCATTCCTTCCAAAGAAATCCCAGGACTGATCTCCTTCAGAATGGACTGGTTGGATCTCCTTGCAGTCCAAGGGACTCTCAAGAGTCTTCTCCAACATCACAGGTCAAAAGCATCAATGCTTCAGCGCTCAGCCTTCTTCACAGTCCAACTCTCACATCCATACATGACCACAGGAAAAACCATAGCCTTGACTAGATGGACCTTAGTCGGCAGAGTAATGTCTCTGCTTTTGAATATGCTATCTAGGTTGGTCATAAATTTTCTTCCAAGGAGTAAGTGTCATTTAATTTCATGGCTGCAATCACCATCTGCAGTGAGTTTGGAGCCCAAAAAAATAAAGTCTGACACTGTTTCCACTGTTTCCCCATCTATTTCCCATGAAGTGATGGGACCGGATGCCATGATCTTCGTTTTCTGAATGTTGAGCTTTAAGCCAACTTTTTCACTCTCCTCTTTCACTTTCATCAAGAGGCTTTTTAGTTCCTCTTCACTTTCTGCCATAAGGGTGGTGTCATCTGCATATCTGAGGTGATTGATATTTCTCCCAGCAATCTTGATTCCAGCTTGTGTTTCTTCCAGTCCAGCGTTTCTCATGATTTGCTCTGCTAGAAGTTAAATAAGCAGGGTGACAATATACAACCTTGACGTACTCCTTTTCCTATTTGGAACCAGTCTGTTGTTCCATGTCCAGTTCTAACTGTTGCTTCCTGACCTGCATACAGATTTCTCAAGAGGCAGGTTAAGTGGTCTGGTATTCCCATCTCTCTCAGAATTTTCCACAGTTTATTGTGATCCACACAGTCAATGGCTTTGGCATAGTCAATAAACCAGAAATAGATATTTTTCTGGAACTCTGTTGGTTTTTCCATGATCCAGCGGATGTTGGCAAGTTGATCTCTGGTTCCTCTGCCTTTTCTAAAACCAGCTTGAACATCAGGAAGTTCACGGTTCACGTATTGCTGAAGTCTGGCTTGGAGAATTTTGAGCATTACTTTACTAGCATGTGGGATGAGTGCAATTGTGTGGTAGTTTGAGCATTCTTTGGCATTGCCCTTCTTCGGGATTGGAATGAAAACTGACCTTTTTTCAGTCCTGTGGCCACTGCTGAGTTTTCCAAATTAGCTGGCATATTGAGTGCAGCACTTTCACAGCATCATCTTTCAGGATTTGAAATAGCTCAACTGGAATTGCATCACCTCCACCAGCTTTGTTTGTAATGATGCTTTCTAAGGCCCACTTGACTTCACATTCCAGGATGTCTGGCTCTAGATTAGTGATCACATCATCATGATTACCTGGGTCATGAATATCTTTTTTGTATAGTTCTTCTATGTATTCTTGCCACCTCTTCTTAATATCTTCTGCTCCCGTTAGGTCCAGACCATTTCTGTCCTTTATCGAGCCCATCTTTGCATGAAATGTTCCCTTGATATCTCTGATTTTCTTGAAGAGATCTCTAGTCTTTCCCATTCTGTTGTTTTCCTATATTTCTTTGCATTGATCGCTGAAGAAGGCTTTCTTATCTCCTCTTGCTATTCTTTAGACCTCTGCATTCAGATGCTTATATCTTTCCTTTCCTCCTTTGCTTTTTGCCTCTCTTCTTTTCGCACTATTTGTAAGGCCTCCCCAGACAGCTATTTTGCTTTTTTGCATTTCTTTTCCATGGGGATGGTCTTGATCCCTGTCTCCTGTACAATGTCACAAACCTCATTCCATAGTTCATCAGGCACTCTGTCTACCAGATCTAAGCCCTTAAATCTATTTCTCACTTCCACTGTATAATATAAGGGATTTGATTTAGGTCATACCTGAATAGTCTAGCGGTTTTCCCTACTTTCTTCAATTTCAGTCTGAATTTGGTAATAAGGAGTTCATGATCTGAGCCACAGTCAGCTCCTGGTCCTGTTTTTGCTGACTGTATAGAGCTTATCCATCTTTGGCTGCAAAGAATATAATCAATCTGATTTTGGTGATGACTATCTGGTGATATCCATGTGTAAAGTCTTCTCTTGTGTTGTTGGAAGAGGGTGTTTGCTATGACCAGTGCATTTTCTTGGAAAAACTCTATTAGTCTTTGCCCTGCTCCATTCCACATTCCAAGGCCAAATTTGCCTGGACCACAGCCTTCTCTAACTCAATGAAACTAAGCCATGCCCGCAGGGCAACCCAAGACGGGCGGGTCATGGTGGAGAGGTCTGATGGAATGTGGTCTACTGGAGAAGGGAATGGCAAACCACTTCAGTATTCCTGCCTTGAGAACCCCATGAATGGTATGAAAAGGCAAAATGATAGGATACTGAAAGAGGAACTCCCCAGGTCAGTCAGTAGGTGCCCAACACACTACTGGAAATCAGTGGAGAAATAACTCCAGAAAGAATGAAGGAATGGAGCCAAAGCAAAAACAATACCCAGCTGTGGGTGTGACTGGTGATAGAAGCAAGGTCTGATGCTGTAAAGAGCAATATTGCATAGGAACCTGGAATGTCAGGTCCATGAATAAATGCAAATTGGAAGTGGTCAAACAAGAGATGGCAAAAGTGAACGTTGACATTCTAGGAATCAGCGAACTAAAATGGACTGGAATGGGTGAATTTAACTCAGATGACCATTATTCTACTACTGTGGGAAGGAATCCCTCAGAAGAAATGGAGTAGCCATCATGGTCAACAAAAGAATCTGAAAAGCAGTACTTGGATGCAAGCTCCAAAATAACAGAATGATCTCTGTTCATTTCCAAGGCAAACCATTCAATATCATAGTAATCCAAGTCTATGCCCCAACCAGTAATGCTGAAAAGGCTGAAGTTGAAAAGTTCTATGAAGACCTACAGGACATTTTAGAACTAACACCTAAAAAAGATGTCCTTTTCATTATAGGGGACTGGAATGCAAAAGTAGGAAGTCAAGAAACACCTGGAGTAACAGGCAAATTTGGCCTTGGAATACGGAATGAAACAGGGCAAAGGCTAATAGAGTTTTGCCAAGAAAATGCACTGGTCATAGCAAACACCCTCTTCCAACAACACAAGAGACTCTATACATGGACATCACCAGATGGTCAACACCAAAATCAGACTGATTATATTCTTTGCAGCCAAAGATGAAGATGCTCTATCCAGTCAACAAAAACAAGACCAGGAGATGACTGTGGCTCAGATCATGAACTCCTTATTACCAAATTCAGGCCACAATTGAAGAAAGTAGGGAAAACCGCTAGACCATTCAGGTATGACCTAAATCAAATCCCTTATGATTATACAGTGGAAGTGAGAAATAGATTTATGGGCCTAGATCTGGTAGATAGAGTGCCTGATGAACTATGGAATGAGGTTCGTGACATTGTACAGGAGACAGGGATCAAGACCATCCTCATGGAAAAGAAAAGCAAAAAAGCAAAATGAGAAAAAAAAGAAAAAGAAAAATGGCTGTCTGGGGAGGCCTTACAAATAGCAGTGAAAAGAAGAGAGGGGAAAAACAAAGGAGAAAAGGAAAGATATAAGCATCTGAATGCAGAGGTCTAAAGAATAGCAAGGAGACACAAGAAAGCCTTCTTCAGCGATCAATGCAAAGATAGAGAAAAAGAACAGAATGGGAAAGACTAGAGATGTCTTCAAGAAAATTAGAGATACCAAGGGAACATTTCATGCAAAGATGGGCTCAATGAAGGACAGAAATGGTCTGGACCTAACAGGAGCAGAAGATATTAAGAAGAGGTGGCAAGAATACATAGAAGAACTATACAAAAAAGATCTTCACGACCCAGATAATCACGATGGTGTGATCACTCATCTAGAGCCAGATATCCTGGAATGTGACGTCAAGTGGGCCTTAGAAAGCATCACTATGAACAAAGCTAGTGGAGGTGATGGAATTCCAGTTGAGCTATTTCAAATCCTGAAAGATGATGCTGTGAAAGTGCTGCACTCAATAGGCCAGCAAATTTGAAAAACTCAGCAGTGGCCACAGGACTGGAAAAGGTCAGTTTTCATTTCAATCCCAAACAAAGGCAATGCCAAAGAATGCTCAAACTACCACACAACTGCACTCATCTCACATGCTCATAAAGTAATGCTCAAAATTCTCCAAGCCAGGCTTCAGCAATATATGAACCGTGAACTTCTGATGTTCAAGCTGGTTTTAGAAAGCCAGAGGAACCAGAGATCAAATTACTAATATGCTGGATCATGGAAAAAGCAAGAGAGTTCCAGAAAAACATCTATTTCTGGTTTATTGACTATGCCAAATCCTTTGACTGTGCAGAGCACAATAAACTGTGGAAAATTCTGAGAGAGATGGGAATACCACATGATCTGACCTGCCTCTTGAGAAATCTGTATGAAAGTCAGGAAGTAACAGTTAGAATTGGACATGGAACAACAGATTGGTTCCAAATAGGAAATGGAGTATGTCAAGGCTATATATTGTCACCCTGGTTATTTAACTTCTATGCAGAGTACATCATGAGAAACGCTGGGCTGGAAGAAACAAGCTGGAATCAAGATTGCTGGGAGAAATATCAATCACCTCAGATATGCAGATGACACCACCCTTATGGCAGAAAGTGAAGAGGAACTAAAAAGCCTCTTGATGAAAGTGAAAGTAGAGAGTGAAAAAGTTGACTTAAAGCTCAACATTCAGGAAACGAAGATCATGGCCTCTGGTCCCATCACTTCATGGGAAATAGATGGGGAAACAGTGGAAACAGTGTCAGACTTTATTTTTTTGGGCTCCAAACTCACTGCAGATGGTGATTGCAGCCATGAAATTAAATGACGCTTACTCCTTGGAAGAAAAGTTATGACCAACCTAGATAGCATATTCAAAAGCAGAGACATTACTTTGCCAACAAAGGTCCATCTAGTCAAGGCTATGGTTTTTCCTGTGGTCATGTATGGATGTGAGAGTTGGACTGTGAAGAAGGCTGAGTGCTGAAGAATTGATGCTTTTGAACTGTGGTGTTGGAGAAGACTCTTGAGAGTCCCTTGGACTGCAAGGAGATCCAACCAGTCCACTCTGAAGGAAATCAGCCCTGGGATTTCTTTGGAAGGAATGATGCTAAAGCTGATACTCCAGTACTTTGGCCACCTCATGCGAAGAGTTGACTCATTGGAAAAGACTTAGATGCTGGGAGGGATTGGGGGCAGGAGAAGAAGGGGACAGAGAATGAGATGGATGGATGGCATGACGGACGGGAGTTGGTGATGAACAGGGAGGCTGGCGTGCTGCGATTCATGGGGCTGCAAAGAGTCGGACACGACTGAGCGACTGAACTAACGAACTAACTGAAGCAACTTAGCAGCAGCTCCAGCACCTGAAAGTTTAGTGATTTGCATTATTGTTTATGCTAATGCAGCAGGTCACCAGCAGTGCCAGCTCTACATCATATCTGCTAGCATCACAAGGAACATACTTTGGAAAAACACAATATTTTTTCACTTGAATATTACGTTGGCATTTTTGGTTTTTGGTGTTATCTCCCTACTCCTTTAGACCATAAGCCTCTCTCTTTTGCCTTTTTCCTCTTTTGTAATGATTAAAGCCTCTGGCATCCAATAAGGTCTTACTAAGAGCTCGTCACGGAGAAAGCAATGGCACCCCACTCCAGTACTCTTGCCTGGAAAATCCCATGGACGGAGGAGCCTGGAAGCCTGCAGCCCATGGGGTCACAGAGGGTCAGACACGACTGAGCAACTTCACTTTCACTTTTCACTTTCATGCATTGGAGAAGGAAATGGCACCCCACTCCCGTACTCTTGCCTGGAGAATCCCAGGGATTGGGGAGCCTGGTGGGCTGCCATCTACGGGGTCGCACAGAGTCGGACACGACTGAAGCGACTTAGCGGCAGCAGCCAGAGCTCCTCGAGGGAAGAAATTACCTGCTATAATAGAAACATGACTGAAGTGCTAAGAGTTCAACTGATGTAACTCCCTCTCGAGAAGCTAGTCATGTTTCTGAGATGACACTGGGTTTTAGAGAAAGAATAGAGTTTGACGGAAAATGTAGTAGGGCTTTGCTCCTTAGATAATGGTGAATTAACAAAGTTTAAAATCTAGATGACTTAATTTTAGTTTTAGAAAGTTAGATCTGACAACAGTGTATAGATCAGAGATAAATGGAGGCACATGAAAGTAGGAGATTATTCCAATAATTGAAGGAAGACATAATGACTAAGGTAGTGATCAAATAAACGAAAAGTAACGGTGATAGTTGAGACTCATTTTTCAGTTAAAGTAGGATCTGGTGAGCAGTCGCATCTGGACTGTGAAGAAGAAAGTTAAGATTGAATCAAGGATTTCAGCTGGAGGATTCAGAGAATGTTGATTCACTCTTTCATTCAATGAATATTGAATGACTACTGTATTCCAGACAACAATGTCCTAGGTCTTGAGGGTATATCAGTGAATAAAATAGACAAAAACACTCCCTCCCTGAGGGAAGCTGACAAAAATAAATAAGGACAAATGTGTATTATGTCAGATGGTTTTAGGGACATTTAAAAATAAAATAAAAGAGGAGAGGAGAATAGGCAATGCTGCAAGCAGATTATATTTTTGAATAGGTGGTCAAGAGAGATCTTACTTAGAAGAGATCAAAAAAAGGGAATGGTGAAAGAGCCAGTCATGCAGTTATCTGGGAGAAGAGCATTACAGGCAGAAAGAAAAAAGATAACAGCAAGTGTAAAGACCTTGAGATATGCTCAGTTATTGCAACAAAGAAAAGAGCCTTAGTAACAGATGTCTGTGGGAATAAGCATGTGTATACAATAATGAGAAATGCTGGCTTCTCTTTTAGACAAGCTAGACATGAGGTACCTAAAGGAATACTCATATATAAACAGACTAACTTATAAGGCTCCATCTAGATTAGGAGCAAGATCTGTGTAGGAAAACAAATTTGGAAATCATTGTGAAATGCTCTAAGTACTCTGAATCCAGTGCTCATTTCTCCATACCAGGAGGAAGCAGTTTAAAAAAACAGCACTTTTGTGTGAAAAGTGCCAATTTCTGTCACGTTGACAATGGCATTAAAAAAAAATGGTTTGAATATTAGAGTTAGTCTTAAGGCTGGCACACTCCATGGACTTCATAAAAAGAAACACATGGTCACAGAACTATAAAGCAAGCTCATATAGGCCTAACCCTTACATGCTAAAATCATAGGCTCAGATGTGGGTTATGCTGATTATCAAAATGTCATTTATCCTGTGTCACTAGTGTATTTGACATGAGAGTGCTGCTTCAGCTTCAACTGTGGCAGGAAAGCAGGCCTAATCTCCAGGGACATCTGGTTTAGCACTTCACTAGAACTCCAGAAGGTACACTCCAGATACATACAGCCTAATACACTCCTCGAACTGGATGTGGGACATTTTATTTATTTTTTCACTACCATTCTGACATCTAAGAAAACAGGAACTTGCTAAGAATAGGAACAAGAAAAGCCTTCTCAATTTATTACAGCATTCTTGACAGTTTTAATTACCTGACTACGGCTAATAAATGTTTAGTGCAAACAAAACCAAGTGCCTGATGAAACACCATACAGTTTATGCATTCTTACCCATTTTGCCCACCAATCACTGAACAGAGACTTTGCTACAAAAAATTCTTGCTGAGTTTCTGTACACATGCTTTTTCAAAGAGAAAATATGTTTGAGGTAGCCCAATAACTGAATAACCCCAATAAGTTCAGAATCTCATTAAATTTGAATATATGTTTATTTGAATCACTTTGCTATAGGAGGAGGGTGAGGGTGGGGTGGAAGAGTGCATAGACTACTTTGGAGTCTCCCACAAAGGGGTGAGATAATCATTTTCAGGGCTGAAGCAACAGCAAATTCTACCTGAGCAAAGGATTTGCAAAACCAGCCCTGGTTAATTACAAAGCCAAAACCTAAGCAGGGAGGGAATCAGAAAGATTAGAGGTGAGACCAGGGCAAGTGCAAAATGGGCACAGAATCAAGAGTTTGGATCCTGGGAGAGAAGACAAAGCATTAACAGGTCAGGACCAAAGGTGAGTTATTGAAATTGGACTCTAACAATAAAGTAGATATCAGCTGTCACTTGTGATTTGCTATTAGGGAGCTTGGCACTTAGACAGGCTGTTAAGGATTTGTTAGTAAATGTGAGCTATTGTAAGAGACATTGGGAGAGTCAAGAAAGATCTTTTGTATAGATTATTCTTTTCATTAAAAAAAAAATTGTCTCATAACCCTCTGCTTTAGGATTTTCCTTTATGTAGAATGTCCTTAGTACCTAGCCATCCCATGAATGACTGAATTTTTTACTTTTCATTCAAACCTCACCTAAAATGTCAGCTCAACCAAGAAGCTAGACTACACAAAAAAGCCATCTAGGATCTCCTCTATAACATCTCTTTATAGGACCTGCCAACACTAGCCTCCTTTCCCTTTTTTTCTCTATCCCTTTCTTCATTTCCTTCCTTTGTCCACTTCCTTGCAGTAGACTGCAAAATCCATAATGTGTGAACCTTGGCTGACTCATTTACTACTGTAGCTGCAGCACATAGAAGGATATGTGATTTTAGTTAAATTCTGGAGCAAGACCAAGAGGCCCACTCTTACTACTGCTATTCAAAATAGAATTAGAAGGCTGAGTCACAGCAATCAGACAAGAAAAAGAAATAAAAGCTATCCAAATTGGAAGGGAAGAAGTAAAACTGTCATTATAATGAAGATGACATGATACTATATATGGAAAACCCTAAAGACTCCATATAAAAACTGCTAGAACTGATAAATGGATTCAGCAACATAGTAGAATACAAGATTAAAACACAGAAATCAGTTATATATATATATTAATTACACTAACAATGAGGTATCAGAAAGGGAATGGAAAAACATAATACCTTTTAAAATCACATCAAAAAAAACACAACATAAATAAACCAAGGAGGTGAAACACTTCTATGCTGAGAACCATGAAACATTAATAGAGGACGTTAATAGATGATTCAAAACAATGGAAAGATATTTCATGCTAAATTGGCCATACTATCCAAAGAAATCTTCCAATTTAGATATTTATCAAATCACCCATGATATTTTTCGTAGATCTAGAACAAATAATCCTAAAATTTTATAGGGAACCATAAAAGACCCAGAATTGCCAAAACAATCCTGAAGGAAAAGAACAAAGCAGGAGGCATAACCCTCCCAGACTTCAAACAATACTACTAACTACAGTAATCAAAACAGTGTGGCATTGGCACAAAAACAGACATACAAATCAATGAAACAGCATGGAGAGCCCCAGAAATAATCCCATTCATCTATGGTCAATTAATCTTTGACAGAAAAAGGCAAGGATATAAAATGGGAAAAAAGTGGTCTCTTGGGCTAGTGGTGCTAAGAAAGTTGGACAGCTGCATGAAGTTAGAAAATACCCTCACACTACACACAAAAACAAACTCAAAATGGCTTAAAGACTTAAACATACAACCTTACAGCATAAAACTCCCAGAAGAGATCACAGACAAAATATTCTTTGACATAAATTGTGCTTGTGCTTTCTTAGGTCAGATTCCCAAGGTAATAGAAATAAAAATAGAAAAATAAAAAAAGAGGACCAAATCAAACTAACAAGTTTTGCCCATCAAAGGAAACCATAAACAAAACAAAAAGACAACCTATGGAATAAGAGAAAATATAAATAATGCAACTGACAAGGGCTTAGTTTCCAAAATACATGAACAGCATGTATGACTCAACAACAAGAAAACAATCCAATCGAAAAATGGGCAGAAGACCTAAATAGATATTTACATACAAAAGGCCAATAGGCACATGAAAAGATGTTCAACATCATTAATTTTTAGAGAACTGCAAATCAAAACAACAATGAGGTACTATTTCACTGTGCCCCAAAAGACCATCATTAAGAAGTCTACAAACAACAAATGCCAGAGAGGGTGTGGAGAAAAGGAAATACTCCTATACTATTGTGGGAATGTAAGCTGGTGCAGCCACTGTGGAAAATAGTACAGAGGTTCCTCAAAAAAACTAAAAATAGAATTGTCACATGATCCATTAATCCTACTCCTGGGTCTAAGATAAAACTATAATTCAATAAATCACATGTACCTCTATATTCATAGAAGCACTATTTACAATAGTCAAGACAAGGAAACAACCTGAATGTCCATCAACAGATGAATGGATAAAGATGATAAAGATGATGTAATATACATATACAATGGAACACTTATAACCATAAAAAAGAGTGAAATAATTCATCAATATGGATGCAGCTAGAGAAATCTGTATGCAGGTCAGGAAGCAACAGTTAGAACTGGACATGGAACAACAGACTGGTTCCAAATAGGAAAAGGAGTATGTCAAGGCTGTATATTGTCACCCTGCTTATTTAACTTCTATGCGGAGTACATCATGAGAAACACTGGACTGGAAGAAACACAAGCTGGAATCAGATTGCTGGGAGAAATATCAATCACCTCAGATATGCAGATGACACTACCCTTATGGCAGAAAGTGAAGAGGAGATAAAAAGCCTCTTGATGAAAGTGAAAGTGGGGAGTGAAAACGTTGGCTTAAAGCTCAACATTCAGGAAACGAAGATCATGGCCTCTGGTCCCATCACTTCATGGGAAATAGATGGGGAAACAGTGGAAACAGTGTCAGACTTTATTTTTTGGGGCTCCAAACTCACTGCAGATGGTGACTGCAGCCATGAAATTAAAAGACACTTACTCCTTGGAAGAAAAGTTATGACCAACCTAGATAGCATATTCAAAAGCAGAGACATTACTTTGCCTAGTAAGGTCCATCTAGTCAAGGCTATGGTTTTTCCTGTGGTCATGTATGGATGTGAGAGTTGGACTGTGAAGAAGGCTGAGCGCTGAAGAATTGATGCTTTTAAACTGTGGTGTTGGAGAAGACTCTTGAGAGTCCCTTGGACTGCAAGGAGATCCAACCAGTCTATTCTGAAGGAGATCAACCCTGGGATTTCTTTGGAAGGAATGATGCTAAAGCTGATACTCCAGTACTTTGGCCACCTCATGAGAAGAGTTGACTCATTGGAAAAGACTCTGATGCTGGGAGGGATTGGGGGCAGGGGGAGAAGAGGACGACAGAGGATGAGATGGCTGGATGGCATCACTGACTCAATGGACGTGAGTCTGAGTGAATTCCGGGAGATGGTGATGGACAGGGAGGCCTGGCGTGCTACGATTCATGGGGTCACAAAGAGTCGGACACGACTGAGCGACTGAACTGAACTGAACTGATCTGAGAGATTATCAGACTAAGTGAAGTAAATCATAAAAAGACATTACTTACGTATGGAATCTATAATATGATACAAATGAACATATCTATGAAACAGAAATAAGACTCACAGACATAGAGAACAGACTTGTAGTTGCTAAGGGGACAAGAGAAGAGATGTACTGGAGTTTGGAGTTAGTAAATGCAAGCTATTATATATAGAATAGATAACGACGAGGTCCTACTTTATAGCACAGAGAACTATATTCAATATCCTGAGATAAACTGTAATGGAAAAGATATTTTTACAATACAGCGATTTGAAAGTTATATAAGTATCTTTAAAATGTTGTTTTCACAGTAGATTTAATGATATAAAAACAATGACAACATAACATGTGAAAAGTGTAGGTTCATATTAAAGAAGAAAAATCACAGGGTCTTGCTTACAATCGGTTCAGTTCAGTAGCTCAGTCGTGTCAAACTCTTTGGGACCCCACGAATCACAGCATGCCAGGCCTCCCTGTCCATCACCAACTCCCGGAGTTCACTCAAACTCATGTTCACTGAATCAGTGATGCCATCCAGCCATCTCATCCTCTGTCCCCTTCTGCTCCTGCCCCCAATCCCTCCCAGCTTCAGGGTCTTTTCCAATGAATCAACTCTTCACATGAGATGGTCAAAGTATTGGAGTTTCAGCTTCAGCATCAGTCCTTCCAAAGAATACTCAGGACTGATTTCCATTAGGATGGACTGGTTGGATCTCCTTGCAGTCCAAGGGACTCTCAACAGTCGTCTCCAACATCACAGTTCAAAAGCATCAATTCTTTGGCGCTCAGCTTTCTTCACAGTCCAACTCTCACATCCATACATGACCATACATGAGCCTTGACTAGGGGGACCTTTGTTGGCAAAGTAATATCTCTGCTTTTGAATATGCTATCTAGGTTTGTCATAACTTTCCTTCCAAGGAGTAAGCATCTTTTAATTTCATGGCTACAATCACCATCTGCAGTGATTTTGGAGCCCCAAAAAAGTGAAGTCTGACACTGTTTCCACTGTTTCTCCATCTATTTCCCATGAAGTGATGGGACCGGATGCCATGATCTTCATTTTCTGAATGTTGAGCTTTAAGCCAACTTTTTCACTCTCCTCTTTCACTTTCATCAAGAGGCTTTTTAGTTCCTCTTCACTTTCTGCCATAAGGGTGGTGTCATCTGCATATCTGAGGTGATTGATATTTCTCCCAACAATCTGGATTCTAGCTTGTTTCTTCCAGCCCAGCATTTCTCTTGATGTACTCTGCATATAAGTTAAATAACCAAGGTGACAATATACAGCCTTGACATACTCCTTTTCCTATTTGGAACCAGCCTGTTGTTCCATGTCCAGTTCTAACTGTTCCTTCCTGAAGAGGCAGGTCAGGTGGTCTGGTATTCCCATCTCTTTCAGAATTTTCTACAGTTTCTTGTGCTCTGCACAGTCAAAGGCTTTGGCATAGTCAATAAACCAGAAATAGATGTTTCTCTGGAACTCTCTTGCTTTTTCCATGATCCAGCGGACGTTGGCAATTTGATCTCTGGTTCCTCTGCCTTTTCTAAAACCAGCTTGAACATCTGGAAGTTCGTGGTTCACATATTGCTGAAGCCTGGCTTGGAGAATTTTGAGCATTACTTTAGTAGCATGTGAGATGAGTGCAATTGTGCGGTAGTTTGAGCATTCTTTGGCATTGCCTTTATTTGGGATTGGAATGAAAACTGACCTTTTCCAGTCCTGTGGCCACTGCTGAGTTTTTCAAATTTACTGGCCTATTGAGTGCAGCACTTTCACAGCATCATCATTCAGGGTTTGAAATAGCTCAACTGGAATTGCATCACCTCCACTAGCTTTGTTCGTAGTGATGCTTCTTAAGGCCCACTTGACTTCACATTCTAGGATGTCTGGCTCTATGTGAGTGATCACACCATCATGATTATCTTGGTCATGAAGCTCATTTTTTGTACAGTTCTATGTATTCTTGCCTCCTCTTCTTAATATCTTCTGCTTCTCTTAGGTCCAGACCATTTCTGTCCTTTATTGAGCCCATCTTTGCATGAAATGTTCCCTTGGTATCTCAAGTTTTCTTGAAGAGATCTCTAGTCTTTCCCATTCTGTTGTTTTCGTCTATTTCTTTGCATTGATCGCTGAGGAAGGCTTTCTTATCTCTCCTTGCTATTCTCTGGAACTCTGCATTCAGATGCATATTCTTTCCTTTTCTCCTTTGCTTTTCGCTTCTCTTCTTTTCACCGCTATTTTTAAGGCCTCCTCAGACAGCCATTTTACTTTTTTGCATTTCTTTTCCATGGGGATGGTCTTGATCCCTATCTCCTGTACAATGTCACGAACCTCATTCCATAGTTCATCAGGTACTCTATCTACCAGATCTAGGCCCATAAATCTATTTCTCACTTCCACTGTATAATCATAAGGGATTTGATTTAGGTCATACCTGAATGGTCTAGTGGTTTTCCCCACTTTCTTCAATTTAAGTCTGAATTTGTCAATAAGAAGTTCATGATTTGAGCCACAGTCAGCTCCTGGTCTTGTTTTTGCTGACTGTATAGAGCTTCTCCATCTTTGGCTGCAGAGAATATAATCAATCTGATTTCGGCGTTGACCATCTGGTGATGTCCATGTGTAGAGTCTTCTCTGGTGTTGTTGGAAGAGGGTGTTTGCTATGACCATTGTGTTCTCTTGGCAAAACTCTATTAGCCTTTGCCCTGTTTCATTCCGCATTCCAAGGCCAAATTTGCCTGTTACTCCAGGTGTTTCTTGACTTTCTACTTTTGCATTCCAGTCCCCTATAATGAAAAGGACATCTTTTTTGGTTGTTAGTTCTAAAAGTTCTCATGAGTCTTCATAGAACCATTCAACTTTAGCTTCTTCAGCGTTACTGGTCGGGGCATAGGCTTGGATTGCCATGATATTGAATGGTTTGCCTTGGAAATGAACAGAGATCATTCTGTTGTTTTGGAGCTTGCATCCAAGTACTGCATTTCAGACTCTTTTGTTGACCATGATGGCTACTCCATTTTAGATTTATTAGTTTTAAAGTTTCCATAGCATGTTCTTTATTTTTTACTTTAAAGTCTGCAGAATTTGACTTGTCTGTGATTCCTAGTTGTTTTTTCTTTGTGGACAGTGTGTGAACCATAATACACAAAGAGAGAGAATAAGGTTCTCACAACTAGTAACAATGTCTGGGATTCCTCTTAGGATGGATTTGGACACATTGGCCAGCCTCCTAGAGGTACAGAGCTCTCAGAACACAGCCTTGTTGACTGGAGAGGAAGTGGGCAATGATAGATATATGTTATCCATATGTCACCATTGTCTTAAACTCTGGGATACAAAAATGTTTAAGTTTTACTAATGTTTAGTGGTACTAAAAATGAAACAGATAAGAATCCACTGCCTTGGGTAGCTTGATACAAGAAAGAACAAGGTGTAGCTGTTCATCAAATAAAACTGATGAAATTCTTCCTTTTCCTATTTAAGAGAATTCAGGGAGACGTAAGTCTTTGGGCTTTTGTCATCTTTTCTTGGATCTTGGCCTGACTCCACAGGACAGGAAGAGTTCTGCTTTTGCCCATTAAGGCCTGTCATCACTTGTGTTTTTTTAGATTAATCTCAGAGAAAAACAAGGCATCACACATGGAAATTTAGTGATGATTATTTGCTTTGACTGACCATGCTTTATTGGTGAAGTGGTTCAGGCCCAGGGAGATTCCGGGACCTAACAGAATCTGATATGGTTGTAGCTGAGCCCCTCACCAACACCATGTGCTGCATCCCCACCTCACCCATGTCTCAGACTGACTGTCTCCCAACCAAGCCAAGTAGGGCTACGTCAAAACACTAAGGGAGGGAACTTGTAAACGCAGGACAAACTCTCATCTGAGTTCAAGAGACCCATAGTGAGGAGGTCCTGGGTGCCAGACTTTCCTCCTTCAAGGCTGAATACACACAGACCCTAGGCCTGGCCCAGCCTAGCCTACTAATGTCCTAAGATTTTTAAGAATCCAGAAAAGAAACAATCTAATCTAAAATGCACAGAGCTGATTAAGTTGAATTTTAATCATTTCCATTAGCATTTGGACAGGACTCAGAATTTTAATGTCACAGTATTAATTGACAGAAAGCGAATATATACAAAGACTGAGGTGAGGAGACAACAGTTTAAATCTTTCATTAAAAAAACAAAACATTTCCACCCTCAAGACAGCATGGTACTGGATCAGGAACAGGACAGAAAGCCCAGAGATAAACCCATGCACCTAGGGTCACCTAATCTATGACAAAGGAGGCAAGAATATCCAATGGAGAAAAGATAGTTTCTTCAGTAAGTGTTGCTGAGAAAACTGGATAGTTACATATAAAAGAATGAAATTAGAACACTCCCTAACATCATACACAAAAATAAACTCAAAATGTATTGAAGACCTAAATGCAGGCCAGACACTACAAAACTCTACTAGGAAAATATAAGCAGAACACTCTTTGTCATAGGTTGCAGCAAGATATTTTTTGACCCACCACCTAGAATAATGAATATAAAAACAAACAAACAAAAAAAACCAAATGGGACCTAATTAAATGTAAAAGCTTTTGCAAAGAAAATCATAAACAAGATGAAAAGACAATCCTCAGAATGGGAGAAAATATTTGCACATGAAGCAACTGATAAAGGATCAACCTCCAAAATATTCAAGCAGCTCATGCAGTTCAGTATCAAAAAACAAAAACAAAAAGCCAACAACCCAGTCAAAAAATGGGCAGAAGATCTAAACAGACGTTACTCCAAATAAGATAAACAGACAGCTAACAAACGCTTGAAAAGATTCTCAACATCACTAATTATCAGAGAAATGCCAATCAAAAAACAATGAGGTATCACTTCACATTGGTCAGAATGGCCGTCATCAAAAAATCTACAAATAATAAATACTGGAGAGGAAGTGGAGAAAAGGGAACCCTTTTACACTGTTGGTGGGAGTGTAAATTGATACAACCATTATGGAAAACAGTGTGAAATTTCCTTAAAAAACTAAAAATAGAACTACCATATGAAACAGCAGTTATACTTCTGGGCATATACCCAAAGAAAACCGTAATTCAAAAAGATACACCCCAATGTTCATCACAGCACTATTTACGATAGCCAGGACATTGAAGTAACCTAAATGTTCATCAGCAGAGGAATGATAAAGAAGATGGATTGCATGTATACAATGGAATATCACAGTCATAAAAATTGGGTTATTTGTACAGATGTAGATGGACCTGGAGTTTATCATACAGAGTGAAGTAAGTTAGAAAAACAAATGTTGTATTAATATATTAGTGTATATATGTAGAATCTAGAAAAATGGTATGAGTGATGTTATATGCAAAGCAGAAATAGAGACACAGATGTAGAGGCCAAATATATGGGTGGGTGTGGGAGAGATTGGATGATTTGGATTGATACATACACACTATTAATATTATGTGTGAAATAGATAACTAATAAGAACATACTCTATGGCACAAGGAACTTTGCTTAACACGCTGTGATGACCTGAATGGGAAGGAAATACAAGAGGGAGGGGGTATATATATATGGATGCCTGATTCATTGGCTGTACAGTAGAAACTAACACAACATTGTACAGTAATTATATTTGAATAAAAATTAATTAAAGTAAAACAGAGACACTTTAAACAGTGCATGTCCTCAGTGTTGGACAGTAGGGTAGTATATGTTGGGACAAATTAGACCTTAGAGAGTATTGGAATACATATGAAATAACCAACACAAGACTTCTCATATCTGCATTTTCTTTGGAGGACTTTTACTCAGTAATAAACTAGATATTACTATTCTATTCTAAATTTGGTCAAAGTTTACAAAGGGTGAAGCTGCAGTTGAAAATTCATTTTTGCAAGAAGTAATGTAATTAGCTGAAGGACTTTCCTATAAGAAAAGGAACCAGGAAATGACATGTTAATTTAACCTTATAAACTAAAAATAACAGAAAGAAAAAATGGCTGAAATGTTAACGCTGTATGTAAAAGAGAGCAAACAAAAACCCAGAAATATATTTCCGGTTTTGAATGAGTCATTAAACAAACAAACAAACAAAAACTGTGAGGAGGTGAAAAATGACATTACATAGTAGGTGGCAATTTCTTTTGCAGTAATCGTATGCTAAGGTGTATAACTGTACAGTTTGGAGAAGGCTACTGATTCTCATTTACTTGATTGCTTATGGGCAAACAGGTTAGTATAAACCGATGGAACAAAAACACCATCATTTTTCCTCATCAAATTAAAGACAGTTATAAAGGTAAACTTTTAAACACCTTGGCAATTGTGTCTCAACTTCTGCTGATCATTGTGATAGAACTTGCTGGTAAATATCATTCTACATTTATGTATTTAAAAGAGTGGTACTTTTTTTTTTTTCATTTGGCTGGAAGATGGAAATCAGCAGACAAGTGCTCTCCTGATGCTTATAGGAGGGAGCAAAACAAGAGATCAAATGCTTCTCACCCTTTACAAATAGCTGTCTGCAAACATGTGGGTTTGTCAGAATCCCAGAAAACAGTGAACATTTCCCAGCTGGTAAAGCACTGCTCCTTTAACTCTGATGTCTGTCTCTTATCATGGTGTACAAATTATTTAGCAACTACCACATTATTTATAGGTATGAATTGCACATATTAATCTCATAGTAATTCATCTGGAGGGCTTATGAATTAACAGTGTACCACACAGTAAAATTTAAAAAAAAAACTATATTTGCAAAGCAGATTTAGATTGCTATTGTGAATTAGATTTGATTTTTTCCCTAAACAATACTTCTAGAACACTGCATGTGGCCTTTTAAGGTTTAGAACCAAGATTCTGAAGAGTGAAGAGAATAATACTAGTATCCAGAAAATCCAATGGAATGCTCTAAAAGACAGAATTGTGGCCCCAAAATGGGAACCTCTGGTGAAATTGTCCAGTTCACTGCCTCACTTTTCCAATTCACTTTGGGTGAAAGATAGACATATCCATAACAAACAAATAAACATGTCTTTTTTCTTAGTGAGAACTCTGAAATATACAGACTCTTCAGCAGAACCATGTTGATAGGGAAGATAGTAGGTCTTATCCTAATAGAGTGGCAAGTTGTGAAACTATTTCACCAATTAAAAAATAAGAATCTGACTCAGATACACCATAATTCATTTTTAAAACCTGAGAAAGAAGGAAGAGTCTAACTTCCCCACAGTAAGACATAAGAATGTCACCATGGACCTAAGAGAAAGACAGTCGCAAGTTTGTTTGCTAGTAGACTCCTAGGGAGCTGAACACAAAAATCCAATAAATAATTAGCTCTCCTGTGACAGGCTTCTGAATTACTGTGATACATTAATTGGACAAAATTAGCATGAATTAAGGCAAATAAGTATAACATGTAATTTATTACTTACTAAGCATGGTGCTGCAGTGGAAGCTTTGGATTTCCCTTAAGATTGCTTTAACAGCTATAATGCATTCCTTAATTTACTCTGTGGAAAATCAATTTTTTCAGAGTTCATTAAGCACCAATATGTTACAATGCAACTCTCTGGAGCATAGAGCCTCAATACATTATGCAAATCCATGCCAGTGTGGTACCAATATGTAAATAGCAGTAATATTGTCAGCCTCCTATTGATAAGACTGACCAGAATGAGAAAACCTAGAACTTCTTGAATCTGTTGACTTTGTGCATCTTGTGGTTGTTGCATGCTGTCCTTTGCTGACTATTGTACCAGTACTTCTTTGCAAGAAGTATCAAAGCTTTTGTCAATGGCTGGTAGCAGTGTCATTTCTTTTTAATTCCATGTCTTCTTGCCTATGTCAAACCACAAATCAACAAGTGTCTACTAAGTATACAGTTTGGCTTCAGTGGGCGGAGCATGGCCCCACCCATCAGAACAAGACCCTGTTTCCCCCTCAGTCAGTCTCTCCCATCAGAAGGCTTCCATAAGCCTCTTATCCTTCTCCATCAGAAGGCAGACAGACTGAAAACCACAATCACAGGAAACTAACCAATCTGATCACATGGGACCACAGCCTCATCTAACTCAATGAAACTATGAGCCATGCCTTGTAGGCCACCCAAGATGGACGGGTCATGGTGGAGAGTTCTGGCAAAATGTGGTCCACTGGAGAAGGGAATGGCAAAAGACTTCAGTAGTCTTGCCTGGAGAACCCCATGAACAGTATGAAAAGGCAATGAGATATGACACTGAAAGATGAACTCCCCAGGTCAGCAGGTACCCAATATGTTACTGGAGATCAGTGGAGAAACAACTCCAGAAAGAATACAGAGGGAGCAAAAGCAAAACCAACATCCAACTGTGGATGTGACTGGTGATAGAAGCAAGGTCCAATGCTGCAATGAGCCATATTGCATAGGAACCTGGAATGTTAGGTCCATGAATTAAGGCAAATTGGAAGTGGTCAGACAGGACATGGCAAGAGGGAACGTCAACATTGTAGGAATCAGCGAATTAAAATGGACTTGAATGGGCAAATTTAACTCAGATGACCATTATATCTACTACTGTGGGCAAGAATCCCTTAGAAGAAATGGAGTAGCCCTCGTAGTCAACAAAAGAGTCTGAAATGCAGTACTTGGATGCAAGCTCCAAAATGATAGAATGATCTCTGTTCATTTCCAAGGCAAACCATTCAATATCATGGTAATCTAAGTCTATGCCCCAACCACTAACACTGAAGAAACTGAAGTCGAATGGTTCTATGAAGACCTACAAGATCTTTCAGAACTAACACCAAAAAAAGATACCTTTTGCATTATAGGAGACTAGAATGCAAAAGTAGGAAGACAAGAAATACTTAGAGTAACAGGCAATTTTGTCCTTGTAGTACAGAATGAAGCAGGGCAAAGGCTAATAGAGTTTTGCCAACTTCAGCTTCTTCAGTGTTACTGATTGGGGCATAGACTTGGATTACTGTGGTATGGAATGGTTTGCCTTGGAAACAAACAGATTATTCTGTTGTTTTTGAGATTTCATTCAAGTACAGCATTTTGATTCTTTTATTGACTATGAAGGCTACTCCATTTCTTCTAAGGGATTCTTGCCCACAGTAGTAGATATAATGGTCATCTGAGTTAAGTTCACTCATTCTAGTCTATTTTAGTTCGCTGATTCTTAGAATGTCAACGTTCACTTTTACCATGTCCTGATTGACCACTTCCAATTTGCCTTGATTCATGGTCCTAACATTCCAGGTTCCTATGCAATATTGATCCTTACAGCAACAGACCTTGCTTCTATAATAGCACCATTCACATCCACAACTGTGTGTTGTTTTTGCTTTGGCTCCGTCCCTTCATTCTTTCACTGATCTCCAGTAATATATTGGGCACCTACTGACCTTGGGAGTTCATCTTTCAGTGTCATATCTCATTGCCTTTTCATACTGTTCATGGGGTTCTCAAGGCAAGAATTCTGAAGTGGTTTTCCATTCCCTTCTTCAGTGGACCACATTTTTTCAGAACTCTCCACCATGAACTGTCTGTCTTAAGTGGCCCTACATGGCATGGCTTAGTTTCATTGAATTAGACAAGGCTGGGAATACCAGACCACCTTACCTGCCTCCTGAGAAGTCTGTATGCAGGTCAAGAGCAATAGTAAGAACTGGATGGAACAATGCTTTTTCGAAATCAGGAAAGAAATATGGCAAGGTTGTATACAGTCACCCTGCTTATTTAACTTATATGCAGAGTACATCACGTGAAATGCTGGGCTGTATGAATCACAAGCTGGAATCAAGACTGCCAGGAGAAATAGCAACAACTTAAATATGCAGTTGATACCATTCTAATGGCAGAAAGTGAAAAGGAACTAAAGTATCTCCTAACGAGGGTAAAAGAAGAGAGTGAAAGAGCTGGCTTAACTCAACATTCAAAAAACTAAGATCATGGTATCTGGTCCCATCATTTCATGGCAAATAGAAGGGGAAAAAGTGAAAGCAGTGACAGATTTTATTTTCTTGGGCTCCAAAATCATTACAGACAGTGCCTGCAGCCATGAAATTAAAAGACGCTTGCTTCTTGAAAGAAAAGTTATGACAAACCTAGACAGTTTATTAAAAAGTAGAGACATCACTTTGCTTGCAAAGGTCAATATAGTCTAAGCTATGATTTTTCCAGTAGTCAGGTATGGATGTGAGAGTTGGACCATAAAGAAGGCTGACATCAAATAATTGATGGTTTCTTATTCTGCTGGGGAAGACTCTTGACAGTCCTTTGAACAGCAAGGAGATCAAGCCAGTCAATCTCAAAGGAAATCAACCCTGAATATGCATTGGAAGATTTGTTGCTGAAGCTTCAATACTTTGGCCACATGATTTGAAGACTTGACTCATTAGGAAGGACCCAGATGCCGGGAAAGATTGAAGGCAAAAGGAGAAGAGGGCTGGAGAGGATGATATAGTTAGATAGCATCACCAACTCAATGGATATGAATCTAAGCAAACTCTGGGAGAAGTGGAGGACAGAGGAGCTTCACATGCTACAGTCCATGAGGTCCCAAAGAGTTGGACACAACCAAGCAACAACAAGAGTAATATAATACAGGGAATTCTACTCAATACTGTATAGGAAGACAATCTAAAAAAAGAGTAGATAAATATCTACTCTTTACTATATATATATATATATATATATATATATATATATATATATATATAACTGATTCATTTTGCTGTGCAGTAGAAATGAATATAACATTGTAAGTGAACTATCCTCCAATAAAAATTAATAACTAAAAATAAGAAAATACACACAGTGATTTCTTAATATAAGTTTTGGCAGTAATTTTTTGGATTTGACACCAAAAGCAAAGGCAACAAAACAAAAGTAAATAAGACTACATAAATGAAAAAGCTTCTCACAGCAAATAAAGTCCTGAACAAAATCAAGTGGCAATATATGGAACAGGAAAAAAATATTTACAAATCATTTATCTGATAAGGAGTTAATATCTAAAATAAGTAAAAAAAAATACAATTCAATAGAAAAGAAACAAACCATAAAAAAAAATGAGTAGAGGATCTGAATAGATATTTTTCCAAATAAGACAGATTATCAGCATGTATGTGAAAAGTGCTTAATATCACTGATCAGGGAAATGCAAATAAAAACCATGATGAGATGCCACCTCACATCTATTAGAATGGATATTATAAAAAGGACAAAAATATTTAAGTGTTGGTTATGTTACGGAGAAAAGGGAATACAAATTGTGCACTGTTGGTGTGTATGTAAATTGGCTCAGTTACTATGGAAAACAGTATGAAGGTTTATCAAAAATTTAAAAATAGAACTACTATATGATATAGGGATTTCACTTCTGTGAAGAAAATGAAAACACAAAGGGAAAATATACATACATCCTTATGTTCAACCACAACATTATTTGCAATAGCCAAGATATAGAAACAACAAAAGCACCAGCTGATGAATGAACTATCGAAGAAAATATTGTCTATATCTTTATTTACATAATAGAATATTATTCAGCCATAAGAAACAATGAAATATCACCATTTACAGTAACATGGACAGAACTTTAGGGCATTATGCTATGCTAAGTGAAATAAATCAAAGAAAGACAAATACTGTTTGATTTAATTTACATGTGGAATCTAGAAAACAAAAAACAAAACCCTTGTAGCTCAGCTGGTAAAGAATCCGTCTGCAGTGCAGGAGATCCCTGTTTGATTCCCGGGTCAGGAAAATTCGCTGGATAGGCTACTCATTCCAGTATTCTTGGGTTTCCCTGGTGGCTCACCTGGTAAAGAGTCCACCTGCAATGCAGGAGCTGTGGGTTTGATCTCTGGGTTGTGAAGATAACTTGGAGAAGGGGATGGCTATCCGTTCACTATTTGGGCCTGGAGAATTCTGACCATGGGGTTGCAAAGAGCCAGATATGACTGAGTGATCTTCACGTAATGTACAGCATGGCAACTATAGTTAATAATAGTATATTGTAAATTTTAAAGTTGCTAAGAGAGTAGACCTTAAACATTCTCATCACAAGAAAGAAATTTTGTAACTATATATGGTGTCATGTAACTAGAGTTATTGTGGTAATCAGTTTGTCATATTTAAAAATATCAAAGCATTATGTTGTATGCTTGAAACAAACATGATATTATATGTCAACTGAATGCCAGTAAATAGAAAAGAAATAATAAAACAAGAAGCGAAAAAAATTTGAGAAAATTAAAGATTCTTAAAAAGACTATAAAATGTTTCCATGGTATACCATTATAATCGATGCTTTCCATTTATTATTATTATTATTTTCCTTTAATAAAATAGCTAGTCCACTGAAAGATGGTGTGGACTTTGTTTTCAGCCAATCTACTTTCAGTCAATTAGTCTGAAGTAAAAAGATTCAAATTCTGTACAGTTGATTGGGTTGGTAGTAATATTTTCTACACTGTAAAGCACTATCTGATTATAAAATACACTGATAGCTGATTAGTTACTTAATTGTCCACAAATTGGTCATCATGATAGTCACTGAAAAAGAACATTTTGAAGGAAAAGTTCTGATTCCTTATTTTATGTGATAAATAACTCTCCTACTTCACTAGTTTTAGTAAAGAAGTGCTGGCTGAGGCAGTGAATGGGAAGTAGGTAGTTTATCTTTTCACTGCTAGAAAAATTGGGATGAGGACTTCACAACTGTGGCATTTCTCATCTTAATGGACTCTATTACAGTATGCTGTAATTTTACCTAGAAATGAGCTGAGTTTGGATGTAAGTAAAGTTTTGATTATTGAACAGTTATATAGTTTACATTTTATTAATTTTAAAAAGGGAATGATGGAAAGCATGTGGAGAATAAAACTGACGAGAATTAGGAGAAAAATTAACTCATAATTCAAAAAAATTTGAAAATGGAAAAAACAAACAACTACTAGATAACAAAACTAAAATGTATATACATATATATAAAGTAAAATAAAAACCCTCAGAAACTCTACTAAAATAAGTTAAAAAGTACAAAGTAGAAGTAAAAAACAAATTCTGCTAAATTCCATATAATGCCTTGAAGAAATCACTAGCATATTATGTCGATGACCACTAGACATCATGTTTTCATCACTGAATATTTAGTACCTAAAGGAGGGGTGGGTTGGGAAGCTTACTGGAAAACTAATCTTTAAAGAGTGTCAAAACATTATTAGGGCATCAAAATATCTATGGAATCATCAAGATGGCTAAAATGGTATCACCATACTTCTTCTCAGGAAGAATATTCTATGAGGCAGAAAGAAATATCGGTTGTGGACTGGAAGGTGGAATAAAGCATGGTGGATTCTCTTATGCAGCGGGTATATGTCTCTTGGCTCTTTGGCTTTGCTGAAGGAGATGTTCACCTATGGAACCAAACTGATTCACGCTAAGAGGAGGTACTGAGCTCCATCTCAGTCTAACCATCCAGAATGATCATCCCTTTCAATTTTCCCTCATGACATCCTCAGCATTTAGTCTTAATGTATGGTAAACAAATATGTAAAAAGAATCACTTTTTAAAAATACATTAGTGATAAGGATGTGCTTGAGCGTCCCACTGTTCTTTTGCCCCCACAATAGGTAAACATGGCTAAACTGATATTTTCTGGTATCGTCACACTGGAATAATTAAAGCATTTTTCAAATCATCTGGGAAGAAACCAGGTGTTAAAGAGGCTGAGGGGAATTACATTTGCTTGTGAAAGGTTTGATTCTATGACTTAATGACTTTATATGGACATAGGTTATGTGGGAATATCCTGACACCTCTAGAATGTTTTAACCACAGCTAGTTAAATTCTGGCAATAAGAGCCCATAAATATTTATTTTAGAAGGTAGGATTTGTGAATGTGTTTGATAAACAAATACGATGATAAGTGCCACAAAGCATGACTCAAAAAGCATTTATAGGTCAGACTGTTAGGATATATCAGGTCTCTGATTTATAAGGAGTAGCTAGAAATGAATTCACATGATAGAATACAGCATTTACTGCCTGCAGAGTACATAAAATACTAATACGATCTGTACCGGAGAAGTTTACGTGACTTTTATTATAGATACTTGGTTGTTTCTGTGTGCTTGACAGTTATCTTTTAGGGTCATTGTGATACTCATTTTAAAAATTAATACTCTCAGATCACATTTGCATCTAAGTATCAAGTAAATAACATATTGTGAAAGATTACACTATTAATGAGAATGTTTTTATAAATGTAATAGCTATGAAATCATTTTATGATTTGTCATCTAAGAAGTGCTATTAGAATGAAAGCTTATAAAGATGACTTATTCCTTGCTTTCTGAGCAAATTTTTCTCTTTTTATATAAGTATGTGTCTTGAAAGTACTTTGCATAATAGAATTTCTTGGTCTAAGATTAATAATCTTATGTGTTTGCTTATGTGTTTAATAACAGTAATGTTATATTTGTATAGTAGTTTTAATGTTCTGCTTCAACATCTATTATGACATGTTGTAATTACAAAAGTCATACAAATAAATCACTTTTTAGGATAATTTTATATAGGCTTTTAAAAATATAAACATTGAGTCAAATGTCTGGATTCAAATCCAGTTTGGGCTTCCCACCTACACAAAAAACATATTACAATGCCTAACATTTATTGAGTACTCACAACTAGCCATTGCGTTTAACATAGTTTATTCAGCTTAGTCCTCACAATGATCCCTGGCATGGGTACCTTTACTGTTTTCTTCTTTATAAGTTAGGAAATTGAGGTTTAAATAGATTAAGTAATTTGTCCAAGGTTACACAGCTTATAAATGACAAAGCTACAGTAATGGAATCCTGGCCCACCTGATCCCAAACCCTGATTTTAATCAAAACATTTGATTTTATCGCTTTAAACAGAGTGACTAGGAACATGGTTCCCACAGAATCATACTCTGTTGTCAATGATCCTGCCTACCTGAAACCTAAATTGTGAACTTTATGGGAGCCACATGAGGACCTTAATATTTAGTTTATTTCTTATATCCATCACTTCCTATTGGAAGAAGATTTGCCACAAGGTTTTGCCATAATCTCCATTCTAACACTACCATTCTAACACTAAATAGAAAATAAAAGTTCTAAAAAGAAGACTTTGTTTCTCAGTTTTAATGTTACTGATTTTTCACCCTCTATTTCTAAATGAGAGAAGTTAGATTTAGAAGTATTCACCCAAATACATTTTGAGAAATGAGAATCCTAGAGTAAATTAAATAGGGCAGCCCAAGGAAGCATAGTGTGAGAAAGACATTCAAACACGGTGTGTGGAGAGCCACAAAGACTGAGCTGATGCTCGTCTGAGTAGAAAATAAGGGAAGTATAAAGACTAGAAGAAAGTTATGGGAAAAGGGATTGGATGAGCTGAGCAATTTAGTTCTAAGGAGGCAGTTGTAAATTTGGCAAGGAAAGAAGATGAGCAGAGAGTAATTAATATAACCAGGTTCAACAATGTCCTAGGAACTCTATATGTGTGTCGTGTGTGATTCACTGAACAACCTTGGTAGGTAGGAGTAAGCATCATTATTTTATAAAGAAGGAATGGGCTCAGAGAGGCAAAGTAACTATGGCTAGTATGTGGTAATATATTTAGGCCAAGGACCATCAGACTCTATAACCCTTTCCTTTTCCACTGCCCTGAATATGAGAGTAGTGACGTAGTGCCTGTCATTAACAACTAAGGATATGACTACTTACAGGAAACATGCAGGACTGAACATTAATATACTTTAGGTCAGCTAAATAAATGGCCAAAAATGTTCATATCTTAATAGAAAAAAAAAAATAGACGAATGGGACCTGATTAAGTTTACAAGTTTTCATACAGCAAAGGAAACCATGAACAAAAGACAACCTACAGAATGGGAAAAACTATCTGCAAATGATGCAACCAACAAGGACTTAATTTCCAAAATATATAGACAACTCATACAACTCAACAACATAAAAACAAACACCCCAATCAAAAATTAGGCAGAAGAAAGTTAAAAATTGAGTAGCCAAAAGATACAGTAATCTCACTACTGGGCATATATCCAGACAGAACTATAATTCAAAAAGATATATTCATCCGTATGTTCATTGCAGCCTTATCACAATAGCCAAGACATGGAAACAACCTAAATGTTCATTAACAGATGAATGGATACAGAATATATGGTACATATATACTGGAATATTACTCAGTTATAAAAATGAAACAATGTCATTTGCAGCAACATAGGTGGACCTAGAGATTACCACCCTAAGTGAAGTGAGTCAGAAAGACAAGTCATTTATATGGAGGAATCTAAAATATGACACAAATGATCTTATCTATGAAACAGAAACAGATTCACAGGCATAGATAGGAGATTTGTGGTTGCCAGTGGCGAGAGGCATGGAGAAGGGAATGACTGGGATTTTTGAATTAGGAAATACAAATTATTGTATATAGACTGTATAAACAATAAGGTCCTATCATATGGCATAGAGAACTATATTCAATATCCTGTTATAAACCAGAATGGAAAATAATATGAATGATATATCTATATCTATTTATATACATATCTATTTATGTACATATACATATATTATATCTTTCATATAGTATATAAATAGATATATCTATAGAGCGACTGAACTGAACTGATACATATATATATAACAGAGTCGCTTTGCTGTACATCAGAATTTAACATTGTAAATCAACTATATTTCAACTGAAAAATGCTCATGCCTTTAAAATTTAGAAAACTATTTTAAGTTGTTCTTCCTATTAATAATCATTTTCATGAGAAGCTTCTGTTCTTTGACTGCTATGCGTTAGAAATTCAACTTGTTTGTACATCTGCTGCTGCTGCTAAGTCACTTCAGTCGTGTCCGATTCTGTGCGACCCCATAGACGGCAGCCCACCAGGCTCCCCCGTCCCTGGGATTCTCCAGGCAAGAATGGAGTGGGTTGCCATTTCCTTCTCCAATGCATGAAAGTGAAAAGTGAAAGCGAAGTCGTTCAATCATGTCCAACCCTCAGCAACCCGATGGACCGCAGCTTTGTACGTATAGACAGACCCATAACTAAAAAACGTCATAGTTATATTAGAATCCTTTATTTTCTTTTTCACGTTCAGTTGGAAGCCAAGTTACATGAGCTTACTTCTGAAATGGCTCTTAAATTGTTCTGCTCCTTTCCATTCCCATATCTAATGTTTTGGGAAATGTCTGTCATCTCTTATCTAGACTGTCAGATGCCTGCTAACAAGTTTCTGAGCACCAGTCTTCCTTTCCCCAATCTCTTCTCCTACCTGCCACTCTACTTATCAATAATTATTCATGACTCCCTCCTACAGGAAAATTCTAAACACCATAGTATGGAAAATAAGGCTTCTCACAATCCAGCTCTATTTTACCAGCCTTATGCCTCACTACTTTGTTCATAAACAGCAATGTTTCTGCCCACCTGGATTTAGGTACTGTCGTGAGCTTTGAAATTCTGAGATTTTTACCCTATTTGTAAGCCAATACATTTACCTGTAATAGTTTCATGAGTTTTGTCAAAAGACAAGAGAGTCATAGGTCAGAGACAAAGGACTTCATTACTCACAACAAGAGCAGTAGTCAGAATATGAGTGTGTTTTGTTTGTGTGTTTCTTGCATTGGTTGCCAAAGTCCCAATTACCATATAGTGACTCACAAGTGCAGGTGACACCTGCACATGGCTGGGTTGCATTTACAGAGAGGAGTGAAACTTGCCACTCCAAAATATCTCTTTGGCATGTGCATTATTTTCAGCTAAAAATAATCAAGGTCTGAAAGGCTCAGGAAGAAACTTTGACTTCGCCCCTTGCCCCTTGAAGAATTTAAATAGAGGGCCTATTACAGGAAAATCGCACTTACCAGAGATATCTACAATGTATATGGGCTGTGTGTGTGGGGCATTAACTAGATCAGATTCCACTCTTTGTGGAATGGTCTCCACTTAGCCCAGTAAAACTGTGTTTACCAAACATTTGCCTTTCCATTTCCATGTGAATTTCCTTTCTCACATTTGAAGTTCTAACATTCTCTTTTTAATTGAAAATAGTATTTAAGGTGAGGGTTTCAGCCATTTTTGTGCATTACTCAACTTTTCCAGGGTTTTTCTATGTATATATAGATAACACTTCTATTTGTTTATCTCCTGTTCGTCTATCTCATGTCAATTTAATTCCTAGACCACTCTCAAGAACCTAGAAGGGGAGAAAAAAAAATTCTTTTCCATGACAGCTTACAGGAGAAAAAATTCTGAACTTAGAGTTTTTAGTGTTTTCTAATGGATAGTTTTTTTTCCCTCTGGAGCAATAAATTCATCTTTGTTTTGCTGAGCTATGAGTATCCCTGCCCTTGGATCTGGAGAGAGACACCATATCTGTCTCATTTTCCTGTAAGTTTAAGGGGAGTGGTGATCAAATCATGGTAGTAGCAATCTGGTGAGGAATGGGGGACCCAGCAGTCAGTTAAATATAAGAATCTTGCAATAGTTTGGAAGATCTGTGCCAGTGTGTTTCTGTTCATGAGGAAACCTCTAGGATGGCTGATAAACCATAGGTCTTTATGTCCCTGCCTCTCCATTAAGAGTCTCATTTATTTTCATCTTATCCCCAACCAAATAACAGAGTTGCTGCTCTCCTTCCAATGCCAAATATCAGCATGCCCATACCTGTAGCTATAATGCCAGGATTTTTTTTCAATTATTATCTCCTATTTGCATCCAGATCATTCATCTGGAAACATCAAATGCCAGAAGGACAAATGCATTTTTATAAAATTTGAAGAGAAAAGTTACACCTCCCATGTTTGCCCAGGTGGGCCATTGTAGAAGACTTGCCAGGCAGTGTTCTTAAATAAGTATTCATTATCCTTATAATCTAGATTCATGTGAGCCCAGGAAGAGAATCCAGGAGACAGAACCATAATAAAGCTTGAGGCCCTTTTAAACAGGCTGACACTCAGAGGTTATAGCAACCAGCTATTTGGGGTTACTGTTAGGTGAAATAAAGATGAATCATGTCCAGGAATGGTCAGCAGAATGATAGTTTCTTTAGATAAATCCATATGAATTCCCAGCTTTTTAAACCTGCTCAGTACTCATGAAGCAGATGAGAGGAAAAGATCCGTTTTAGAGACAATTAGCTCCAATGACCAAACTGCCTTGATAACACTGTGGACAAGGAGGTGGTGGTAAGGGATGTAGAGTTAGAAATTCGTTGAGGAAGTCTTTTCAATGCTCAGTAATATCAGATCCCATGGATGCATGGAAGGTCTATCAAATATCTGGAATACAAACCAACAATTGGGTAGCTTTTCTGATAAAGGTCAAGCATTGCCAGAATTATATTGTTTGAAAAGGTAAAAATATAACACATGTTTTCAAGGACCATAATGGTAGGGGCAGAGTCAAATGGTCCAAAAAACAAATCAACACCATATCTAAAAATGTGTCAACATTGGTGAGGTACTACCAATAGCCCCAAGAGGGCAATAAAATGTCTGATGGATTTCATCTATTGGGAGTGAGAGGGAGCAATTCCTCTTATAATGGGTCCTCTCTCACTGTGAGACAATTGGCTCAACTGCAGGCAAGTGCCACAGCCTTCCATACGTGGGAGCACAGGTATCTAAACAAAGCATCTTTCGTTTTGTGCTTAGTCTGGTATGACTACGGATGTTTCCATTCCCATTAAGAAGATGGATCCACTGCAATCATGGTAATCTCAGTGGTTCAGGCTCTACCAGGTTGATTCCTGTGGGTCTCAGCAGAGAAGTAGCACTTCCAGGAGGTATCTTTATGAATGACCCAGACAGTTTGATCAAAAGCCACGATTTGTCTTACAGCCTCAAAGAGGAGTATCTTTTATTTGCTTCTGTAGTTTTCCAAGACCAAATATTGGCGACAGCCCAAGAATCAGTCAAAGATAACCAGATTCATCAAGGGGTGTAGTGATGGAAACAGCTTTGTTCTGTGCCCACTGAGCAGAACAACTTTCTCTCTTTTGGTTCTGTAATCGCAGATATTGAGTTGAACAATTCAGCAGCTCGGTGAGCAAATCAAGATTCAGGCTAGCCAAACCATCAAGGAAGCAGGCCTAGGCATTTTGGGTGAGCTTGGTCAAGAAGCAACAGTGAGAACCAGACATGGAATAATGGACTGGTTTGAAACTGGGAAAATAATACATCAATGCTATATTGCCACCTTGCTTATTTAACTTATATGCAGAGTACATCATGTGAAATGCTGGATTGGATGAATCACAAGCTGGAATCCAGATTACTGGGGGGAAACAGCAATAACTTCAGATATGCTGATGACACCACCCTAATGGCAGAAAGCAAAGAAGAATGAAAGAGCCTCTTGATGAAGTTGAAAGATGAGAGTGAAAAGGGCTGCCTTAAAACCTGGCATTCAAAAAACTAAGATCATGGCATCCCGTCCCATCACTTCATGGCAAATAGATAGGGAAACAATGGAAACTGTGACAGACTTTATTTTCTTGGACTCCAAAATCACTATGGTTGGTGACTGCAGCCATGAAATTAAAAGAAGTTTGCTCCTTAGAAGAAAAGCTATGACAAAGCTAGATGGTGTATTAAAAAGCGGGGACATCACTTTGCTGACAAGGATCCACCTAGTTAAAGCTGTGGTTTTTCCAGTAGTCATGTATGGTTGTGAGAGTTGGACCATAAAGAAGGCTGAGTGCTGAAGAATTGATGCTTTTGAAGTGTGCTGTTGGACAAGATTCTTGAGAATGCCTTGGACAGAAAGGAAATCAAACCAGTTAATCCTAAAGGAAATCAATCCTGAATATTCATTGGAAGGACTGATGCTGAAGCTGAAGCTCCAATACTTTGGCCACTTGATGTGAAGAGCTGACTCCATGGAAAGGACCCTGACGCTGGGAAAGACTGAGGCCAAGAGGAGAAGGGGACAACAGAGGATGAGATGGTTCAATGGCATCTTCAACTCAACAGACATGAATTTGAGCAAACTCTGGGAAATAGTGAAGGACAAGGAAGTCTGGCATGGCATGCTACAGTCCATGGGGTTGCAAAGAGTTGGACTTGACTAAGTGACTAAACAACAACAACTGTGAGTCTAGGGCTCCCCAGTTGACTCAATGGTAAAGAATCCTCCTTTCAATGCAGGAGATATGGGTTCAATCCTTGGGTAAGGAAATGTCCTTGAGAAGAAAATGGCAATCCACTCCAGTATTCTTGCCTGGCAAATCTCATAGACAGAAAAGCTTGGTGAGCTACAGTTCATGGTGTGGCAAAGAGTCAACAACTGTGAATCGCGAACCCCATGGAGTCAGCATCTTTGATTCAGGTGGCAAAGTGGTGGAAGTGTCCCCGAAATGGAGGTAGAGTTTCCATTATTTCATATAAATCTGACATGCTGTGGCTGGATTGCTCTCTTCTTGGCTATACCATTTCTATTTCTGTTGGGTTCTTCTTAACTTGTTAGTCATTCAGTCTAAGCTGACCCATCCCCAAAAGCTAATATTAGACCAGAGAGTTACAATGCCTCCTCAGATCAGGTGATCAATTTCAACAGGAACCTAGCAAAAAGTAATATCTGATTTTCAACCAGATGTACTGGCTAGTTATGTCTGGGAGGTTTCCATGCTTTGCCAGAGGTTCTAATTGGCCAAACTACCAGCCATAGAGATTTAACACTCAAAGAGGTCATAAGAGCTATGGGGCTCCACAGATACCAGCTCTACATGCAGCTCCTCCTAATCAGAAGATTCCCCATGGGCACTTTGGGATAGAGAAGCACAAGCTTATACCATATAAGTTTGTCCCAACTGGTCCCACTCACAATGTCATACTTCCCTCCACATCTGTGAAAACTTCTTAGATCTTATCAGCTTGCAACTCATACAGAAAAGGGGAACCTGTGGAAAATCTTTGCCTATCATTACTATTTTTCCAAAACACCATCTACTGTTATGCTTTGCCCTATGGTTCATGCAATTTCCTCCATCTGATCATACTTCTCATCTCTCCCCACCTGGCAAGTTTTGTCTCTTATAGAACCCAGCACAGGTGCAGCCTTTTCTGTGAAGGCTTTGCTAACCACATCCACTGGGCATTAAATCCTTTTAGAAATAGGAAATCTGTAAATAATAGTAGTAAGTGAAGAAATGACACTTTTATTTATTTATTTATTTTAGTTTTTCATTTTTTAAATTTTAAAATTTTTAATTCTTACATGCGTTCCCAAACATGAACCCCCCCTTCCCACCTTCCTCCCCACAACATCTCTCTGGGTCATCCCCATGCACCAGCCCCAAGCATGCTGTATCCTGTGTCAGACATAGACTGGCGATTCAATTCTTACATGATAGTATACATGTTAAAATGCCATTCTCCCAAATCATCCCACCCTCTCCCTCTCCCTCTGAGTCCAAAAGTCCATTATACACATCTGTGTCTTTTTTCCTATCTTGCATACAGGGTCGTCATTGCCATCTTCCTAAATTCCATATATATATGTTAGTATACTGTATTGGTGTTTTTCTTTCTGGCTTACTTCACTCTGTATAATCGGCTCCAGTTTCATCCATCTCATCAGAACTGATTCAAATGAATTCTTTTTAACGGCTGAGTAATACTCCATTGTGTATATGAACCACAGCTTTCTTATCCATTCATCTGCTGATGGACATCTAGGTTGTTTCCATGTCCTGGCTATTATAAACAGTGCTGCGATGAACATTGGGGTACATGTGTCTCTTTCCATTCTGGTTTCCTCAGTGTGTATGCCCAGCAGTGGGATTGCTGGGTCATAAGGTAGTTTTATTTGCAATTTTTTAAGGAATCTCCACACTGTTCTCCATAGTGGCTGTACTAGTTTGCATTCCCACCAACAGTGTAGGAGGGTTCCCTTTTCTCCACACCCTCTCCAGCATTTATTGCTTGCAGATTTTTGGATCGCAGCCATTCTGACTGGTGTGAAGTGGTACCTCATTGTGGTTTTGATTTGCATTTCTCTAATAATGAGTGATGTTGAGCATCTTTTCATGTGTTTGTTAGCCATCCGTATGTCTTCTTTGGAGAAATGTCTATTTAGTTCTTTGGCCCATTTTTTGATTGGATCGTTTATTTTTCTGGAATTGAGCTGCATAAGTTGCTTGTATATTTTTGAGATTAGTTGTTTGTCAGTTGCTTCATTTGCTATTATTTTCTCCCATTCAGATGGCTGTCTTTTCACCTTGCTTATATTTTCCTTTGTTGTGCAGAAGCTTTTAATTTTAATTAGATCCCATTTGTTTATTTTTGCTTTTATTTCCAGCATTCTGGGAGGTGGATCATAGAGGATCCTGCTGTGATTTATGTCTGAGAGTGTTTTGCCTATGTTCTCCTCTAGGAGTTTTATAGTTTCTGATCTTACATTTAGATCTTTAATCCATTTTGAGTTTATTTTTGTGTGCAGAATCAACACACAGAAATCCCTTGCATTCCTATACACGAATAATGAGAAAGTAGAAAAAGAAATTAAGGAAACAACTCCATTCACCATTGCAACGAAAAGAATAAAATACTTAGGAATATATCTACCTAAAGAATCTAAAGACCTATCTATAGAAAACGATAAAACACTGATGAAAGAAATCAAAGAGGACACTAATAGATGGAGAAATATACCATGTTCATGGATCGGAAGAATCAATATAGTGAAAATGAGTATACTACCCAAAGCAATTTACAAATTCAATGCAATCCCTATCAAGCTACCAGCCACATTTTTCACAGAACTAGAACAAATAATTTCAAGATTTGTATGGAAATACAAAAAACCTCGAATAGCCAAAGCAATCTTGAGAAAGAAGAATGGAACTGGAGGAATCAACTTGCCTGACTTCAGGCTCTACTACAAAGCCACAGTCATCAAGACAGTATGGTACTGGCACAAAGACAGACATATAGATCAATGGAACAAAATAGAAAGCCCAGAGATAAATCCACACACATATGGACACCTTATCTTTGACAAAGGAGGCAAGAATATACAATGGAGTAAAGACAATCTCTTTAACAAGTGGTGCTGGGAAAACTGGTCAACCACTTGTAAAAGAATGAAATGACACTTTTAAATCATTATTTCCTTCCCCAAGGGTTTATAATGTTTTACTAGTTTTGGTTGTGTGTATCTCTGGCTACATCTAACCTCTTTGTGTCTGTGGTCATCATCTTCTTCTGAAGTTCCCCGGGCTATGTTGAAGGTCTAACTTAGCAGCTGCTTCTCTGGAGAATAGTTCAATCTGTGCTGCCTCACATGTTTCAGAGGCTTCCAGACTTCCTTCAGCAGGAACTCAATGTTTGTCTGTTGATTCTATTATTACTAGACTTCCTGTTCTATTGGAAAAGACTTTCATTCACTCATATTTCACCATTTTCTAACGGTCTTCTTTTTCCCCACCTCAATTTTGTTTTTTTCTTTAAACAGGAAGGACCTCAGGATAGATACCTCTCCTTCATAAGCTTAACTACTTGACTCTCCTGGCCAAATATCCACTTGGTATTTGCACAAGTTCCACTGACTGACAAAACCTTCTTTTACTGATTCTATAGCATGGGAGTGACTCTCACCCACCTTTCCCTCTGGAAATTCTCAACTTTGAAATGGAAGGAACTATTGTTGAGCGGAATCACCAAAGAGTCAGCTGCCCTCAGGAAACAGCAAAACTGTGCTTGGTGGATTCATCCCTTGCCTTTATATTGTCAGAAAACACTGGTTAACATAAAATGGCTATGCATTCATAGTGGGGGTAATATTTTAATTTCTATGTTTAACTCTTTGCCACATATTACTGTGGCTTAAAAAATATATATAAATTCCTATAAATTTATTTTAGAAATTTTATGTCATAAAGGAAACATCTTTGTTATTGTCATAAATATGCAGATTTCACAAGTATATACACTGAGGATCGCTTTGGTCTTACAGGTGGGGAAAGAAGGTAATATGAATGATCTGTCTATAAGGTAATGTGAATGATTTGTCTATAGTTTTCTTCAACCCTTCTCCATTTAATTGAGGGAAGTGGAAGGGGAGAATGTATAACTAGATAAAGGAGCCTGGAATGTTTGCATCTTCTCAAAGATTACAGTAATTATGATCAACAAAGTAGATTTATTTCACTTGCCGTACATGCACTCATTTTTTTCCCCTCTAATTAGGCTTATCTTCAAAGGTTGTTTTAATAGTTGTGAAAGTTCACACTCTCATACCTTAAGCAAATAAAAACTAAAATTACTGATGAATACAGAGTGGTTTTATAGAAAATGAATCTAACCCAAAGTTGGCACTGAATGCAGAAATTTCCATCATCTTGAGTGCTGCCCCCAGAGAGTCTGGGAGGGGTAGGGCAGGAAAGGGTGGAACTTTGACATCCACAGCCACAGAAATTAATTCTTTCTGATCTCTGCTGGAGGTGGCAAAGATCTGTTCTACTAGTTGCTTCAAACATGCTCTTGAGGCCTCCTGATATGAGGGCCTAGACTTCTACTCCTGGATATACTACTGAGTCAGCTTTTTCTTTTTTTTTTTCCAGTTTCTAAATTGCATCCTTATCATTTCAAAGGTCAAGCTTATTTTCAATTAGAATGTAAGCACTGTTGAGACAATAATGACCCTTGACAACATCCTTTTGTATGATAACTCTTTGAAAAATATTTCCAAATGACACAAAATTTCTAAAAAGGCTTAAAAATACAACTCTTTGTGGATAGGCTGGGGTGCCATCTAGTGTCACCTGTCATGTCTTCTTGTCCAGCAGTAGCCCATAAGCCTAGGTTTTCCATCTATCATGATATCATCAGAGCCACTGACAAAGAGATTGGGCAGTACTCTCCAGGAAATTCACTGGTGGCATAACTGATCAGTGAGGGATGTTGCTTATGACTCCCCATTTTTGCTACAACATGCTTGTTGGCTTGCACCCCAGGACTGATTCTCAGTGCTGAAAATACTGAATTCAAGAATAATTAGCTTACCCTGACAGCTTAAGGAGCTTGAAACATTTTGATTGGTTCCTTACATTTAAAAGTAGTGATTTTCCAAATGCAAACTCTAAATTTGTATTTTTTTTCTCTAAAGTCTAGTACTACAGGGCCTCTGAGTTCCAGCCACTACAAAAGATGGAGCTGGATAATATGTCCCTTGAGATGGGACATTCATTTATACATTCAAAGGAGGACAGCCTACTCTGCATATCCAAGTATATGTCTGGACTAGCCCTTGTAGGTATTTGAGTTTGACACAATTGAAGGACATTATCTCAAGACATTAACCTTATTTTTAAGAAAAATTTAACTGAAAAATAACAGACATAAATGTGAATGTTACAGTGTACATCCCACTGAATTTTTGCAAACTAAATAAATCCATGTAATTGGCATTAAGATTAAAAAACAAACAAACAATGGAATGTTATCAGCACCTAGAAATTCTTGCATGCCCTTACAGTAACTGCTCATCTCCCAAGAACACTATCCCAATGTCTAACCAGCTCTGGTTTGACCATATTTCTTGAATGCTTCCTAAGTGTTTGAATTTATATTTAATTTGATCCTTAAAACAACACTGGAAGGAGGTAGGGCTGGATATTTCATCAGCTAAAGAATACTACTTGGTTTATTCAGTGCCATCTTTGACTGCCTTCATCATGACGTTCCATATTTTGGGCAGTATATTTTGTGAATAACCTGGATAAATTTACCTGTAAATCCTCCTTTCCTACTGAAATAGCTTAACTTGAGACATTATGTAACAGATAATAAAACCTGACCCACTGAAAGCATCTGTTATTTCAAGCAGCAGCAGACTCCAGTATGGCCGAACTTCTCTTTCCCCTTAACCTTTTATTCATGTTAGTGTTTGGAGGACTCCTGGGTGCTGCTCTGATTAGAAATGAAGAATACACTTGTTAGAACATTGGCTACAACCATAGGCTTGGCTTTCAAAGTTCGTATATTACTAGGGTATTGTCATGCCTCTGAAAATGCACAAAGTGTTATTATACTTAGCATGAGCCTTGCAATACTTTCATTTGGAGAATTTATTTTGATGAAAATAGCTCATTAGACCAGAAAATGCCTATTTTGTTTTCATTTCATTAAAAAAAAGAAATCTGTGCATGTTTGCATAGCAGGTAGAGTTAAAAACCCAGTATAGCAAGATGCTGGCTGATTTTTTTTTTCCCCTTTCAAAAACAATAACAGAGAGGGGAATTTATATATAATATGGCGTAATTTACTTGAATATAATGAATGCATACAATTTTACATCCTAAAGTATTAATTATAGAGGTATTTATAGTAATTTATAATGCATTAGAAGATTATTTTTTTAAGAGAACTTGGCCAAAGCCAACAGTAACTCTAGCTCTCATTTATAATAATGGAATAACTGCACTGAAACTTGATTTTTTATTCTAATCATATAATTGAAAAATAACATTTAACATACCCCAAACATGATGAACTCATTAAAAAGCTTTTTATTTGTTATTTTACAATATTCAAAATAATTACCTTGTTTTAAACAAAATTTTAGCCATTATTTTCCTTAGTTCTTTATAGACTAACAAATAGTAATGGAGTTGTTTCTTCCAATTATGTTGCTGTATATGTCCAAATAAACTGGAAATCTATTGAATTATAGTGCCCTGAAGTTACTATTTAAGAAACTCTCTATAATTATAAACTTACATGGTATTGTGGCTCTAGAGGTAATAGGCACTTTTTTTTTTTTTCTGTAAAAGAAGATGAAAGTTTTCCAGGGTTGGAATAAGGAAGCTGAATCAATTGTTGAATAGGAGCAGGTAGATTTTATGGTGCTCCTTTGGGAGGTTTTACCATATTTATTCCTACTGTACTTGCAACTCTCACCCTGTTCCTAGTTTTGTTCTGAGAAGTGGGTGTAGTGTTTTTCTGGTGATTCCATTCTGATCATAGTCTACCTATACAACCTGCAGGGTAGCTGAAGTCAGACACTCAGACAGGGCTTGATTAAAGGGTAACAAAATGGACATGAATTTTAAGTAGATAAATTAAACTATTCAACTTATGGGGTAGAACTTAATTTCAGCTTCTATTTTACTACTAGGATACCATAGCTCTCTTCTGGGTCCCCACTTGCCTGTCCTTGTAGGACAGAGGCCATAGTTGATCATTGCTCCTTGGAAACACCTTCAAAAGCATCTGGAAGTCTCAAAGTCAATAGGAAGTGCTAGAGGCAGAAACAAAGCTTTTCTTCTTTTTTCTTTCACTTCTCTTATCTAAGGATAAGAAATCACTCTTTTGTGAGTGATCAGGAGACCTTAGGAGAAAACTTCAGTTCAATTGCTCAGTCATGTCCGACTCTTTGTGACCCCATGGACTGCAGCACGCCAGGCCTCACTGTCCGTCACCAACTCCCGGAGTCCACCCAAACCCATGTCCATTGAGTTGGTGATGCCATCCAACCATCTCATCCTCTGTTGTCCTCTTCTCCTTCTGCTTCAATCTTTCCCATCATCAGGGTCTTTTCCAATGAGTCAGCTTTTCGCATCAGGTGGCCAGAGTATTGGAGTCTCTCAGCTTCAACATCAGTCCTTCCAATGAATACTCAGGACTGATCTCCTTTAGAATGGACTGGTTGGATCTCCTTGCAGTCCAAGGGACTCTCAAGAGTCTTCTCCAACACCACAGTTCAAAAGCATCAATTCTTCAGCACTCAGCTTTCTTCACAGTCTAACTCTCACATCTCTTGTACATGACCACTGGAAAAACCATAGCCTTGACTAGATGGACCTTTGTTGGCAAAGTAATGTCTCTGCTTTTAAATATGCTGTCTAGGTTGGTCATAACTCTTTTTCCAAGGAGTAAGCATCTTTTAATTTCATGGCTGTGGTCACCATCTATACTGATTTTGGAGCCCCCCCAAATAAAACCTGCCACTGTTTCCCCTGCTTCTCCATCTATTTGCCATGAAGTGATGGGACCAGATGCCATGATCTTAGTTTTCTGAATGGTGAGTTTTAAGCCAACTTTTTCACTCTCATTCACTTTCATCAAGAGGCTCTTTAGTTCTTCTTCACTTTCTGCCATAAGGGTGGTGTCACCTGCATATCTGAGGATATTGATATTTCTCCTTGGCAATCTTGATTCCAGCTTGTGCTTCTTCTAGTCCAGCATTTATCATGATGTACTCTGCATATAGGTTAAATAAGCAGAGTGACAATGTACAGCCTTTATGTAGTCCTTTTCCTATTTGGAACCAGTGTGTTGTTCCATGTCCAGATAAGGGGAAACCTTATCTATCCATAGAAGCAGGATAGAAGATGGATAGAAGCCTTTTCTATCCATCTTGGGTACAGCCTCGGGGAGAAGTATTTAATACCATCCCTCTCCTTCACAATCACCCAAAAGATGCACATATTCAGAAAAGAGGGCTTGGTTTGTATTTTTAACCCATGTAAGAGAAATCTTTCACTTTTTTCCTACAGTGAACTAACTTGTGTGTTCCTTGCTGTCCTCTGATGAAGGGACACATTTCACTTAGCAAGGGAAGAAAACTTCATTAGCCTCCATAAAAGGCTGCTGCTACTGCTAAGTCACTTCAGTCGTGTCCAACTCTGTGAGACCCCATAGACAGCAGCCCAGCAGGCTCCGCTGTCCCTGGGATTCTCCAGGCAAGAACACTGGAGTGGGTTGCCATTTCCTTCTCCAATGCATGAAAGTCAAAAGTGAAAGGGAAGTCGCTCAGTCGTGTCTGACTCTTAGCGACCCCATGGACTGTAGCCTACCAGGAAAGGCTGGTCAGCTAAAAATCTTGACAAAAGATGAGTACTGATATGCAACAAAGTCAACTCTGGTCCCTCTAGATTATGGAAGTTGATACGTTGCACCAACTTTCTCTCTTCTCTGAGGCCCTAGCCTCTGGGGAGGGTACTTACTTCACTCTCTGCCCCATGGTAAATGAGGGTCTTTCTGTGACCAGGTTTCCACCAGCTTTGTAGGGAGGTTGGTAGGCTGTGGTTCCTTAGATAAACAAAGTGTATATGAATCAGGTCTCTTTTGATTATAATTTATAAACACTCATTTCAGTCAGATTAAGAAAGAGAAAATCCATTGGTTTATACAGCTGGGAAGAAAATGAGGTAGTTCACTCTTTCATAGATGAATATTCAATAAGGACTGGAATATGAGACCCAAAGCTACCTGGTCTAACCTTGTTTCTATTAGTCTCTCATTTCTGCAGCTCTCTGCTTGGTTGCATTTTACGTATAACCTCTGTTAGTTCTGCTACTGAAAACAAGTTTATTTGTCTCAGTATCCATTTACTTATTCTAGGACAAGACTTCTGGTTTTGATTATGTTGTTTTCAAGAGAAAAAATAAAGCACCAGTTTATTATTTAATGCTCACTGAGTGAATGGCCTATCTAGATTGACTAAATAAGTATTCTATTAAAAATAACTACATGTATTCCACAGTGGTAGAGGTATGTAAGTATAACAACATAAAATACATAATCATACATGTATAATATATGGAAGAGAATGAAACATTTTTATTGCAAGTTGATTCAAAAGGTACTGCTGAAATCCCACTCCTGTGCATATATCCAGGCAAAACTCTAGTTCAGAAAGATACATGCAACATAGTTCTTGGCAGCACTATTTATAATAGCCAAGACATGGGAACAACCTAAATGTCCATCAACAGAAGAATGGACAAGGATGTGGTCTATATACATATATATAATGGAATATTACTCAGCCATAAAGAGAATGAAATAATGTCATTGCAGCAACATGGAAGGACCTAGAGATCATCATACTAAAGTGAAGTCAGACAGAGAAAGACCAGTACCATATGATACCACTTACATGTGGAGTCTAAAATAGGACACAAATGAGGACATCTACAAAACGGAAACAGACTCACAGACACAGAGAAGAGACTTATGGTTGCCAAGGGGAGGGGTTTGGGGGAGGGAAATACTGGGAGCTTGGGATTTGCAGATGCAAACTAGTATAAGACTCTTGAGAGTCCCTTGGACTGCAAGGGGATCCAACCAGTCCATTCTGAAGATCAACCCTGAGATTTCTTTGGAAGGAATGATGCTAAAGCTGAAATTCCAGTACTTTGGCCACCTCATGCGAAGAGTTGACTCATTGGAAAAGACTCTGATGCTGGGAGGGATTGGGGGCAGGAGGAGAAGGGGACAACAGAGGATGAGAGGGCTGGATGGCATCACTGACTTGATGGACGCGAGTCTGAGTGAACTCCGGGAGTTGGTGATGGACAGGGAGGCCTGGTGTGCTGCAATTCATGGGGTCACAAAGAGTCGGACAAGACTGAGTGACTGAACTGAACTGGACTGAATACATATAGGTGGATCTCTAATAAGGTCCTGCTGTATAGCACAAGGAATTATATTTAATATCCTGTGATAAGTCATAGTGAAAAAAAAATACATATCTCCAACAGAATCACTTTGTTGCACAGCAGAAATTAGTAAATCAACTATACTTCAATAAAATATTTTTTAAAAAGATACTGCTGAACTTGGAGTCATCTGATAGAGAGGAGGCCAAATTCAGAGTTTACTTAGAACCAAGGTTCAATTACTATTTAGAATACTGAGGGGGTAAAGTTGTATATTCCTTTGACAAATTGAAGCATCTATCAAACAAAATTGTTACTAATAAAATTTTGGTAAAAAACTTCCTGGCAGCTGGAGTAGGTAGGGTAATCTTTAGAACAGCAACTTTTTAACAGCGTCGTTTTCCATCAGGTAAAGGAAGTAGCTGTCCATGCCCACAGAGTAAGACTCTACAGTATGCATAGCTCAGTGACCTGAGGTTGGCAGCTACACTGAGACTAAGCTGGTACAGATGGAATGTTCTGAGGCATCTGTGAACCCAGTCAAAGTCATATTACCCTCCCCTACCCGTCTCCACCCCAGGAACTACTGTAAGAGAGAAGCAACTCTCTCTGTTCACATTCTCAGACTTGATGCCTTCTCTTTTGCAAGAGCAGATCTTTTCTGGCTGTTTACTGGGCTCCCCTGGTGGCTCAGATGGTTAAGAATCTGCCTTCAATGCAGGAGATGGGGTTTTGATCCGTGGGTCGGGAAGATCCCCTGAAGAAGGAAATGGCAAATTGCTCCAGTATTCTTGCCTGGGAAATCCTATGGACAGAGGAGCCTGGCAGGCTACAGTCCATGGGGTCACAGTCCAACATCACTGAGCAACTTGCATGTGGATTGGCTAGAAACTCTACTGAAATTTAAGTGGGAAATAGGACCGTTGCACTGTATATTGTATTATGTATATTGAATTCTGTATACCTTCAAATGCATTAGAAAATGGAGCTCCACCAGGGTAAAGGGATGCTTACATTTTGCCCAGGGCGATCTGGGCTGGATCCAGACCCCTACTGCCTTGACCAAGTCTTTGTGCAGTGCACAGACTGCTCAACTGTATATTTTCCTCCTTTACACAAAAATGGCGACCAAGAACTACACTAATTACAACCCTGTTTCACAAAGACCACTCAATTCAATTTCATCTACTTATCAAATAAATTCTAATTACTTTCTAATTTCTGGTTGTCTGTTTTTTTTTCTTTCTTCATATTTAAACATATGTTTCAAAGTAAGCTTTTCTTAAATTTAAGATAGACCCCATTCTCAAAATAACTATAAAATAACACTACATCTACTTAAAATAATAGTACAGAAAAGACAAAGAAGAAAGGAAAGTCTCTTTCATCCCTGTCCCATCTTCTAGAAACATCCACTGCAGGACTAGGCACTGGGGTTTAACCACAGTGAGTAAGGGCTTAATGCCCATAACTTTGACTCAGGAAGTTGCTAGAACTCTATACTCCATTACCTCTTAAGCACTTTCCATCTCTTCATTTTTTTTCCTTTGGATTTTTCTGTTATTGCCTCAGGAAAAAAACTCATCTCTCTTACTTTTGTTCTCTCTTCCTTTTGCTGATTGAGAATCCCAGATGATCTCGGTCAAGTCAAGCAAGTACAAGAAGAGAGCTAATGAAATATCTTCATTAAATAAAATGAGAGTTTTACCTTTTGTAGTGAAATTAGACAATATCAGGAATCAATGGTATCAACCTTAAAATATCTTGAATCCTCTTCAGAATCTATAATGACATCTTCTACTTCTCTTATAATTAAAATTTTAATTTAATTTACTTAAGCACCAATGTTCAAGGGAAATTTCTTATTAAATTTTATTGTACTTCTTATTTTCCAAATGTATAGCAAATTTTACCTCACTTTATATGAATGAAATTGAACACTGCTTCAGACTTCTTTCTTAAACTCAAGTTATCTTTTTAGAATATATAATGTACATAAAGTATGGGATAGAATCACAAAAGCAGCTTTATTTCAACCTATTTGATTGATTTATAGAAAGTGTTTCATTGCATTGTAGTCAACATCACTTGCACTTCAGGATTATATTGTACTTAATTCAATGCTTTCTGTGTGTCCTCTTATGCTATTATGTATTTAATTTTCCTATTGCATTTTGAAATTCTCAAGAGCAGAATCTTTTCTTGGTTTACAACACAGATTATGTTGGCTTATTTTTATGTAAGTTTAATACATTTTAACAAATGTTAGTCATTAGCCATCAGATGTGAAAATCTTTTCTGCAAGAGGTATTTTTAATAAAGTAATATGACATATTAGGATTACTTAGGATGAGTACTTAGTAAGTTTTACTAATTTTATTAAAGAAAATTAGTGATAAGTTTTGGGAGGAAATTGAGTAAAAGCTTCAGTCCAACTCTTAGCATCCTGTTTCTGATTCAGATCATGTTTAGCTTTTGCTTTCCCTATTCATAATTAAGAAGTGGGGACCTAGGAAATGTTGATCTGCAGAGTAAAGTTTCCTTCCTTGAAGTAGAATGTGCTCTATGAACTGATACAGCATACTTTTCCAATTTAGCTGTGAAGTAGGGATGTTATTCATTAGTTATTACTATATAGATTCAGATTAAATGTGGACTTAAGCTCAATTCATAATATTTAAGTTCTGAGTTTTTTTAAGGCACGTGATTATCTCCATGGATTTAGCTTTTTTCTACACTGTATTTTATGAATGTATGCATTTTAGCTTGCATAAACAGTGTGTTTCTTTAGATCTTATATTGCTTCCTTTTTTCCTTTTGCTTCATTTTTTAAAGATCGAACCACGTTTGCTATGTGCATTTCTAGTCCATTGCTTCAAAGCAAGGCTCCATATACATTCACAATATTTTGCTTATTTACTTCATTAGTGATGAACATCTTTGATTCCAACTCTGCCACCATCACTAATGTGACATGTTCTTCTAATGCCCCCTTAAGCAATTGTGTAAGAGATCCTCCAGGGATATACCCCAGAGACAGACTGCTGGGCTACTGGTTATACCACTCAGGTTTTCACTAAGTACTGCCAGATTGCTCTTCAAAATGACTGTACTAGTTTTATTTCCACATTTTGGCTAACTCTTGGTATTACTCCACTTTCTATTTTTCACAAATCTAATAAATCTGAAGTGGCACTTTAATTTGCATTCATTTCTAGTAATTAGTCAGGTTGAGCCTTTATAAATACTTCTTAGCTGTTAATGTTCCCATCTGTGAATTCTTCTTCCTGTCTTTTACTCAATTTTTTTTCCTCTAAGGTTTCCTGTCTTCTTCTTGCACTTTTGTAAGAGTTCTTTTTAGAGTGGAGATATTCATGCCTAAATGAGTTTTGTCTTTAAAAGACTTCAACCTTCTTGGTCTGTCAATCATAAGTCCATGGTAACTAATGAAAAGAAATCCCAAATTTTAGTTTAGGTTTCACCTTGCTGAGACTTTTGCATCTTGATTTTAAAAGTCCTTTCTAATTCCAAAGTTACAAAGATTTCCACCTACAATCTCTTTTATTCTCTTTACAGCTTCTCCACTAATTTTTCATGTGAAAACATTTTGTTGAACTAGGACAAATGTGACAATCTTTTCTTGTCTGAACACCTCCACGATGGGGTAAACAAAGCTGTGCCCTTGGGCAAAAAGTCCATTCTGGAGTGAACGAGGTTTGCATATTTAACTTGAAATTATATTTTAAAAAGTGGAAATATGAGGGAGATTTTTAAAAAATCCTCTTTAATGTCTCTTTTCTTAACATAGGAAGGAAAATTTGTGAAAAAAATTTATTATTTTTTTAAATTTTTATTTTTCCTTATTTTACTTTACAATATTTTATTGGTTTTGCCATACATTGACATGAATCCACCACGGGTGTACATGCGTTCCCAAACATGAACTCCCCTCCCACCTCCCTCCCCATAACATCTCTCTGGGTCATCCCTGTGCACCAGCCCCAAGCATCCTGTATCCTGCATCGGACATAGACTGGTGATTCGTTTCTTACATGATAGTATACATGTTTCAATGCCTTTCTCCCAAATCATCCCACCCTCTCCCTCTCCCTCAGAGTCCAAAAGTCCGCTCTACACATCTGTGTCTCTTTTGGTGTCTCGCATACAGGGTCATCATTGCCAAAAGAGTTTAAAATTCTTGATCTGATTTTGTGCCAGTATGAGAAGAGAGAGAAGATGGTCTTTAGTGCAATCAAACAGGTAGCCTCAGAGAGAAGTTCTTAAGGTAAATTTTTGTATTTGCTTGGATCATAGGACCCTCATTATAGAGCAACTGTTTAAGTATTAATAGACTCCTATTGTGTGAAGAGCATTATTATTTTCAAACATTTTTCATTCCTTCCCAGCCCCTTTTCATTTTGTGTCTTTCAAGCAGGAACACAAGCAAATACTTCAGTTGCAGTGTTCAGGTTGCGGCTTCATAGGAACTCTGAGCATATGTTTTTGTCCTACATTTTTATTTTTTGTGCATTTGTTGTCTCTTTTGGTTCTTAAATTAACCTAGTTTATAAATTGAGCCCTATTTGTCTCTACTTAGTTTTTATTGCCTGAAATTTGTGTCAAAAAACTCAAAGGACATGGCCCCAGAGGAAACAACCTATTTCCCAATTTTAGATTTTAATTTGCTACCAAATTTCTTGGATGCTTATTTATATATTTTATTTTTCAGAGCCTACACCTCACCTTGGAAGTCAGGTCTGACAAGAATGTTTCCTGGGAGTATAGCCTATGCCCTGAAGAGAATGTATATATCTATGGACTTTCATAGCTCATATGACCTTTGTCTTCTGGGGAGTTTGATTCTTTCTTGCACCTGCCACTCCCAATATAGCCAGAACCCACGGAGCTGAGCCCGGGGAGAGGAATAGGGATACTGATACAGTGCCCTTCCAAGCCATCTGTGTAGTCACCCGTTACCTTCCAGCTGCGAGGAAGAAGATCTGTAGCAGCTGCTTGGGACTGAGTGCTGTGGTCGGACTGGCTTGGGCATGTGGCCTCTTTACTTGCCTGCTCTTTGATTTTTTTTCTTTTTGTAGGCACAGATGTGTGCTCACATGTAAGACAGCTGCTCAAAGGACATCTCGGAATGAAAAGCAATTTTTATTCAGTCATTAGGATCAATTCCTCAGATTTCATTACTCTAGTAAATATTTATGGCATAACACACACATACACACACACGAAATCCTCTGATACTAATTTGGGTATTCTCTCAATAAGATTACTGTGAACAAGACTTAAAAAAATTAATATAAGTATTCTTATGTTTAAATATACATTTTTAATCATCTCCCTCCTGCCAGGGCTGGTCCTATAACTAATTTGTATTATTGAAGGGGTGCAGAAAGGCCATTGTGTTCATAAATATTTCACCAGCTTGTTATGAAACCTGAAATTCCTTCCAGAGGCACTCCTTTAGTTAAGCCATGCTTAACAAAATTCACATGCATTGATTTTCTTACAACTTGGTCATCTTATTGCAACCCTGCAATGGAAAGGCATCATGCTGTGAATTAAGGATGCAGGAGGCACAGGTTAGGTAAGGTTCCTGCCCTCCAGATGCTTACAGTCTGGAGGATCAGGGCCCATATACTGAAGATAAAGTGATAAGAGAAGGGAGTATCTCTGTAGATCATTGCGTCTATTTGTGTAAATCACTGCAGCTGTGTAAATCATCACATTCATAGGAGTTTAGAAAAAATCTCCCAGGGCTGGTCCTCAGAGAAGGGCTTTTGAATGCCTAGGCACTGGAGCCTGACCCTGATGGAAGGCAGGGCTTGGATAAAGAGAGAGAAGATAAAGGATATTCTAGACAAGGGACAAAGGGAGAGGTACAAAAGTTAATAATGTGCCCTGGAAACAGAGGACAGAGCAGGGCGACTGGAATGGATGAGTTCACGTCAGAGGTTCCCGACAGGGAGAGGATGCTGGCCGAAGACAAAAGCTTGTGTAACAGGGTCAAAAAAGTGGACATTTCTCATCATCTATTTTAGCTCTAACCTGTGAAAAACTGGTTTTTTAGAATACACGTAAATCAAAGAGAATCATTCTATTTATTGTTTGAGCCACAGACAGAATTAACAAAGCTGTGTATGGATGGCAACAAGGGCTGCTCCCAAGCAAAACTGTGAACACATCAAATCTGTCCTTGATTCCCTGCTACCGTCTTTGTCTAGGAACCTAGTTTACTTCTCTATTTGCTGACTCTTCCACTGGAGATGGTCTGCCTAAATGCTCCTGGGGTTAGCCCACTGTTTATCAGAGAAATTTAGGGGGAAATAAACCCACTCCCTAATGCAGCCCCATTGTCACTGGATTCTCTTAAACTGAAACCCTCTCGTTTGTCTCTGGTCTCTCATCTCAGACCTCCCTGTGCTCCACCTTGCCTGACCCCACTTCCACTGCATGCGTCTTCCTGAACGTGCACTGTGCTGCCTGAAGCCTCAGTTACTCCTGGAGCCTCAAACCCTTCACATCATGCTTCTTTTCCTTTCTGGTCTCACTAGAGACCTAGAAATCACTACAGTTTCCATGGCTGCTCATTACACAGAAGTTACTCATCCCTCATACCCCACATACCTTAGGATGGGGTAATCACCCTCCTCCCATCCCACTGCCCTTTTTTGGGTCATTTTTTTCTAATCAGATAAAACCTCTTGGTCCTTTGAGGCTCTGTATTTCCTTCTACCAATGTATGGACTACCAATCAGTCAGGTGTTTAGGCCTGATTTACTGGTTTCCCTTCTAATCCAACTCCTCCCATCATCCGCAATGACTTTGTTGTTCACATGAATGTTTCAATCCAAAATTTAACTCATTCTCTCTATGTCTTTCTTCCAGTGGCCTTTATCCCCCATTTCTTTTAGGTACCCACCCCTATGACCACACTCTGGACATTGGAATCACTTGTATGGGTTCCTTCTCTAGAACACCTTGAAACCTTTCCTCTGTGATTGCAACTTCCTGTCTTCCTGAAGCTCGGTCATTCCCAAGCTTCGCTCTCTTGGACAGATCAGTCCTTTCTCTGTTCTAGTGGTTTCCTATATATCAGCCTACACTTCCCTCTCCTTCCTTCCCATCCTGGTTGGATGCCAGAGTCCATTATTTTAATCACACTGTCGTCAATACACTTAGAACCCTTAAGCCACTGTTCTTCTATCTCATCCACTCAGTAAATTTTGAACCCTGGATCAATCTAGCTATGTGCTTTCTTGTAAAAGCACATCAATTGATCAACTGTAGGAAAGTTCTGCTCCAACTCTGGTTCCGTCACTCTTCTTTTGTCCCTGGCAGAATTCTTCACAGAGCTGCTTGAATTCACCCTATGCCATATTTACTTCTCCACCTACTCCTTTTATCCTCTCTCTTCTCCTGCTCCCACAGAATGAATCCACCCTGTTGCAAAGACAAGGTTATTCATCCCCAAAGACACTTCTGAGCCCTCACCTTCCTGCAGCACTAACATTTCCACCTTCTCCTGCTTTTCTGGCATAGTGTCCTTCCGTTCTGCAAGTCCCTCAGACAATATTCAACATTGGATGTGGGAGCCCTTCTACTTGCCAACAAAATCTGTACCCGCACATCCACAATCAGACTTCCTTCCTCCCTCCTGTTGTAAAAGAAGAGGTGTTTCCTTTCCGTTTAAGGCTAATCCTGCCACCTACAAGTCTGAGTCCACTCAGCCCCAAACTCAGGCATCTTTCTTGACTCCTCCTTACTCTTGACATTGTGGAGCATTGTGTCCCATTGGTTCTGCCCCCTTTCCATCTCTGGATTCCATCCTAGCTCCTGATCCCCACTGTGAGTGCCCTGGGGCATTTTACCATTACCACATTCATACTGCTATTCCAGCACCCTCCTCAGAGACCAATTAATTGCTAAGCTAACAGAAGCTTTAGCTGTAGGGTTCTGTTCTTCCACAGGCCGTTGCAAATGCCCTGTCTTAGAATGTTGTCGTCTTTGTCTTATAGAGAAGCTACAAAATGTCTCAGCTTCATTACCTATCACACGTGGATTTGACCCCTGACCCTAGATGCTTTGTCGCCTCTGGTATTCCTCTGGACTAACCCATTGTCTACACTGCCAACAGTGTGATGTTTCACAAATGAAAATCCTATCAAGCCACTCTCTTATTTAAAAACCCTTCAATGGTCTCTTATTGCTTTTAGGTTTTAGGGAAAAATTCCTAAGAACAACTTTCAGGTCCATTTTGACTGACTGACTATTGCTTTTCTCTCTAGTGTCACATTTTATGACACATTTTATGTTTTGGGAGTATGTTTGCGTCTACAGTGAGGTAAGCAGGGAAGGTTCTGTCTGTCTTTAAAGATGAGGAAAATGGAGCTCAGAGAGGATAAACAATCTTCCCAAGTCTATGGAACAAATGACGTACATTGCTGAGAGCTGGGCTGAGTGCTTCAGATTCCAACTACAATTTATTTTTCCATTAGAACATGTATAAATGTCCTCATTCTGGGACCCTGCTAAAAACAGTGAAGTCTTTGTAATTTTGAAGTCACATATTAGTTGATAAGATTTTCACAATTTGAGCTATATGTAAACAAACTGTTGAATGTGTAAAAACTAATTTTAAAAAATTATTGTATTTTAGTTACTATAGTAATCTATATTTGCATATTAACTCTTTACAGGCTGGCATATTTTAGGACATGTGTTTCTCAAAAAGATACATTTATACAGGGGATGGTTCAAGCCAGGATGCTTTCAGATCTATGTGAGGCCATCCTGATTTCAGAACACTGTACTGATCAAGACAGTCTAAAGTTTGCTTGAACTTATACCATGTTTCTTCCTGATTATGGCACCTGACCTCTCTTTTCTTTCACTTAAAAAAAAAAAAAACAAAAACACAATTTTAAATTATTTTCTCTGCTCCTTTGAGATGTCAATCTTCTCTCCAAACATAATAATATCAAAATCTTGAATAAAGTCTATCTTGCCATTTTAAACAAGTGTTCCATATAAGCTTCTTTTAGTGTTCACTTTGAAGAGCATTGATAAAAATATGGAAAAATATATCTGCAAGCAGAACACAGATACTGATCTTGGCCCTTTTGATTTAATTTCATGTGCCAATATAAGTTTATCCTAGGTCTTCACTACTTGCACAAAGAAACAGAATTAATGTATATTTCTCAAAGATCATATACAATATTCCAGAGTTCATTGATTTGTTTAGACCCCTGCTTTAAAAGGATTCTGACATAGCACATCACTTTGTTCATGTGTCTCTTTACGTTCTGCTGAGCATAGATTATTTTCTTGGTGACATTTTCCTTAGTATAAGAGCAGACAGCATTGTTTTCCTTGCTGATAATGCCTTGAGTTATTTTATGACATGGTTTCATTCGTCTCCACAAAAGCAGGAGAATATTGAGAAGGCTGGAATATAAGAAAAGGCCGTTCAGCCCACCAGGCTCTTTTCCTTTTAATGCACCCTGGAGAACATTTAATTGCTTCTTGAATGACCCCCAAGGTCTTCCTAGAATGAGCTTGTTGTCTTCTTTGTGGAGGAGACCATCCCCATTTCATTCGAACTCATTGTGACTTAATTATAGGATACATATAATAAATTGGAGGCAATCAGTAATCCTTAATCAAACAGGGTAAATTTGTTTCACATGCAAGACACAATGGGCCCTTGTGAAATAGATGGCACACTTTCATTTACTGCACGATACCCAGATTAATTAACTCACCTGATAGCTGTGGTTCCAATTTCCCAACTGCAACTCAAGTCTATCTTACGCTTGCCCTTCTTTTTTCTCTTTCTTATTATCATTTGATAAAACTGCTCTTAATAGACTTTCAGATTCAGATATTATCATTTCTCTCCACAGATATTATTTTTCTGTTATATAAAAAAAGATGTTTATGAATTACATAGTAATGTGTATGTATGACATGGATATACACACATACATGCATGCAAATACACATTTATAAGAGAAGACACGAGAATGTATTCTGATATGGCATTTTCTTTAGGTACAGCTCTGTTACAAATCTGAGTTCAATGGGTCTGCATCTAGAATGTTACAGTAATTTCTGCAAGCTTCCAGCAGTGCCTAATCACTCTTTAGAGCAGAGCTTTTAGCTGTTTGGTTTCTGCTGGCTGTTTTCCCTGAAAATTACTGTAAGAGATTTAATTGATTTATATTCATTTATCTTGTAAAAAAGTTGAGGTTTTTATTAAACGTAAGTGTCTGTTTAGTGCCTCTCATTGTGTATCCTGATTACTTTTGGTGACTCAGTGTAACATTTAATAACTATTAGTTTTCTTTTGGAGAGTTCTTAACCAGGAAACAAGAGTTCTTACAGCTACATAGATAATTAACTTGAAGCTTGTCTCTCTCCTGAGAGACATCAAATATGTAAATGAGGAACTTAAGCCTTAACCAGACATGGTAAGGAAATCGCTAAAAGTTTTATCACATGAAAGCTACAATCTGCAGTTAAAAAATATATCAATATGCTTTGAAGAACTAATATATGCTTCTTGCTTAGGATTTGTGAAATTTATGGGCTTTAAATTCTTTTTCAAAGCTGCTGGAGCTAGTCAGATCTATTAACAAAAAACCAAAGCAGTTAATAAGGAAACAAGGGCAGAAAGCATATTTAAATACTGCACGATATCTGGTACATGACTAGAGCTCAACATTGAATAAACTTGTACCAAATTTTTATCTTCCATTTTACAAAATCCTCATTTGTCATATCTAACACTGCTTAAATTTTTTAATGATAATGCTTCTCAGAGCAAACCAATACATATGTTTCATCTGTTCTTATTCCTAAAGACTTAAAAAAGAAGAGCCATTCACATTTGATATTTTAAACTGAAAACCAATTCTCTTCATTTTTCTATATATATGCTTGTGCTATATATCTCAAGGAAAATATGGAGTAAAGGATCTTTTAAATTTCTCTGCTTATTTTTAATCTGAAGAGAAAACATTCTGTCATTACAAACACTTTTAGTGACCTGGATAGTATACTTTTGTTATAATTGGTGGATTATGTTTTCCTGAAACACAGTTGGAACTAGTGATTGGAATGGGTGAAATTGGAAAACTATTTGTAAATTCACAAGAGAATGATTTTCTCAGAAACTGAATAGGTTTTTTTGTTTGTTTGTTTTGGGGGGGGGTAGCGAAAAGCAAATCATTTGAAAATTTTAAAGTCATTTTACTTGGCTTGCAATGGTTCATGCACTTTCCATGAAATGTACTTCTAATTCAAGTCTGCAGCTGGGTGCACAGGTTGGTTACTGGATAGAGCAGTAGGAATGACATGTAACCTGGATCCAGACTTTTCACTAACTCACACCTGGCTGGGTGCACCATGGCTGCAGCGGGGACATGTGTTCCGCGGAGGCACAAAAGCCCACAGCTGCTGTGGCTTTTCCCTTTTCCCTCTGCAAGTGTGGGCCAGATCACCCAGCCTCATCCAGGCTAGCTAGAATCAGGATTCGTACAGCATATGCATGATTTCCTTAAGGAAATTGTCTGACTCTTAAAAGAGCACTTGGTCAGGAATAACAGGTGTTTGTGTGCTTGATCAATTCTCCTCAGTTGGAATTTAGTGAATGCTTCCCAAGTCAACTGCAGTGAATCTGATCCCAGGTAAAATATCCAGCGTGGAAAGGCAGCATTTTGAAATGGCCACAGTCATGTTTTCTTTAAGATGAGAAAGCCAGATTCACTTCCTTTTTGCCCATCACATTAGTTTGCTACAATGCAGGCATGTGTATTTCTCTGTTTTCCAAGGGATAAGATATAACCAGGATTCTAGTCATGACAACAATGCAAACTTTAATGGCAATTAGTTTGTTTCTTTGTTTCTAGTGTTTCATAAGTATAGATGTTCTGAAGAGCTCTCAGTGGCCCCAGGCCTCGGATGGGCTATCTCTGTCTTGCATGCTCTAAAGCACTGCCAGGGGTGTGAGGTATTTCTCAGAACTTTACAGCCTCACAGGGGATATTGAGTTCAAATGCTTCATATTCACCAGTTTCTGTTGTATTGATTTGCTTAGAGGTTAAAGCGTCTGCCTCCAATGTGGGAGACCCGGGTTCGATCCCTGGGTCGGGAAGATCCCCTGGAGAAGGAAATGGTAACCCACTCCAGTATTCTTGCCTGGAGAATCCCATGGACAGAGAAGCCTGGTAGGCTACAGTCCACCGGGTTGCAAAGAGTCAGACATGACTGAGCAACTTCACTTCTTCTTCCAATCTCTCAACGTCTTTTAGATCTCAAATTTTCATAAAAACAACATCCCACATTGGTATGTACTTGCTTGATCATAAAATTTGTCATATTCCTAATCTCAGTCGATCCTTCTGCAGCACTGCTATCTCACTTGTTACTTACTCTTTTGCTTCTTTAGCAAAAGTCAATATCCAAACCCATTAAATACATCTCCTAGAAGTAAGATGAACCGTGTTCATTCTAAAAACAACAAAAGTGCCATGCTTTTGTAGACAAAAAAGAGGACTGGCTCTGTCCTAGAGTGGCAGTTGTGTGCCTGTTGCACTTTCACTATATGAGTTGACCAAACAAAGTGTGATCATCCATTTATAAGTTGATTTGCAAGGAACTAGACCATTTAGTCTTTAATTTTTACTTCTTTGGCTTTCACTTTTCAGTGTAATTCTAGAAGATATATGGAGTGGCTTACTCCTGAAGGAGAAAAATGTCAGATGAATAAAATAAAGATTTGCCTGGCTTCCTGCTAATTCATTCCTTAAAATATTCCTTTTAATCGTAGTAATGATTTTAAAACTTGCTACAAATATTTCTAATTAAAACTAAACAGGGGTTCTTTTAGGGATAGAAAAAGAAGTTTATGATTCAACATTTGGCCTTTAAAAAGGTCATCTAATTGTTTCCCTCTACAGGAAAGATTTCAAAGCTTTAAATTATTAGAATACTTGGCTTTTGAGAATATAGTAAGAGGATTTTGTTGTTGTTGTTGTTAAATTACTGGACGCATCCTTAATAATTCATAAAAACTATATCATTCATGATCTAAGATTGCCTTAGATAAAGTTTTATCTATCTTTTTACTATGAGAACATACTACTCGGTCACAGTTTTCTCTTTGACACTATTGACATCATAACTAGTTTTCCGTGTGTCAGGAGAATACATAATTCTTATTTATATTTTAGATTTATGATGTTTAGAAAAAACACACATTGCAAACATATAAAATCTAAAAGAAGGCAATAGAAATAAAAACTATAAATGGGACTTAATCAAACTTACAATCTCTTGTACAGCAAAGGAAACCATAAATAAAATGAAATGACAACCTAGGGAATGTGAGAAAATATTTGCAAACAATATAAATGACAAGGGCTTAATTTTCAAAATAAATATACAAATAGCTCATACAACTCAACAATAAAACAAAACAAAACAAAATAACCAAATCAAAAAACAAGCAGAAGACCTAAACAGACATTTCTCCAAAGAAGACATACAGATGGCCAACAGCCACATGAAAAAAAATGCCAATCAAAACTCCAATGAGGTACTGCCTCACATCAATCAAAATGGACACTATTAAAAGCTACAAATAACTAATGCTGGAGAGAGTGTGAAGAAAATGGGACACTCTTACACTGTTGGGAGAATGTTGGGAATGTAATTTGGTGCAGCCACTATGGAAAACAGTATAGAGGTCCCTCAGAAAATTAACAATAGAATTACCATATGATTTAGGATCCCCACTCCTGGGCATATATTCAGACAATAATATAATTCAAAGAGATACATGTCTATCTATGTTCACAGCAGCACTATTTACAATACCCAAGACATGGGAATAACCTGAAAGTCCATCTAAAGATGAATGAATAAAGAGGACGTGGCCCATATGGACAATGGAATATTGTTCAGCCATGAAGAACAAAATAACGCCATTTCCAGCAACATGAATACAACTAGAGATTATCACACTAAACAAAGTAAGTCAGAAAGAGAAAGACTAATGCCATATTATATCATTTGTATGTGTAACCTAAAGAAAGCACACATGAGCCTACCTGAGGTACAGAAACAGACTCACAGACAGAACAGATGCAGCTGCCAAGGGGGAGAGGGGTTGGGGGACGGATAGACTGCAAGTATGGGGTTAGAAGATGCAAACTATCGTATATAGAATGGATAAACAGCAAGCTCCTACTGTACAGCACAGAGAACTACATTCCATATCCTAGAATAAACCATAATGGAAAATATATAAAAAATAATGTGTGTGTATATATATATTTATATATATAACTGAGTCATTGTGCTGTCAGAAGAAACACAACATTGTAAATCAACTTTACTTCAATTAAAAAATAAAATATAAAACAAAAAGTTAATTGATATAAAAATTTATTAATTTTAGAATATTTGAAGGGTTTGTAATTTTAGTTTTATTTGGCTATCTAAATAAGAATAGGCTTTGCAACTAACTTCTTTGGTTAAAGAGACACAGAGAAATCATGGATTTGGGAAGAGATATATTTTTGAATATTTCCAGGAAAATTTTAATTTGTAGCTCTTTAGTGCATTGGGCTTCCCAGGTGGCACAACAGTAAAGAATCTGTCTGCCAATGCAGGAGGTATGGGTTGATCCCTGGGTTGCAAAGATCCCCTGGAGGAGGAAACGGCAACCCAGTCCAGTATTCTTACCTGGGAAATTCCATGGACAGAGGAGCCTAGTGGGCTACAGTACACGGGGTCATAAAGAGTCAGACACGACTGAGCACACAGGCACAGTGAATTGTTTACGATTGCTAAAGATATTTAGGCAGTAAGGACTAACTCCATCCTTAAGTAAAAATGTAGCATCATTGTCTATCCTCTGTTTCTTCCCTTGTTTTTTCGCTCAGGATAATAATTTGCAAAGGTATTTGTATTTTGATAAATGGACAGATGAAATAATTTTTCCAACTCCTTTTAACGCCAAGTCAACTGTGAAAATGATGAGCGTAACTACTCATGTGCTTATAAATGATTTTATGATAGAGAAAATAAACTGCTACAGGTTTCAGATTTAAAATAGATTGCAAAAACCTTAAATTCAACAAAACATATTTTGACATTTATTTATTGTTGCAGTAACCAAGTCAACTATTGGGGAACATGCTTGTTTCAGGCAAATAGGAACTTAGTAATCAAGTACTGAACACACATTGTTTTAGCTACAGAGTCACGACAACACTGCAGTGGATGCAGTCCTGTTTCTTGAGGTTGGCTTCTCTTGGATGTCTTTCACACACACTCAATATTGTGCAGTAGTCAAACAGTATTTTTTTTTAATACACTATGATTTTAACTGGGGATTTATTCAATAATTTTGGTTTTAGAGTTTGTTTTGTGTGCAAACATACTATCTCTGATTTAATTTTTTCTGACACCATGCCTACTACATAGAATAAAAAAAGTGTAATTGTAGTTTTGTCCTTTAAAGCACAGGACAAATAAATGTCAAAATCAAATGTGATGTCCCCCAAGGGAACACACACTTCAGTGATGAAATATTCTTCCTCACTTCCCATTGCTATTCCTCTGAACACCCAGGTGAAGCTGCCTCAGGACCTAATCAAATGCTCTAATTTGCATATAATAAAAATCCTGCCATGAGATTTTAGAATGTTCTGAGAAAAAGTGCACGACGTCTCTAAGATGGTAAATTAGGAAGATATGTATACATCTGCTCTGAATCTACAGTTTATAAACACTCGGAATAGTTTGACTGGACTGAATCTGATGTGAGCAACTGCTTATGTTTTTGACGGTTAATTGTCAGTTTAATTCCCTGCCTACTAAAAGATCCTTCAAAGTAGTTACTGCTATTTCCTATGTTCCTTGAAAATGCTGCAATATTGATAAAACGTCAGACTCCTTCTTGGGAGTGATGATAACAATCAACTTTGCAAAGCAATCATTAAGGTAGCTTTAAAAAGACAGCTATAGGAACAAACAGTTTCCCTGGGACTTATACTTACATCATAATAGTACTTTTGTTTTTCAAAAATAGCAATTCACATAGTAATATAAAATTTTCTCACCAGACTCATCCCCACTCCAAATTATTTTTAAATAACGTATTTTTCAGGCATATAAATAGTTTTTGGAATAAATTTTGAACTTTAGGAGCCTGGTTATTTTAATAATTTCTGCAAATTTAGTAGGTGGTTTAAAAAAATCATTTTGCAATATTCTTTTTTTAATCAACAGAGTGAAATTAAACCTTTTTTCATTACTTTTAGCATCAAATTCACAAATATAAAGTATTAAATTTCCGTTCCCTAATCCTGACATTACACACAGAATTCTGAAAAACGTCTTCTAGAAATTGTAGAAACTATCTAGGCATTTGAAATGCTCTGTGTTTTTTTTTTATATAACATTATGAAAAAGCTAAACCTCTTTTCTGTGAAACTGAAATACTCAACTGGTAAAATATACTTGAATTCTGAGGTAATCTCATGTTATTCACTATTTTAGAGAGAGACCAATTATTATCGAATTTGACATGGGGCACAGTAAAAATTATTTGATTTTATGCAGCCGCAATAAATATTATTGTTTTAAAGGAAACAATAAATTACAGGGAATGATTTGCTGTTGGAAGGCCACTTGGCTAGAAGGAAGAAGGCTTAACTAAAACACAAGGCATAGAAGTTAGCAAAAGATTTCCTGCCTATGTTAGAATTAGAGAAGTAACTCAGGTTCATTTTGTGAAATTTCTTACATTGAAATTTTTGAAAGTACAATTGGTTCTCCTTTGCCGACACCCTATCTGGAGGTTTAACAGTGTGTCAGAGGACTTCCAAGCAACACATTTCATGTTATAGGGATTCATTGTTCTGCAGCTCAAATTATATCTTCTGTAAAGTAACCATTATGTAGTCTAAGATGCTATGTGAAAGCAAAAATAACCGTTACAACAGGAAGAAGAAAGATTTGTATGTCACCCAATAGCAGGTTTATAAGAACTGTTGGTCTATTTTCAATGACCACTCTTCTCAGTCAAAAGAAACAGAATGCACAGATGTAGGGAATGAAACCCATGTTCTTTATCACATAGAGAGAAAGTAGAGAGAGAAAGGTGTGGATTATGTTGGGGTTTTTTCATTCTAAATTACAGGACTGATTGGCAAAGCCTTCAACTCAAAGGCCTGAGGGTCCACCAGAGCAGACTAGAGTCCCAGTAGGGTAGAGATGATGCCTGATTCATCTTTCTGCTCTTAGAGCCTGCAAGGGGCCTGTAGTATATCAGTCCTTTTAGCAATAAAGTAAACGTTGATTGGTCAGGGTTCCTGATCTTTCCGAGGCTGAGTGCCCTGTTTCAAGGATAGAAGTAGTATTTTTATTTCTTAAGGTACAGAAAGACACATGAATGTAAGGATTTCTTGTAATGATCGTACAGCCATTCAGTCTCTCAGATGGTCAGACACCAGGTGGCTTTTCTGTGGTCCTCATCTTCCTTTCACCCTGAACACTACTAGGTATTGCACTGCTGATCTAAAGGGGGAGGGGTGTGCAGAGGGACTGATCACTTTTTTCTCCTTTCACCCAATGAAATGATGGAGTGTAGCTGCTGACTGCACTGGTTTCCCATCGGGAGGTGGTCATCTACTGCCTTGATGACTTCCTTCTCCCTGAGGCTACAAGTAGGAAGTCCCTTGTTCTGTGTGTCTCCAATATGACAAAAAAAGTTTGGTATTCATGACAGTGTTATTACACAGAGACCAAAAGTTAGACTCATTTATTTTAAGCCCTTTTTTTAATCTGAATTTGTTTTTGCTTTTTTCCTTGTTTCATTATATCACTTTCAATCCTCTCTCATCCCATTTCTACTGTTATCTAGGATGAAGGAACATTTTCACATGATTAATCTGCTTTGGAAAATTATTTACTTTGGCTTAACTAATAGAATTCCATGAAACTCCTAGTGAGATAGTGAAATTTATACAACTTATTCTGCTGAGATGTTGCCTTTATATACTATAAACATCTTCTGAGTATATACTTTTGAAATTGGGTTTGGCATATTTGAGACACTTAAATTTGGAAGCCAGTACTTGGCTTTTATTTATTTATTTTATTTATTTTTTGATGCAGACCATTTTTAAAGTCTTTCTACCTTTGTTACAATATTGCTTCTGTTTTATGTTTCAGTGTTTTGGCCACAGGCATGTGAGATCTTAGTTCCCTAACCAGGGATCAATCTGCACCCCTTGCATTGGAAAGTGAAGTCAACCTCCAGACTACCAGGGAAGTTTTGATTCCTTTGATTCTTTTCACAATATTTGCATAGTTTCCACACTTCTTTAGGCTTTTACTTTTATTCTATAGGTTTATTATTTATTTTCTTCCTCTAACTTCTTGATGGGATTGTCTCAAAATTCATGAAGAAAATTTTCTTGAATATTATCAAGGGTTTAAGCTTTTTCTTACTCATAAAATGTTTCTGCCCTTTTTAGAATAACTCAAACTTCTTGACAACTTTAAAATCCATGATTTTACAATCATTCCTGAGTATATTTTCTCCTTGACACTTTTCTCCACATGGTAGAAAAGTAGAGCAGTAATAAATGGTGAGAAAGCTTAACTGCAAACATGCCAGGTTTTATTTTTGGGTCTGAAGCTTATAATATTTTCTAAATTAACATTTTTGACTGATGCACATTTAATTATTTCATCAGTTGATGAATCAATTATTAGCTCTTTAAAATGCCAAAACCCTTTTCCCTAATCTACTCCATTAAATGTCATATTCTTTTCCTGGTGATAAAATTTTCTGTATTTCTTAGTGTTTGTGCCAAATTAGCCAGGACTCAAGTTAACAATGCTGTGTGTGTGTGTGCGTGTGTGTGTGTGTGTGTGTGTATTTTCCAACCAAAGGTGCCTTTACTATACTGCTATTTCTTTGCCATTATCTAAACTTTTGAGAAACAAGTTTGCATGTAATAAGGACTGAAAAATGTGCTCTCAAATGTGTCCATATATGATCATCAACCATTTTCAGGACAAGGACTATTCTTGAAGGGAAAAACATAAAGGTAGGTAGATTTTTGCATGCTCTAGGAGTCATAGGAGAAGGCAATGGCACCCCGCTCCAGTACTCTTGCCTGGAGAATCCCATGGGCAGAGGAACCTGGTGGGCTGCAGTCCATGGGGTCACAAAGAGTCGGACATGACTGAGCAACTTCACTTTCACTTTTCACTTTCATGCAATGGAGAAGGAAATGGCAACCCACTCCAGTGTTCTTGCTTGGAGAATCCCAGGGACAGGGGAGCCTGGTGGGCTGCCATCTATGGGGTCGCGCAGAGTAGGAGATGACTGAAGCAACTTAGCAGCAGCAGCAGCAGAAGTCATAACTCATGCATTGTTCAAGGGTCAACTGTGTCACACATATGTCAAGGGTCACACATATGTATACATGCACATATACACAATGACTTTTTTATGCTATCTGTGGTTCATGCTTGGAAGACCTTTGGCTAAAGGGATCCCCTGGAATCATCTCACAGCTCCCTTAACTTCAAGGGGATAGCAGCCCACAGAAGGGACACTACAGGTTTAGGAAGGCCCACAGCAGTTAATTTATCCCATTCTGCCTCAGTCAAGAGAATAGGCCACTGGAAATCTGTTGATTTTTTGGGTACCCATTTGGTCTGACAAACTCTATAGGGAAAAAAAAAGAGAAAGAAGGAAAAGCTTTAAAGCAATGGCTTGGGGTAAATCTGGCTGTAGGAGAAGATGGTAGCCAGAGTTCCTAGACATTATGGAACATGATTTTCACAATCTTCAGAGGTTTGCTTTTCTCCACAGGGGAAAATCTAAATATTTCTTTTCCTTTAGACCAGTCCAATTCTGGTATTCAGAATATAGAAGAACCTGTAGCACTTCATACTCTGGTTCAGTAATTATTTCAAAGTTGGACATGGATTTTCTTTATTTGGTGAGGATCATGTAAACAGACACGTTTAGACTTCAGAACTACTTTCTCATGAGCTACTCCTGGTGCAACTGATGCCACATAACTATTGCTTGGGGGAAGAAACTGTAAGTTGAAAGGGTCAGCTGATTTTTGCCATATGCACTGGCAATATAGGAAGAGGGGCCTTTAATTATTTTACTACATACTTGTTGAGTATATGCTAGTGCCAAGTAGTGTTAGGTCATGGCGATTTGGGGTTTTAAAAAGGCGTGGCATTCTCCCCAAGCAACATAAGTCTCATGGGGATATGGACATAGAAACAGGCAATTATGATTACTTGGAAGCTTTCAACAGAGAGGCATATAGAACTTGGGAAAATAAAAGAAGTAATCTTGTGACCTATTCCATCTACTGACCAACTGATAAAATTAAAGATGAAGAAATAATTATCTGCCATTTCAGGTCTCTTTTCAGAATATGTAGGTGGCAGGAAGTGTCTGTTGGCTCAATTATAGTGTCCCTTGAGTAGAAAGCTGAGTTTACTCTCCAGTAAAGGACTAAGTTTCAAAAGCATTCTTGAGTCACAACACTGACTTTTTTGGGGACTAAAGTTGTCTTTATTACCACATACTGGGCAAAAATACTTAAAAGTCAGATCTCTGATAAAAATACTTGTCTCCAGGATATATTAAAAACTTCAAACTCAGTAAGGAGACAAACAACTTCATTTTAAAAAATGGGCAAAAAATTGGGACAGACATTTCATCAAAGAAGATATACCAAAAGCAAGCAAGCAGATGAAAAATGCTCAACATAATCATAAGGAAATGCAAATTAAAACCACACTGGGATACTACTATATAGTCTCTTAGAATACCTAAAATTAAAAATCTGATCATACTGAGTAATGGTGAAAATGCAAAGGAACTGAATCTTTCATATACTTCTGTGGAGAATGTGAAATATTTCAACCACTTTGGAAACTAGCTCTGCAATTTCTTAAACAGTTAAACGTGTATGTGCTATATGATCCAGCTATTCTATGTTTAGGCAATTTTCAAAAGGAAAATGAAAGCATATGTCTAAATAAAGGCATATACATGAATGCACATGGGAGCTTGATTTAGCTGTCCCAAACTGGAAACAAATCAAATGTCTGACAACAGGAGAATGAATAATGTGGTACACCCAGAAAACGGAACACTACACAGCAATAAAAAATACATTGGTGATACATGCTATATCATGAATAAGTCTCAAATTGTTATGCAAAGTAGAAGAAGCCAAACAAAAAAGGATATACAGTATATAATTTATATAAAGCTTGAAAAATTATGAGCTAACATGTAGTGACATGTTTATGCAAAGCATTTTATTTTTGGCATCTAAGAGGCATTCTTTGGAACACTTTGCTCCTTAGAATCCTGAGAAGAGTGAATGCTCAGGGAGGGGTGAAGGACAGAAACTATAAGGGGCACATGGAAACTTTAGGGAGTGATGAGCATGTTAATCACCTTGATTGTGATAATGGTTTCACCAAACTACAAATATGCCAAAACTTATCAAATTGTACCCTTTAAGTATATGCAGCATATTTTATGTCAATTATAAATCACTAAAGTTATTTTTTTAAAAAGCAACTAGAGCTTTGTTGTTATATTAACTGCCCATGTTTGAAAAATGGGAGTAAACAAAAAGGATTTTATAGGAAAAAAGGATGTAATTTTCTTTTCTACCCTCAGTTTTCAGTAGAATATGTCAATGGCATAGCATGATTGGTGACACTGGTCAGTTAGATTTCTTGAAATGCACAAGGGAAAATCAGAGATTAATATATTTCTAAATGGGAGCCTCTGCGGTCTTTGGCAGACTGGGAAATCCATTTTTATGGAAGCTTTCACTGCACTCAATACATCAGAGATTAGAAGTCTTAGCTACCTTTTATTTAAAACATGTTTGCTTAAATTACAACAAGTTATTTTACAACTAGACACATGAATGCCACATGCTAAGTAAATTGTACATTATGTAGAAAGTGTTTAAAAATACCCTGAAGTTGTGGAAATATGAGATGCATATAGAGAATGATAATTTAAGCAGTTTCAGTCATATCACTGATGTTAAACTGAGCTTTCTGTAGTTTTTGCAGCAGAAGAGACATATGTCTTGAATGTATTTTAAATATATGCCAAAGCTAACCCTTTTAAGGGCATCATTGAATTGATAATTTCAAACAGTTTGTCAAACTTAGATATGTTCCAGAGAGGGAAGAAAAATTTTGAATGCATCATTTGGTATATTTTATAATGTCATTTTTGAGGATTCATGTTTACTTTGACTGCCTGTCCCACTGTACCCAAAATATGAATAAATAAAGAGGAACACTTGGTTTCTATGTCTTTTTCCTGCACAGCATTGAATGAGTGTTAAAGCTAATATAGTTGGATACAAGTCATATCCTCCAGTCATCACTTTGTTAATTTGATAATTGCTAAATACTGATCTTAATGAAGTTAACATGCCTGTTATCTGTAACCATAAAACGTTCTTGATATAAAACAGTTCCACTGTAAATCAAAGAAAAATTATATGGTCACACATATTAACATGTAAGGTGGTGAACAAATTCAGTTGAATTACATGACACTGCCAGCTCTGTACAGAAAATTCTAATTTTGTATAAAAGGTCTTGATTTCTAAGCTCTTTACTTGTACAAGAAGATTTAATTTATCTGTTATTTTATGAAGCATTTTTATGTGTAGAAAAAGTGCTACTTGTTTGCAAACGCTGGTTATGTGGCATTCTTACATGATTTCATGCTTTGCTGATGGAAAATTAGACCCTTGTGTATTATAAAAGAATAGAAGATAGCTATAGAATCAGGATGCAATTGCCTCAGGACATTCTGTTGACAGCTAGAAATATATACAGACAAAGCAATGTCACTGGATGCTAATGTGAACTATACCACTGATGAGTACTGTAAATCCCTCTAAAAGGAGAAGCCCAAATCCTTTTACTGAACTGGGGCTTTTCCCTTAAACTTTGACTACTGAGGTAATTTCTACACTTTTGTACAATGAAACCATAATGAATATTTTATAATTACATTATGTCCATGAATTCATAAATATGATCCCAGAGGCTGATCTATCTTGATAAAGCCACATATAGATATAATTCATTTCTGTTATTTATGTATTAGACTAATAATATGGTGTCTTTCATGCATACTGAAGATGAATCATTCATTTCTTGGATTAGTTTATACCATGCAAGTCCTTACATAATAATTTCCTTGTCTGTTAGAATTTTTCAATGTTCTCTAATGTGAAATCAAATGAGAGGTATACTGTAATTTAACAATAATATGTACAAGTAATATCTCTAATACCACCTTCTAAGAAACTCTAGTAAGAGATGTCAAAACAGCCCTAGAAGTGACAGTGTCTCTTTTGCTCTTTTTAACCTTCCAAGTCAATATTAATAACCATCACAAACACTCCATAGAGTAAACCTTAGTGCAAAGGTGTGAATATGAGGCCAGTGAGCCAAACTCTAAAAGGATTTCCTTGTCTCATTCCCATGTGAAACTATTTACCTTATATTTCAGAAAGCATCTTGCTGCCTATCAACATAGAATGAGGATAAATTGATCTTGACTTCTTCAGCTCTACTTCCAGAAGTCTGTTATACTGCATAACTTGTGGCTGAAATATTGGAAGTAACAAAAAATGCACAGTAGTCAAGTCTAGAGGTCTTCTTCGGTAATATTAACATTCTTGGTGGGTTTGGCACCCAGAGCAATTTTCCATTACAATCCAGCGATAATATGAGCAGAAACATTTTCTTTAAACAAACAATTGTGCAGGCAAGGCTGTGTGTAGTGTTCCTTGAAATGAGTCTGAAAACAAAACAAAACAAAACAAAGCCCCTCCTTGTTTCTTCTAATTGTCACACACTGAAATGAACTGTAAGTGAAACCTGGTAAGCAGAAATGTCAGGACTATTTGGTTTTTCTACAGCAACTGCTTCTTGGTAGTCAGAATCAAAGCTCAGTATTCTGCCAGGTTTAAGAATTGACTGAAAAGAACACAGAACAGTCCTTGAAAATCAAGGCAATTATTCTGAGCAAAAAGACTCTGGCCTAGAAATCCTGATGGCAGTAGATGGTTTTGGAATTTTTGTTTGGGGCGTGAATAACACAGATGAGCTAGGATCAGTTCTTCACAAGAAATTTCCTTTGTTGCTATCCTAGGCTGACCCCACTTTGTTAGACCGCCATAGACAACTGTGGGAACGTGAATTGAGCAAAACGAACAATGAACCACAAAACCTCCCAGGAAAGAAGATCAAGGGTCCCAGCAAGCATTATTCCCTATTTGAAATGAAATGATGCACTAAAACAGAGTAAGGACTAAATGTACAAAACATTCTCAATGTGACACAGTGGAGCGCTTAAAAATAAATATAATTCACATGGTTTGTTTCTATTTCAAATAAATCGCCTTTCCTAGATTCATTTAACAATAATCTTCCCAGTTCTACAGAGGAAAAACAGTTTTACTAAAAATAATAAAAATAACTTTATATAGAAGTAAGCAGGAAGGAACCAGGCTCATTAACAGTGAAATAGAATGATTTTACCTGTAAAAATAACTCAACACAGAAGGAACAGGTTTGCAAACAAAAATGAAAGAAAGATGACACTGAAGAGTTTGCACATTATCTCCTGAATTTGTCAGTTCTATGGTTTTAAATGATGAGACCGTTAATCAGGCCCAACTGAAGAAAACTTCAAGTTTTCCCTAAACTGAGTCTTCTTTCTGTGATGACTGACTCAACCACGTTGAGGGTCTTCTCATCTCATGGTAGTATTCTTAGTTTTTACTCCCAACTGGTATGCTGCTCTACTTGAGCTCTCCAATCCTTATTTGATATAATCCCCTCTTAATTTTCTCAAAAGAGTGTACTATTATGTCAACTTTGTTAAAAACATGCCAGTTACCTCCAGGCAAAATTAAAATCATCTCATTCAAAAGTCAAAGCCCTCCATAATCAAGCATAAAGTTCTCATTACAAGTTCTCTTTTCCTCCTGGGAAAGTGAAAGTAGCTCAGTCATGTCTCACTCTGCGACCTCATGGACTGTACAGTCCATGGAATTCTCCAGGCCAGAATACTGGAGTGGGCAGCCTTTCCCTTCTCCAGGGGATCTTCCCAACCCAGGGATCGAACCCAGGTCTCCTGTATTGTAGGCAGATTCTTTACCAGCTGAGCCACTTTTCCTCCTGTTACTGCTTCGATTACTGGAGCTTCAAAGCATTTTTCTTGCTTTCCAGCTTTTGCTTTAGTGACTGTCTCTTCAATTTGCCTTCTGGCTTCTCTGCATAAACAAACGGTACTCTTTCCATCATCCAATAAAGAACAATATACCTACTGTGTGTGGGGCCCTGCATGAGGCAGAGAGGATACAGTAGTGAACAAACCCAACACAGTTCCTGCCTTCAAAAAGCCATGAGTAATTTGGAGGAATGGCAGACATGCTACCATATTACCACTCTTCAGAGATTGTGACAACTTCTGTAACAGAAAGAAAACAGATTCATGTATGGTGACTGGTAGGACTACTTAGATTGACTTATCAGGGAGAACTTCACTGAAGAAGTGCCATTTGAACTGAGGACTGATTGCAGGAAGAGCCAGCCAAGCAGAGCCTAGGAGCAGAATTTTTCAGGGAATGAAAACTACAAGTGCCCCCAAACAGAGAATCATCTAGAAAGTGCATGGAAAGAAGAGACAGCAGTGAAACCCAAGAGGAGTGAGCTGAACTTCAGAGAGCTCTTAATCTTCTGTGTCAAATGTTCAGAACTTACCCTGAACTCTTGAAATATTCTGGTATGTTGCTACTGAAATCTTAACCTTGCTCTCTGTCTTTTTATTTCACCATGTCATTGCCTTGATTTGAGTTTACATTATGATAAAAATAAAGTTACATTATAAATGATTATACAGCCTCACAGGATATTCCAGTGTCATACACAGTGTAGGTTTTTAAACATGGCTAAAATGCCAAATCTCCCCAAACCAATGTACACATTTAACATTATTCCTATCAACATCGAAGCAAGATTTTTCGTAGCTAAATAAAAAAGTTATTCCAACATTTACATGGAAAAACAAAGGAAATAGAATACGTAAAATACGAAGAGGAGTTTTGGAGGAATCTATTTACCCAGTTTAAGACATAGCTACAATAATCAATGCTATGTGGTACTGATGGAGGGATAAATACACAGACCAGTGGGACAGAATATAAATATCAAAAATAGACCCACACATATTTGGCCAACTGATTTTTGGACAAAAGTACAAAAGCAATTCTGTATAAGAAGGACAGTATTTTAACAAATGGACTTCCTAGGCAAAACAAAATGAACCTTGACCTAAATGTCATAACTTTTGTAAAAATTAACTGAAAGTATATTACAGACAAATGTAAAATACAAAATTATAAAACTTGTAGAAAATGGGAGAAAATCGTTAATACATAGAGCTGGGCAAAGACTTCATAGACCTGACAACAAAAACACAGTCCATAAAAGGAAAAATTGATAAATTAGATTTCATTAACATTTAAAGCCTTTGCTAGGTGAAAGACCCTTTTAAGAGGATTAAAAAAAAAAAAAAACAAGCTATGGACCAAGAGAAAATATTTGCAAACATTTATCAAATTAAGGCTAACAAGTAGAATATATAAAGAATACTCTAAACTCAACAGTAAAAAGAAACAAACTAGCCAAATAATTAGAGTAAAAGCACTGATAGACACTTCACTGAAGCAGGTACATAGAGTGGAAATAAGTACCTGAGAAGATATTCAACATCATTCATCACTAAGAAAATTCAAATTAAAACCACAATGAAAGATTTTAAAATTAAAAAAAAAATAATAAAAATATATATATAATGTTTTTTTAAAAAAAAAACACAATGAGATATCATTACATTGTTATCCAAATGGATAAAATGCAAAACAATAATAACACAAAACACATTTCTCTACAAGAAATTTCTAGAGGTTTAATGGAATGTAAAATGACACAGCCACTATGAAAACAGTTTGGCAGCTTTTTAAAGAATTAAGAATGTTACAACTAAATGACCTAGTCCCATAAAATACTCTCCTAGGCATTAATCCCAGAGAAATGAACACTTATGTCTACACAAAAATCTATATTTATAAAATGTTTATTTGTAACAGCCCCAAACTAAAATCAACCCAGATATTCTTCAAGAGTGAATAGTTAAAAAAACAAAAAGCAGGCTTCCGGTTCAAGACGGTGGTGTAGAAGGATGTGCACTTGTCTCCTGTGAGAGCACCAAAATTTCAACTGGCTGTTGAACGACCATCAACAGGAGGACACTGGAACCCATGGGAAAAAAAGATATCCATGTCCAAAGAAAAGCGGCTGCACTGAGATGGTATGACGGGTGCAATCATGACAAAGTCAAATCCATACCTGCCAGGTGGGCAACCCAGAAACTGGAGAACAATAATAGCAAAGAAGTTCTCCCACTGTTGTGAAGATTCTGAGCCCCTCATCAGGCTTCCCAGCCTGGTGATCCAACAAAGGGACTAGGAATCCCCAGGGAATCTGATTTTGAAAGCCATTGAAATTTGATTATAGCACTTCCACAGGACTGGGGGAAACAGACTCCACACTTGGAGGACACAAACAAAATCTTGCTGCACTGAGACCCAGGGGAAGTGACCCCATAGAGAACTGAACCAAACCTACTGGCTAGCATTGGAGGGTCTCCTGGGGAGGTGTGTGTCAGCAGTAGCCTGCCGTGGGGACAGGGGTACTGGCAGCAGGAGTCCTGGAAAGGGCCCCTTGGCACAAATCCTCTTGCAGGTCATCACTAATCCTACCATAGAGCCCACAGACCCCAGGATCAGGTCACCTCAGGCTAAACTATTAACAGAGAGGGAGCACAGCCCCACTCACTAGCTGACAATTGGATTAGCCTTATTGAGCACAGCCCTGCCCACCAGAGCAAGACCCAGTTTTCCCCAAGGCCAGTTCCTACCATCAGGAAGCTTGCATAAGTCTCCTAGTCTCCTCCATCAGAGGGCAGACAGAAGAAGCAAGAAGAATCACAATCCCACTGTGGCTAGAATAAAAACCACCATATAGAAAGCTAATCAGGATGAAAATGCAGAATGTCCCAGATGAAAAGAAAAGATAAAACCCCAGAAAAACTAAATGAAGTGGAAATAGGCAAGCTTCCAGAAAAAGAATTCAGAATAATGATAATGAAGATGATCCAGGATCTCTGGAAGACAATGGAGAAGGTGCAAGAAATGTTTGCTGAAGAACTAAAGAGCAAATAGAGATGAAAAGTACACTAGAAGGAATCAATAGCAGAATAACTGAGGCAGAAGAATGGATAAATGACCTGGAGGACAGAATGCTGGAAATACTGCCACAGAATAGGATATAGAAAAAAAAATGAAAAGAAACAAAAAATGAAGACAGCATAAGAGACCTCTGGGATAACATTAAATGCCCCAACATTCGCATTATAGGGGTCCCAGAAGGAGAAGAGAGAAAGACCTCAGAAAAATACTTGAAGAGATTAACTTCAAGCTGGAAATATTCCTAAAATGGGAAAGGAAATAGTCAACCAAGTCCAGGAAGCACACAGAGTCCCAGGCAGGATAAATGCAAGGACGAATACACCAAGACATGTAGCAATCAAACTGACAAAAAATTAAAAATAAAGACAAAATGTTGAAAGCAACAAGGGAAAAATGCCAAATAACATAAGAGGGGAATTCCTATAAGGTTATAAGCTGATTTCTCAACAGAAATTCTGCAAGTCCAAAGGGAATAATGATATATTTAAAGTGATGAATGAGAAGACCCTACAAAGAATATTCTACCCAGAAAGACTCTCATTCACATTTGATGGAGAAGTCAAAAGCTTTACAGGGATGCAAAAGTTAAGAAAATTCAGCACCACCAAATCAGCTTTACAAGAAATGCCAAAGGAATTTCTCTAAGCAGCAAACACAAGAGAAGGAAAAGACCTACATAAAATAAACCCCAAAACAATTAAGAAAGTGTTAACAGGATCATACATATTGATGATTGTCTTAAATGTAAATAGATTAAATGCACCAACCAAAGACATAGACTGGCTGGGCAGATGAAAACATGTGCATGTATGCACGTTCACTTACCACATCACACTCTACTTAACCCCCTGAATTATATGTAATTATTTTATACGGTTAGGTTAATCACAGATGGGGAAATGATAGAAATGCTGAGAAACTTAATTTTGGGGAGCTCCAAAATCACTGCAGATGGTGACTGCAGCCATCAAATTAAAAGATGCTTGCTCTTTGGAAGGAAAGTTATGACCAACCTAGACAGCATATTAAAAAGCAGAGACATTGCTTTGCCCACAAGGGTCTGTCTAGTCAAAGCTCTCATTTTTCCTATAGCCATGTAATGATGTGAGAGTTGGACTTCACTGAGTGCTGAAGAATTGATGCCTTTGAACTGTGTGTTGGAGAAGATTCTTGAGAGTCCCTTGGACTGCAAGGAGATACAACCAGTCCATCCTAAAGGAAATAAGTCCTGAATATTCATTGGAAGGACTGATGCTGAACCTGAAACTCCAATGCTTTGGCTACCTGAGGCACAGGATTGACTCACTGGAAAAGACCCTGATGCTGGAAAGATTGAAGGCAGGAGGAGAAGAGGACAACAAAGCATGAGATTGTTGGATGGTATCAATGACTCGATGGACATGAGTTTGAGTAAGCTCCAGGAATTGGTGATGGACAGGGAAGCCTGGCGTGCTGCAGTCCATGGGGTCCCAAAGAGTCAGACACAACTGAGCAACTAAACTGAACTGAGGTTAATCATGTTTCCATCATGGCTTGAAATTGTAATGATATTTTATTTTTGTCTGGCTATTGATTGTGACGACTGATTAACTCTTCTTCTATTGTGAATTTTGCTTTTAAAAAAAAATACAGTACATTCATACCATGGAGTATTACTCAGCAATAAAAAGGAACAAGCTATTTATGTATACAACAACTTAGATAAATCTTGAAAGAATTATATGAGTAATAAGAGCCAATTTGAAAGGCTTATATTTATATAAAGGTTATATGTACTATCTTATTCCACTTATATTAATTTGAAATGACAAATTTCTAAAAATAGAGAAAAAATAGTTACCAAGAGTTAAGGGCTTCCTTCGTGGCTCAGCCATAAAGAACCAGTCTGCCAATACAAAGTATTTGGGTTTGATCCCTGAGTTGGGACAATTCCCTGGAGGAAAATATGGCAACACACTCCAGAGTTCTTGCAAGGAGAGATCCCATGGACAGAGGAGCTTCGTGGGCAACAGTCATAGGGGTTGCAAAAGAGTTGGACATGACTGATGGACTAAACAACAATGAGTTAAGGAAGGTGTGGGGATAGGATGGAAGTGTTTGTATTTACAAAAGGGCGACATGAAATATTTTTATGGTGATGAAATCATTCTGTATCTTGACTGCATCAATGTCAATGTCCTGATTGTTATATTTTGTTCTATCTTGTTTTTCCTTTCTACCAATTTGACTTTTCTCCACCCAGGTGTGAATGTTATCTTTTTCCTGTTTCCTGGATTTTTTCTTAGCTTGTTTCCTGTACCATTTTATGGTACATCCTCTGCCTAAACAAGTGCATTCATAACCTCAAGCATTACTGATCAGCTCCTGGTTGAGAAATAAAAGCATACTCAAAAGACTACCCAAACAGAGTTAAATAAAAGGATGATTTACAAAGCTTCATCAAGAGTAAAGGGAGCAAACAGTGAAACACCAAAGGACAGGTTGCAGTCAGAAGATATTACTATCCCCAGACCTGCAAGTACATAGGGAGGGGGAAAATGATACTGAGGCTGAGAGAGAGCTGGAGTCATGGATTGCACTGGTGGATGCACTGCAGTCAGGGAATACGTATCTGCAAGTAAAACACTAAGACAAAATGCCTGCTGCCACCATCTGAAAGAAGAGGTTCAGTTCAACCAGCCTCAGGGGGGCCAAACTGTCCTCCTTATGCCCAAGAATGGTATGAATCTGTTCTATCAAGGATTTATTTAGTGCTGCTCTTTCTTGTTTGGGGATTCCAGGTGCGCTAGATCAGCCTTCAGGAGGACAAAACTATGTGGTTGGTATGATACTTAGCTCCCATCCCTGCTGCAATGGACAGCATATGGCCTGCCCAAGCTTCAGGGTGGAATAGGGAAAGAATTGAAATACATGCAAAGGATGGGTCATGTAAGTCTTTATCCGATTATTAAGAGCCTCCTCTACTGAGGTTGTCTTCTGTAAAATATTCTGCTGAATATTTTGTCAGTTAAAATTCTTCACTCTGCTTACTGTGCAAGGTTTATTCACATGAATCTACCCCAGATACATGCTGTCAATCTTCTAATCTTGTCAGATCATGGCAGACATTAATTTCTAACTTTAAATTTCAGGTACTATTTTTCTGGGAACACTTTACCATAGTATTTTCTTCAGTTTTTGGCCTATCATTTTTCTCCTTTTGTAAAGTGCCATATGTTTATGGGTACTCTTTCAGACCACTGAAATATGAAAAGGAAGAAAACTGCAAGCAAATGTGTTCAATCATTTACCAAGGAAGACTTTGTTCCTTCATATATAACATATATGTATAATGTATCTATGTTTTATATATTTCATTCAATATAGAGAATGGTGAAAGACATTTCAGGGGTCCCAAGGTAATGAGTGGTTCATGCTTTTCATAAATGTCTGCTGTTCTTGTTTAGTTGCTTAGTCGTGTCCTGCTCTTTGCAACCCCATGGACTGTAGCCCACCAGGCTCCTCTGTCCAAGGGATTTCTCAGGCAAGAATAACAGAGTGAGTTGCCATTTCCTTCTCCATGGGATCTTCTGCACCCAGGCATCAAACCCACATCTCGTGCATTGGCAGGCAGGTTCTTCACCACTGAGTCACAAGGGAAGCATAAAGATGTCTAAATGATACAAAACACCAAATGCATAAATATTGTATTTTTTCAGGAATAAAAAGTAGAAGACAGAAAATATGTTAATTATGCATTAATTGATATGTTGACAGTGTTTGTTTTAATCAGTTTGTATTGAGGAAGTCATGGCAGGCTTGCATGTGACTTCAATATTAAGCTTATTAGCATATGTCTTTCGCTAGAAAGCATCAGAGTGATGACTTCTATGATTTTATACTATACATATGACAGTTCTATTGTACACTGTTGCTGTATTATTCTCTTTCAGGATTATCTTGCACAGAATTCAGAAATTGAATTTCAGATGGTAAATAATTTAGTGAGAAGTCTACTTTTTATCCACAAGCATGGAGATATATAAAGTTCAGCTAGACTGGCAAAATATTGTAGAATTTTATATTGGAGCTAAAAACATTTTAATATTATATCATTAATTAGTATTAACCCTAATCATAACTCTAGGATTATTACTGCAATAATAGTGATTACTTCAAAATCCTCTAATACTGATTTATCATTCCATGGTCAATTATTTTCTTTTACACTTATATTGGGTCTTATACAATTAGAAACTAAAGAATTTTGAACACAAAAGCTTAAAATCATCTTTTACAATGACTTTTTGGGTATTAGACATAGATATATTTATAAGTTGATCTAAATTCATACAATATAATGCAAGCATTTTCTTACATTAAATCTATCAGATACCGAAATAGGAAACACTCTGACAAACAAAATAGACACGTTATCACTAGCAAATGTCCATATATGTGGCTCCATTTTATCTCTAGTTTTGCGTCTTTGGATTCAACCAACTGCAAATTGTTTGGTACTATAATATTTACTATTGAAAAAAATAAAATCCTTGTGAGTGGACCTGTGCTGTTCAAATTTATGTTGTTCAAGGGTCGTCTGTATAACAATAATAAAAAAAGTATGAAACACTGCAAGAATTACCAAAATGTGACTAAAAGGCACAAAGTGAATAAATTTTGGGAAAATGGCAAATTTGTTTGACAGACTTGCCTGAGGCCAAAAACCATAATTTTTAAAAATGAAATATCTAGGAAGTGTAGTCTCATGAAGTACAATAAAACAAGGCATACCTATTTTCTCCCTTCAGTTCTATTCATGTTTTATATATTTAGTTGGGTGTATATATATTCATAATTGTTATATGACCCCATTAAATTGACCCTTTTATTTTTATATAATATCTACTGTCACTCATGGATGATCTAAAAAAAGTTGATAAGTTCCTAGACACATACAGCCTACCAAGACTGAATCCTGAAGAAATAAAAAGCTGGAACTGTCCTATATATGGTAAAAATGAATAAATAAATAAACTAAAAAAATTATTCATTTATAAAATACTCCCAACACACAAAAATCCCAGGACCTGATAGAGTCACTTGTGAATTTTGCCAAATATTTAAGGGAGAATTAATGCCAATTTTTCTTAAATGTGTCCAAAAAACAAAAGAGGAGGAAACACTCAGCTTTTTCAGTGAGGTCAGCAAAACTCAGACAAAGACAACACAAGAATGGAAAATTACAGGCCAATATCTTGATGAATGTACCCACAAAAATTATTGACAAAATGCTGATAATCCAATCTCAGCAACTCATTAAAATAAACTGTATAGCCAAGAGGTATTTATCTGGGATGCAAATATGGCTCAACATATGAAAATCAATGTAATACATCAGAATGAAGGATAAAGAAACCACATGGTCATCTCAATAAATGCAACATTTGACAAAATTCAACCACCATTCCATGGTAAAAACTCTTGACAAACTAGAAATAGAAGAATACTCAACATACAGAATACCATTTGTAAATGTCCACAACTATCATACAGTCAATGACTAAAGACTGAAAGCTTTTCCTTTCAAATCAAGAACAAGGTGAGAATGGTCACTCTTGCTGCTTCTATTCAACATATTACTGGAAATCCTAGCCAGGCCTAATAGGCGTAAAAAGAAAAAAAGAACAAGAAACACAGGTATCCATACTGGGAAAGAAGAAATAAAACTGTTACTGTTTGCAGATCACATGATCTTACACACAGAAAACTCCGGTGACTTCACAAAAATCTGCTGGGACTAAGAAAAGAATTCATTAAAGTTTCAGGATAAAAAGGAACATATAAAAGTCAATTCTGTGTCTATATTAATAATAAACTACCTGAAAAGGAAATTAGGAAAACAAATTTAAAAAACAGAAAATATTTATAAATAAAGCAACTAAGGAGATAAACTATTTGCACACTGAAAACTACAAAATGCAAAGTGTTGATGAAAGAAGATGAAAACAAATGGAAAGATAGTCTATGTTCATGAAATAGGAGACTTAATACTATTGAAATGTCCATACTAGCCAAAGTGATCTACAAATTCAGTGATCCCTATCAAAATCCCATTGATTTTTTATTTTTATTTTTTACAGAAGTAGAACAAACAATGCTAAATTTAACATGAACTGCATAGGACCGCAAATGTCAAAATACTTTTGAAAAAGAACAAAGCTGAAATCCTGAAAGATGATGCTGTGAAAGTGCTACACTCAATATGCCAGCAAATTTGGAAAACTCAGCAGTGGCCACAGGACTGGAAAAGGTCAGTTTTCATTCCAATTCCAAAGAAAGGCAATGCCAAAGAATGCTCAAACTACCGCACAATTGCACTCATCTCACACGCTAGTAAAGTAATGCTCAAAATTCTCCAAGCCAGGCTTCAGCAATATGTGAACCATGAACTTCCTGATGTTCAAGCTGGTTTTAGAAAAGGCAGAGGAACCAGAGATCAAATTGCCAACATCCGCTGGATCATGGAAAAAGCAAGAGAGTTCCAGAAAAACATCTATTTCTGCTTTATTGACTATGCCAAAGGCTTTGACTGTGTGGATCACAATAAACTGTGGAAAATTCTGAAAGAGATGGGAATACCAGACCACCTAATCTGCCTCTTGAGAAATCTTTATGCAGGTCAGGAAGCAACAGGTAGAACTGGACATGGAACAACAGACTGGTTCCAAATAGGAAAAGGAGTACGTCAAGGCTGTATATTGTCACCTTGCTTATTTAACTTCTATGCAGAGTACATCATGAGAAACACTGGACTGGAAGAAACACAAGCTGGAATCAAGATTGCAGGGAGAAATATCAATCACCTCAGATATGCAGATAACACCACCCTTATGGCAGAAAGTGAAGAGGAACTAAAAAGCCTCTTGATGAAAGTGAAAGTGGAGAGTGAAAAAGTTGGCTTAAAGCTCAACATTCAGAAAACGAAGATCATGGCATCTGGTCCCATCACTTCATGGGAAATAGATGGGGAAACAGTAGAAACAGTGTCAGACTTTATTTCTCTGGGCTCCAAAATCACTGTAGATGGTGACTGCAGCCATGAAATTAAAAGATGCTTATTCCTTGGAAGAAAAGTTATGACCAACCTAGATAGCATATTCAAAAGCAGAGACATTACTTTGCCAACTAAGGTCCATCTAGTCAAGGCTATGGTTTATCCAGTGGTCATGTATGGATGTGAGGGTTGGACTGTGAACAAGGCTGAACGCCGAAGAATTGATGCGTTTGAAGTGTGGTGTTGGAGAAGACTCCTGAGGGTCCCTTGGACTGCAAGGAGATCCAACCAGTCCATTCTGAAGGAAATCAACCCTGGGATTTCTTTGGAAGGAAAGATGCTAAAGCTGAAGCTCCAGTACTTTGAACACCTCATGTGAAGAGTTGACTCATTGGAAAAGACTCTGATGCTGGGAGGGATTGGGGGCAGGAGGAGAAGGGGACGCCAGAGGATGAGATGGCTGGATGGCATCATGGATTCGATGGACGTGAGTCTGAGTGAATTCCAGGAGATGGTGATGGACAGGGAGGCCTGGCGTGCTGCGATTCATGGGGTAGCAAAGTGTCGGACGTGACTGAGCGACTGAACTGAACTCAACTGGAGGCATCACACTTTCTGATTTCAAAAAATTACAAAGATACTGTGATTGCAACAGCATGGTAATGGCATTAAGCATATGTGCTCAGTTGTGTCTAATTCTTTTTGACCCTATGGACTGTAGCTCACCAGACTTGTCTGTCCATGGGGATTTCCTAGGCAAGAATACTGGAGTGGGTTGCCATTTCCTTATCAACCCAGGGATTGAATCAGCATCTCCTCCATTGGCAGGTGGATTTTTTTTTTTCATTAAAAAAATTTTTTTTATTTTATTTATTTTTTTGGAGGTTAATTACTTTACAATATTGTATTGGTATTGCCATACATCAACATGAATCCACCACAGGTATACATGTGTACCCCATCCTGAACCCCCCTCCCTCCTCCCTCCCCATATCATCCCTCCGGGTCATCCCAGTACACCAGCCCCAGGCCTCCAGTATCATGCATCGAACCTGGACAGGTGGTTTGTTTCGTATTTGATATTACATGTTTCAATGCCATTCTCCCAAATCATCACACCCTTTCCCTCTCCCACAGAGTCCAAAAGCCTGTTCTATACATCTGTGTCTCTTTTGCTGTCTCGCATACAGGGTTATCATTACCATCTTTCTAAATTCCATATATATGCATTACTATACTGTATTGGTGTTTTTCTTTCTGGCTTGCTTCACTCTGTATAATAGGCTCCAGTTTCATCCACCTCATTAGAACGGATTCAAATGTATTGTTTTTAATGGCTGAGTAATACTCCATTGTATATATGTACCACAGCTTTCTTATCCATTCATCTGCTGATGGACATTTAGGTTGCTTCCATGTCCTGGCTATTATAAACAGTGCTGCGATGAACATTGGGGTACACGTGTCTCTTTCGATTCTGGTTTCCTCGGTGTGTATGCCCAGCAGTGGGATTGCTGGGTCATAAGGCAGTTCTATTTCCAGTTTCTTAAGGAATCTCCACACTGTTTTCCATAGGGGCTGTACTAGTTTGCATTCCCACCAACAGTGAAAGAAGGTTCCCTTTTCTCCACCCCCTCTCCAGCATTTATTGCTTGTAGACTTTTGGATCACAGATATTCTGACTGGTGTGAAATGGTACCTCATTGTGGTTTTGATTTGCATTTATCTGATGATGAGTGATATTGAGCATCTTTTCAAGTGTTTATTAGCCATCTGTATATCTTCTTGGAGAAATGTCTATTTAGTTCTTTGGCCCATTTTTTGATTGGGTCGTTTATTTTTCTGGACTTGAGCTGCAGGATTTGCTTATATATTTTTGAGATTAGTTGTTTGTCAGTTGCTTCATTTTGCTATTATTTTCCCCATTCAGAAAGCTGTCTTTTCACCTTGCTTATAGTTTCCTTTGTTGTGCAGAAGCTTTTAAGTTTAATTAGGTCCCATTTGTTTATTTTTGCTTTTATTTCCAGTATTCTGGGAGGTGGATCATAGAGGATCCTGCTGTGATGTATGTCAGAGAGTGTTTTGCCTATGTTCTCCTCTAGGAGTTTTATAGTTTCTGGTCTTACGTTTAGATCTTTAATCCATTTTATTTTTGTGTATGGTGTTAGAAAGTGATCTAGTTTCATTCTTTTACAAGTGGTTGACCAGTTTTCCCAGAACCACTTGTTAAAGAGATTGTCTTTAATCCATTGTATCTTCTTGCCTCCTTTGTCAAGATAAGGTGTCCATACGTGTGTGGATTTATCTCTGGGCTTTCTATTTTGTTCCATTGATCTATATTTCTGTCTTTGTGCCAGTACCATACTGTCTTAATGACTGTGGCTTTGAAGTAGAGCCTGAAGTCAGGCAGGTTGATTCCTCCAGTTCCATTCTTCTTTCTCAAGACTGCTTTGGCTATTCGAGGTTTTTTGTATTTCCATACAAATTGTGAAATTATTTGTTCTAGCTCTGCGAAAAATACCGCTGGTAACTTGATAGGGATTGCTTTGAATCTATAGATTGCTTTGGGTAGTATACTCATTTTCACTATATTGATTCTTCTGATCCATGAACATTGTATATTTCTCCATTTATTAGTGTCTTCTTTGATTTCTTTCACCAGTGTTTTATCGTTTTCTATAGATAGGTCTTTAGTTTCTTTAGGTAGATATATCCTAAGTATTTTATTCTTTTTGTTGCAGTGGTGAATGGAATTGTTTCCTTAATTTCTCTATTTTCTCATTATTAGTGTATAGGAATGCAAGGGATTTCTGTGTGTTGATTTTATATCCTGCAACTTTACTATATTCATTGATTAGCTCTAGTAATTTTCTGGTGGAGTCTTTAGGGCTTTCTATGTAGAGGATCATGTCATCTGCAAACAGTGAGAGTTTTACTTCTTCTTTTCCAATTTGGATTCCTTTTATTTCTTTTTCTGTTCTGATTGCTATGGCCAAAACTTCCAGAACTATGTTGAATAGTAGTGTTGAAAGTGGGCACCCTTGTCTTGTTCCTGACTTTAAGGGAAACGCTTTCAATTTTTCACCATTGAGGATAATGTTAGCTGTGGATTTGTCATATATAGCTTTTATTATGTTGAGGTATGTTTCTTCTATTCCTGCTTTCTGGAGAGTTTTTTTTAAATCATAAATGGATGTTAAATTTTGTCAAAGACTTTCTCTGCATCTATTGAGATAAACATATAACTTTTATTTTTCAGTTTGTTAATGTGGTGTATTACATTGATTGATTTGCAGATATTGAAGAATCCTTGCATCCCTGGGATAAAGCCCACTTGGTCATGGTGTATGATCTTTTTAATGTGTTGTTGGATTCTGATTGCTTGAATTTTGTTAAGGATTTTTGCATCTGTGTTCATCAGTGATATTGGCCTGTAGTTTTCTTTCTTTGCGGCATCTTTATCAGGTTTTGGTATTAGGGTGATGGTGGCCTCATAGAATGAGTTTGGAAGTTTATCTTCCTCTGCAATTTTCTGGAAGAGTTTGAGTAGATCGGTGTTAGCTCTTCTCGAAATTTTTGGTAGAATTCAGCTGTGAAGCCGTCTGGACCTGGGCTTTTGTTTGCTGGAAGATTTCTGATTACAGTTTCAATTTCCATGCTTGTGATGGGTCTGTTAAGATTTTTTATTTCTTCCTGGTTCAGTTTTGGAAAGTTGTACTTTTCTAAGAATTTGTCCATTTCTTCCACATTGTCCATTTTATTGGCATATAAATGCTGATAGTCATCTCTTATGATCCTTTGTATTTCTATGTTGTCTGTTGTGATCTCTCCATTTTCATTTCTAATTTTATTGATTTGATTTTTCTCCCTTTGTTTCTTGATGAGTCTGGCTAATGGTTTGTCAATTTTATTTATCCTGTCAAAGAACCAGCTTTTGGCTTTGTTGATTTTTGCTATGGTCTCTTTTGTTTCTTTTGCATTTATTTCTGCCCTAATTATTAAGATTTCTTTCCTTCTACTAACCCTGGGGTTCTTCATTTCTTCCTTTTCTAGTTGCTTTACGTGTAGAGTTAGGTTATTTATTTGACTTTTTTCTTGTTTCTTGAGGTATGCCTGTATTGCTATGAACCATCCCCTTAGCACTGCTTTTACAGCATCCCACAGGTTTTGGGCTGTTATGTTTTCATTTTCATTCATTTCTATGCATATTTTCATTTCTTTTTTGATTTCTTCTGTGATTTGTTGGTTATTCAGAAGTGTGTTGTTCAACCTCCATATGTTGGAATTTTTAATAGTTTTTCTCCTGTAATTGAGATCTAATCTTACTGCATTGTTGTCAGAAAAGATGCTTGGAATGATTTCAATTTTTTAAAATTTACCAAGGCTAGATTTATGGCCCAGGATGTGATCTATCCTGGAGAAGGTTCTGTGTGCACTTGAGAAAAAGTTGAAATTCATTGTTTTGGGGTGAAATGTCCTATAAATATCAATTAGGTCTAACCGGTTTATTGTATCATTTAAAGTTTGTGTTTCCTTGTTAATTTTCTGTTTAGTTGATCTATCCATAGGTGTGAGTGGGTTATTAAAGTCTCCCACTATTACTGTGTTATTGTTAATTTCCCCTTTCATACTTGCTAGCATTTGTCTTACATATTGCGGTGCTCCTATGTTGGGTGCATATGTATCTGTAATTGTTTTATCTTCTTCTTGGATTGATCCTTTGATCGTTATGAATTGTCCTTCTTTGTCTCTTTTCAGAGCCTTTGTTTTAAAGTCTATTTTATCTGATATGAGTATTGCTACTCCTGCTTTCTTTTGGTCTCTATTTGCATGGAATATCTTTTTCCAGGCCTTCACTTTCAGTCTGTATGTGTCCCCTGTTTTGAGGTGGGTCTCTTGTAGACAACATATATAGGGGTCTTGTTTTTGTATCCATTCAGCCAGTCTTTGTCTTTTGGTTGGGGCATTCAACCCATTTATGTTTAAGGAAATTATTGATAAGTATGATCCCGTTGCCATTTATTTTATTGTTTTGGGTTTGGGTTTATACACCCTTTTTGTGTTTCCTGTCTAGAGAAGATCCTTTAGCATTTGTTGGAAAGCTGGTTTGGTGGTGCTGAGTTCTCTCAGCTTTTGCTTGTCTGTAAATCTTTTGATTTCTCCTTCATATTTGGATGAGATTCTTGCTGGGTACAGTAATCTGGGCTGTAGGTTATTTTCTTTCATCACTTTAAGTATGTCTTGCCATTCCCTCCTGGCCTGAAGCGTTTCTATTGAAAGATCAGCTTTTATCCTTATGGGAATCCCCTTGTGTGTTATTTGTTGTTTTTCCCTTGCTGCTTTTAATATTTGTTCTTTGTGTTTGATCTTTGTTAACTTGATTAATATGTGTCTTGGGGCATTTCGCCTTGGGTTTATCCTGTTTGGGACTCTCTAGGTTTCTTGGACTTGGGTGATTATTTCCTTCCCCATTTTAGGGAAGTTTTCAACTATTATCTCCTCAAGTATTTTCTCATGGTCTTTCTTCTGTCTTCTTCTTCTGGGACTCCTATGATTCAAATGTTGGAACCTTTAATATTGTCCTGGAGGTCTCTGAGATTGTCCTCATTTCTTTTAATTCATTTTTCCTTTTTCCTCTCTGATTCACTTATTTCTACCATTCTATCTTCTATTTCACTAATCCTATCTTCTGCCTGTTATTCTACTATTTGTTGCCTCCAGAGTGTTTTTTTATCTCATTTATTGCACTATTCATTATATATTGACTCTCTTTTATTTTCTAGGTCCTTGTTAAACCTTTCTTGCATCCTTGTCTCCAGGCTATTTATCTGTGATTCCATTTTTATTTCAAGATTTTGGATCATTTTCACTATCATTATTTGGAATTCTTTATCAGGTAGATTCCCTATCTCTTCCTCTTTTGTTTGGTTTGGTGGGCATTTATCCTGTTCCTTTACCTGTTGAGTATTCCTCTGTCTCTTCATCTTGTTTATATTGCTGAGTTTGGGGTGTCCTTTCTGTATTCTGGCAGTTTGTGGAGTTCTCTTTATTGTGGAGTTTCTTCACTGTGGGTGGGGTTGTACAGGTGGCTTGTCAAGGTTTCTTGTTTAGGGAAGCTTTTGTCGGTGTTCTGGTGGGTGGAGCTGGATTTCTTCTCTCTGGAGTGGAATGAAGTGTCCAGTAATGAGTTATGAGGTGTCAGTGGTTTTGGGGTAACTTTGGGCAGCCTGTATATTGAAGCTCAGGGCTGTGTTCCTGTATTGATGGAGAATGTGCACAGTATGTCTTGCTCTGGAACTTGTTGGCCCTTGGGTGGTGCTTGGTTTCAGTGTAGATATGGAGGCGTTTGATGAGCTCCTATCGATTAATGTTCCCTGGAGTCAGGAGTTCTTTGGTGTTCTCAGGATTTGGACTTAAGTCTCCTGCTTCTGGTTTTCAGCCTTATTTTACAGTAGTCTCAAGACTTCTCCTTCTATACAGCACCACTGATAAAACATCTAGGTTAAAGATGAAAAGTTTCTTCACAGTGAGATACACCCAGAGAGGTTCACAGAGTTACATGGAGAAGAGAAGAGGGAGGAGAGAGTTAGAGGTGACCTGAATGAGATGAGGTGGAATCAAAAGAGGAGAGAGCAAGCTAGCCAGTAATCACTTCCTTATGTGCCCTCCACAGTCTGGACTGCTCAGAGATGTTTATGGAGTTATACAGAGAAGAGAAGAGGGAGGAAGGAGACAGAGGCGGCCAGGAGGATAAAAGGGGGAAATGAAAAGGAGACAGACAGATCCAGCCAGTAACCAGTTCCCTAAATGTTCTCCATCATCTGGAACACACAGAGATTCACAGAACTGGGTAGAGAAGAGAAGGGGGAGGGAGGAGACAGAGGCAACCTAGTGAAGAAATAGGAGAATCCGAAGGAGGAGAGAGCAGTTAAGCCAGTAATCTCGCTGCTAAGTAAAAATGGGTACTGAAGACTGGGTTTTTAAAGGTACAAAACTGATAATAAATACCAAAAAGCAAAGATTAAAAATCTAGAGTAGAGGTTGGATTTTCAAAAATACAATATTAAAGAAAAGAAGAAGAAAGAAAAAAAAAACCATAGTCAGAAAAATTATTTAGAAAATATATATATATGAAGTTTGCTTTAAAAATAGGGTCTTTTTTTTTAAGTAATAGTAGGTTATAAAAATGAAAATTAAAGGAGTAATAGAGGACTTAGAAATTGAAAAAAATTTTTAAAAAAAAGAAGAAAAAAATGAATGATCGTAAAAATAGTAAAGATATATCTAGGACTTTCTCTGGTTTTGTTTTGGGCAGTGTGGGGTCAGTTCATTTTCAGATAATTCCTTGGTCCAGCTTATATTTCTCAAGATCTATAGGCCCCTTCCTATGTAGTTGGTACTAACGACAGGGTTTTAATCTATTGCACCCATCACTTTCAAGGCAGTTCCCTCTGTTTTAGCTTCTTCTGTTTGCTGGTCTCTTCAGTGTCTGATTTCCACCCTGACACAAGGGGGTGTGGTGGTGGACCCTTTTTTTAGGCTCACTTGTTCAGTCATGCTGTGGGAAGGGAGGGACGCTGCAAACAAATAACACTGGTGTGTGCCCGCAGTGTCTCAGCCACACTGGCCTGCCCCCGCTCACGGGGCACACAGCTCAGGCTCTAGGTTGCTCCACTGGGAATCCTCCGAGGTCGGCCCTGGGGGATGCACCTCCCAGGTCTAAGCTGCTCAGGCAGTCCTCAGAGGTGCAGACTTGGTTGGGCCTGCGTTTTGTGCCCTTCCCAGGTCCGAGTAGCTCAGGTGTTTGGCGAGTGCAGTTGCTGCGACTTATTGCCTCTCCTGTCCCTGCTGCTCAGTTTTCTGGGTGTACAGCTGGCACACCTTCTCAGGTGGATGATGACTGTCCAGAACCCCAAGAAGCTTAGTTAGTAAAGAAGCCTGCTTGCAGTTTGGTAGATACTGTCTCTCTGGGGTTGCGACTGCCCCCTTCTGGCCCTTCTGGCTCTGGCTGCCTGTCACCAGAGGGGGATGGTCTGAGCCGGCTAATTCTGTTCCGTCCTTTGTTCCGTGCATGGTCTTGGTGGTGTCTTATGTTAGAGTTTTTCACGTGGCAGCTATTCCACAGTCTGGTTTGCTAGCCCAAGTTAGTTCGCTCTGATTACACTTGGGGCATTCAGGCCCGATCCTTACTCTAAGCAATTCAGCCCGTGCCTCCCTGCCCAGCCCCCGCTTGCTAGTGGCGGATGCACGTGTCTGCGCTGCTTCTCTGCTGGGGGAGTTACCGTTGGGCTCGTAACCTGTGGGTTTTAATTATTTATTTATTTTTCCTTCCTGTTTCGTTGCCCTCTGCGCTTCCCACAGACTCAGCAGTGAGAGTGTTTTCTGGCGTTTGGAAACTTCTCTCTTTAAGACTCCCTTCCCAGGATGGAGCTCTGTCCCTACTTCTTTTGTCTCTTTTTTGTCTTTTATATTTTTCCCTACCTCTTTTCGAAGACAATGGGCTGCTTTTCTGGGTGCTTGATGTCTTCTGCCAGCATTCAGAAGTTGTTTTGTAGCATTTACACAGCGTTTAAGTGTTCTTTTGATGAATTTGTGGGGGAGAAAGTGGTCTCCCCATCCTATTCCTCCACCATCTTAGGACCACCCTGGATTATTTTTTTAACCACTGAGCCACTAGGGAAGCCCCACTGGCATAAAGCCTCACTTGTAATCAAACAGAATAGAAAAGAAAGCCCAGAAATTAATCCATGAATATATAGTCAAGTGATCTTCCATAAGGGTGTCAAGTATACACAATATGGAAAGGATAGACTCTTCAACTAATATTATGGGGAAAATTGTCCACATGCAGAAGAATAAAACCCTTATTTTACACTATACACAAAAATCAACTAAAAAAATAAAAAAGAGTTAAATACAAATCTGCAACTGTAAAATTCCTAAATGAAAACATAAGGGGAAAGCTTCATGGTATTGGTCTCAGAACTGATTTCTTAGATGTGATGTGAGCAAGAAAAGCAAAACAGACAAATGGGACTGCATTAAACTGAAAAGCTTCAGAGCAGCAAAACTAACAACCAACAGATATTAAAAAAAAATCATCCTGTGAAATTGGAGAAAATATTTGAAAACTACTCATATCAGATAAGGCATTAAAATCCAAATATAAAAGGAACTCCTATAATTTCCTGCCATATTCAGCAAAGTAGACATGTTTTTCTATTATCCTGCCACATACATGACAGAATGGATGAGGGAAATGGCAACCCATTCCAGTATTCTTGCCTGGAGAATCCCATGGACAGAGGAGCCTAGTGGGCTACAGTCCATGTGGTCGCAAGAGTTGGATATGACTTAACAACTAAACTACCGCCACCGTGGGTGAATCTTGAGGATATTAAGTTAAATAAGCCAGTCACAGCATACAGACAGCCAACAAACACAAGAAAAATTCTCAAAAGATCACAAATCATTAGAGAAATATAAATCAAAACTATAATGAGATATTACCTCACACTTGTCAGAATGGCCATTACCATCACATTTACAAACCATAAAAGCTGGAGAAGGTGTGAAGAAAAGGTAACCCACTGTTTGTGGGAATAAAAGTTGATACAGACACTATGGAGGACAGTGTGGAAGTTACTTAAAAAATTAAAAATAGAACTACCACATGATCTAGCAATCCAACTATGGGGCATGATCCAGAGAAAAGCATAATTCAAAAAGATACATGCACCCAAATATTCACTGCAGTGCTATTTACAATAGCCAGGACATGGAAACAAACCATATGTTCATCAACAGAAGAATGAACAAAGATATGGTACACATAAACAATCCAATATTACTCAGCCATAAAAAAGGAACAAACTGGGTCACTTGTAGAGATGTGGATGGACCTAGATACTGACATATAGGATGAATTAGGTCAGAAACAGGAAAAACAAATATCATATATTAATGCATATAGGTAGAATCTGAAAAACTGGTACAGAAGAGCCTATTTACAAGACAGAAATAGAGACGCAGACATAAAGAACAAATGTATGAATACCAAGGCGGCAAAGGGGAAATGGGATGGATTGGGAGACAGGGATTGACATATATATATACACTATTAATACTAATATTATGTTCAAAATAGATAACTAATTAACAGTTAGAACTGGACATGGAACAACAGACTGGTTCCAAATAGGAAAAGGAATTCGTCAAGGCTGTATATTGTCACCCTGCTTATTTAACTTCTATGCAGAGTACATCATGAGAAACGCTGGATTGGAAGAAACACAAGCTGGAATCAAGATTGCTGGGAGAAATACCAATAACCTCAGATATGCAGATGACACCACCCTTATGGAAGAAAGTGAAGAGGAACTAAACAGCCTCTTGATGAAAGTGAAAGAGGAGAGTGAAAAAGCTGGTTTAAAGCTCAACATTCAGAAAACGAAGATCATGGCATCTGGTCCCATCACTCCATGGGAAATAGATGGGGAAACAGTGGAAACAGTGTCAGACTTCATTTTTTTGGGCTCCAAAATCACTGCAGATGGTGACTGAAGCCATGAAATTTAAAGATGCTTACTCCTTGGAAGAAAAGTTATGACCAACCTAGATAGTATATTCAAAAGCAGAGACATTACTTTGCTGACTAAGGTCCATCTAGTCAAGGCTATTGTTTTCCCAGTAGTCATGTATGGGTGTGAGAGTTGGACTGTGAAGAAGGTTGAGCACCACAGAATTGATGCTTTTGAACTGTGATGTTGGAGAAGACTCTTGAGAGTCCCTTGGACTGCAAGGAGATCCAACCAGTCCATTCTGAAGGAGATCAGCCCTGGGATTTCTTTGGAAGGAATGATGCTAAAGCTGAAACTCTAGTACTATGGCCACCTCATGTGAAGAGTTGACTCATTGGGAAAGACTCTGATGCTGGGAGGGATTGGGGGCAGGAGAAGAAGGGGATGACCGAGGATGAGATGGCTGGATGGCATCACTGACTCGATGGATGAGAGTCTGAGTGAACTCCGGGAGTTGGTGATGGACAGGGAGGCCTGGTGTGCTGCGATTCATGGGATTGCAAATAGTCAGATATGACTGAGTGACTGAACTCAACTGAATGAGAACTTACTGTATAGCCCAGGGGACTCTATTCATTGCTCTGTGGTGACTTAAATTGGAAGGAAACCCAAAAAAAGAGATGATATGTATATGCATATAGTTGATTCCCTTTTCTGTATGGTAGAGAATATAAAGCAACTATACTCCAATAAAAATTAAAAACTAAATAAAGTAGATAACCAACAAGGATATACTCTATAGCACAGGAAACTCTGCTCAGTATTCTGTAATAACCTTTTCCCTAAATGGGAAAAGAATGTTAAAAGAATAGACACATATATGGGTAAAAACACTACATTAAAAAACTTAAAACATTAGCCAGTCATAAAAGAACAAATACTGCATGATTCACTTATATTAGATATCTTAAATAGTAATACATGAACCACGAACTTCCAGATGTTCAAGCTGGTTTTAGAAAATGCAGAGGAACCAGAGATCAAATTGCCAACATCCACTGGAAAGAGGAAGAGTTTCAGAAAAACATCTATTTCTGCTTTATTGACTATGCCAAAGCCTTTGACTGTGGCGATCACAATAAACAGTGGAAAATTCTGAAGGAGATGGGAATACCAGACCACCTGACCTGCCTCTTGAGAAACTTATATGCAGGTCAGGAAGCAATAGATAGAACTGGACATGGAACAACAGACTGGTTCCAAATAGGAAAAGGAGTATGTTAAGGCTGTATATTGTCACCCTGCTTATTTAACTTCTATGCAGAGTACATCATAAGAAACCCTGGGCTGGAGGAAGCACAAGCTGGAATCAAGATTGCCGGGAGAAATATCAATCACCTCAGATAAGCAGATGACACCACCCTTATGGCAGAAAGTGAAGAGGAACTAAAAAGCCTCTTGATGAAAGTGAAAGAGGAGAGTGAAAAAGTTGGCTTAAAGCTCAACATTCAGAAAACGAAGATCATGGCATCTGGTCCCACCACTTCATGGCAAATAGATGGGGAAACAGTGGCTGACTTTATTTTGGGGGCTCTAAAATCACTGCAAATAGTGATTGCAGCCATGAAATTAAAAGACACTTACCCCTTGGAAGGAAAGTTATGACAAATCTAGACAGCATATTAAAAAGCAGAGACATTACCTTGTCCACAAAAGTCCATCTAGTCAAGGCTGTGGTTTTCCCAGTAGTCATGTATGGATGTCAAAGTTGGACTATAAAGAAAGCTGAGTGCAGAAGAATTGATGCTTTGAACTGTGGTGTTGGAGAAGACTCTTGAGAGTCCCTTGGACTGCAAGGAGATCCAACCAGTCCATACTAAAGGAGATCAGTCCTGGGTGTTGACTGGATGGACTGATGTTGAAGCTGAAACTCCAATACTTTGGCCACCTGATGCAAAGAGCTGACTCATTCGAAAAGACCCTGATACTGGGAAAGACAGAGGGCAGGAAGAGAAGGTGATGAGAGAGGATGAGGTGGTTGGATGGCATCACTGACTCAATGGACATGGGTTTGGATAGACTCTGGCAGTTGGTGATGGACAGGGAGGCCTGGCTTGCTGTGGTTTAGGGAATCGCAAAGAGTCAGACGTGACTGAGCGACTGAACTGAATGAAATAGTAATTTGGGATCAGAGAGAGTGGTGGTTGCCAGGGATTGAGTGGAAGGGGAAATGGAGAGGTGCTAATCAACATGTATAAAGTCTCAATTATGCAAAAATAATAATAAGCAGTTCTAGAGATTTGCTGTACAATGTCACCTCTTTTATAATTATCTATATTCTTACTATGTCTGGTGCTCTTCATTCTTTTGTGTAAATCCAAATACTAACTTCCATCTGGTATAATATTCTTCCTGTTTGAAAAAATTTCTTTAACATTTTTTTGTAGTACAGAAGTGATGGTGGTGAAGTTGTTCTTGCCTTTCCTTGTCCGAAAAAGTCTTCAATTTGTTTTTACTTTTGAAATATTTTTGATGGGAATAAAATCTAGGTTGACCTCTCATTTAAATATGTTATACCACTGCTCTATGTATAGTAGTAATTTCTGCCAAGAAGTCTGATATAATTCTTATCAGGGTTCTTCTGTATATATGTGCCTTTCTTTTTTTTTTTTATGTGATATTTTATTTATTTTTTTTTTAGTTTTTTATTTTTTAAATTTTAAAATCTTTAATTCTTACATGCGTTCCCAAACATGAACCCCCCTCCCACCTCCCTCCCCACAACATCTCTCTGGGTCATCCCCATGCACCAGCCCCAAGCATGCTGTATCCTGTGTCAGACATAGACTGGCGATTCAATTCCTACATGGTAGTATACATGTTAGAATGCCATTCTCCCAAATCATCCCACCCTCTCCCTCTCCCTCTGAGTCCAAAAGTCCGTTATACACATCTGTGTCTTTTTTCCTGTCTTGCATACAGGGTCGTCATTGCCATCTTCCTAAATTCCATATATATGTGTTAGTATACTGTATTGGTGTTTTTCTTTCTGGCTTACTTCATTCTGTATAATCGGCTCCAGTTTCATCCATCTCATCAGAACTGATTCAAATGAATTCTTTTTAACGGCTGAGTAATACTCCATTGTGTATATGTACCATAGCTTTCTTATCCATTCATCTGCTGATGGACATCTAGGTTGTTTCCATGTCCTGGCTATTATAAACAGTGCTGCGATGAACACTGGGGTACATGTGTCTCTTTCCATTCTGGTTTCCTTATATGTGCCTTTTAATGGGCTCATTTTAATTTCTTTTCACTATATTTTAAAAGCACTTCTATTATAATGACGCTTGATGTAATTTTTTTGTTCCTAATTCTGCTTGGGGTTCATTGAGCTTCTTGGATCTATATATTTTCTATTTTAATCAAATTTGGAAAATTTTCAATCATTAATCCTTCAAATATTTATTCTCTGTCTCTTCCCCTTTGTAGGACTCCCAGTACACATTAGGCCCACTAGTATTAATCTCTGGTATCACTAATCCTTTACACAATTCTTTTTTTTCAGTCTATTTTCTGTTTTAGTTTTTTTTTCAGTATTTCTTGCTATAGTTTCAAGTTCAGAAGTCACTACGTCTGCAAGGTGTATTCTGCTCTTAACAGCCTCCAGCAAATTTTTCATTTCAGATATTTCATTTTTTCATAGATATAATACCCATTTGTTTCTTATGCTTCACATTTCTCTCATTATGTTCTTGTTTGTTTTAATTCTTGGGCATACTGAGTATGTTTATCATAAATCTTTCAACATCTCTTTAACATAGTCCTCTCATTCTTTTCTAGGTTTGTTTCTAATGACCGAGTTTACTCCAAATTTGGGCAATATTTTCCTGCTTTTTTGCATGTGAAGCAGTTTTTAATTATTTGCTGTGCATTGTAAATTATATGTTGAAGGGTATTAGATTTTACTATATTTCTTTAAATGATAAGGTCATTTTTCTGGCTGGACATTAACATGCTTGAGATTAGTTTGATTCTCTCTGAGCTTGTTCTGAAACCCTCTGAAGACAGTTCTAGGGTAACATTTCTCTAAAGTTGGTTTATATTCTTTATAAATCTAGTTAAATGTGCCATATTTTCACTCTGCTGACTGAAACCTGGATGATTCTTTTATATAATCTCTAGCAACTTTCTGACTTCCAGATCCCCAGAAATGGTTCTTTCCCTAGATTTTGTTCTTTCACTGGTCCCTTTCATTTCTCCCAATGAAGGTACAGATCTATTTAAGACAGAGACTCAAAAGGAACTTTTCTTCCTATTCTTATAACTGTCTCTCCGTACCTCTATTCAATATGATACTTGATGCCACCATTTCTAGCTGCCTTATCCTTCCTGAAATCCAGTCTCTGTCTTCTCAATTCAGAGGAACCACAGGACTTTGATTTTCTCTCCCCTGCAATGGAATTTGAAAACTGCCTCTAGGCAGAAAGCTAGAATGATCACAGAGCTTATCTCACTGATACACTTTTCCAGAGATCTTAGTGCAGCACTGCATGCTTATTATCTGAAATAGTTGTTTCAGGTATATTTCCAGTGTTCTAGTTTTTTTATGGTAAGAAGACAAATTAGAATTCTGTTCCCTTCTCAGGGCTGGAAGCAAAAGTCCAGAAGTATGCTCTAATAGTTATTGTTATATAATCATCCAACTTTCTTTTCCAAAAGATTAATCCAATTTATATTATCAGTACAATGACTACTTCCTTCACTGAACTTTCATTGAAAGTGAAAGTGAAAGTCAAGTTGCTCAGTCCTGTCCCACTCTTTGTGACCCCAGGGACTATAGCCTACCTGGCTCCTCTGTCCATGGAATTTTCCAGGCAAGAGTACTGGAGTGGGTTAGACTCCTATTTTAACAGCACATTTTCACATGAAAACATGTATATATGTGATATATGTACTTTATGACTCATACTTCATGAGTCAGTACAGAGTATATGCTAATTGGGATTAATATCAAAGTTCATGTGGTTCTGTCTATTAAAATTTTAGGTATGGTTGTTATTATCTCTGGGAAAAATTGCAGAATCACACAGTCAGCTATGGAATCCAGAGGCATTTTATTAGTGTGAATCAACACAAAATGAGGCAAACCTTGTTATAGATTTGCAGAATATTATACTTGAGTAATTAAAACATATGGTCTATTTAGTGTTCTATATTAATAAAACTATTAAAATCATCCATCTTGTTATGGGTCTTTATTCATTAAGAACAGATTTTAATGTTTTAAAAATATATCAGGCATTTCAGAAAGCAGAAAAAACAAAAAGGTATTGCCCTTAATATCCATATTATTAATAGTTATATTAAACATAATTACTGCTAAAATTTGGAGTATTATATTTTATATATTTAATATACAGCTATAACATACTTCATAAATAACTTTATACTCTGCTTTCTCATTTAATAACTAATATAGTAAAAGTTTTAATAATTATCTTCTAGAATCACAGTATATTTTATATAAATATACTATCATTGGGTCATTAACTCATGGCATTATCAAGTGATTTTAAATATAAGTACTTTTATTATCATCTTTGTGAGTCAAAACATTATCATTATTTATGATTTCAAATCACTACTACAGGAGGTGTAATTAAATGCTCAGAGGTATAAACTTTTCCAAAGACATTCAATACACAATGAACATTTCTTTCTCAAAGTGATAAAAACAATATATACTTCTACAAATAGTACTGGTTCATTCTCTGCATTCAAATTAGCTTTCACTGTTACCATTATTTTTAAAAATTCCATGTTGAAATTGCATTTTTTACCTGATTCTGGTAAGTTTACATTCTAACTAGTGCAGTCCATTCGAATTCTAGATTGTTCAGATCCAGGTCAATGGTTCTGAAAGGTCTAGGCATTTTCCATGCTCCAATGCAGTTGGTCCAGGCCCACTTGAACCTATTTTGTTCAAGGGATTCTCAATATGCAAACCGACAAAAGTCTGTAATATGGGTGAGGGGCTCTGGCACTTTATTATCTTGTTGAGTCTCTGTGTTTCAATATCTAAAGTTGTTATGATTATATAGGGTAGTGGCTTTTTAGTGGACTGCTGGTCCATTGCAGCCTTTGGACTCAGTGATCAATCAGCCAACACCAAAGATTCTTGCAGTTCACATGGGCTGATACTACAAAGGCCTCATTTCCTATCAGGATGATGTATGGAACATGAAGCCTGTGGAGATCTTTTCTCTTACTCCAAAGTTACCTTCTACTTCAAAAGATTAAGTGGAGGGTAAGTAGGCATAGTTTATAGCTGAGACTAAAAGGCTCAATGTGTCTCAATTTCTAATCTTAGAGGAATATCAGAGAATTTCTAATTTTAGAGTAGAAATATCCACTACAATGCAAGATACCCTAAGAATGTGTTTGTAGAGTAAGCGTGTTGCCTCAGAACAGGTAAAGCCAATATGTCCCCACCCTGCTAGGAAGCAGATTTAGAGAGGGAGAAAGGGTTGTGTCTCTAGGGGAGGAAAAGTGATTGTGCTAGATTTTGGGTCCCTTCTTCATTTCTTTCTTTCCTCGAGGAGAAGTAGAGGATATCCAACTCAGAAGTGTAACAATAGAGATGTTTGTGAAATTGGAGATGCTTCTAAATATGGTAGCAAAGGCAGTTGGTTTGGTGTGAGAATTTAGGAACACATAGAACTGTGCTGTGCCAAATTATGATTTAAAAAACCAAATCAACCATCACCAACAAAAAAACACCCCTATGACATGGAAGCCCTGGCAATGGAGAGTATGTTGCAAATAGTGATGACTAATCTAATAACTTCCATTATTTCATTCAGAATAACAAATGACCAATATAAGGTGACTCCCTATTTCCCTTCTCTGATGTGTCCGTAAAATAATTTTTCCTTCTTGAGAATAATGAGAAGTGATCTTGATAAGGAGGGCATCTTTGCCTTCAAATCTGACAAAAAACATATAAATTTTCTTTGCAAAAATATAACTGACCAAGTGATGTTGAATATCTTATGTTTAGGCATGAGTTCCTTTCAAAATCAGTAGAGATATTACAATTAATATCTAGAAGTAGAGTATTTCTTCCAAGTTACTCAAATTGTAGAGCTGCATTTGTGCTCTCCTACAGATAATCCAGGAATTTATTCGAGTTTCCACATCGGGACTGTAGTTACTATAGATATCTGTCCTAAATCAGATCATTTTTTTCCCCAGTAGATCTTTTCTAATCACAGAATGGTAAAAATGAAAACAGTTATCACTTTATCTGTCAAGTCAGATAAATCAACAATGAAAAGAGTCATAACAGATGTCAGATTTCTCTTATTTTCAGTGATTTACACTCTCATCTATTTCTTTCTCTCATTAACAATATATACCTTTTGTTTATCAAACTACTTACTATCTGAAGAGTCAGTCTCTGAGGAAGGAGCTGTCTGATATTAACTGTTTCATGATCTTCAATACTATTTTACAAAAAAAGAGATTCTCAAAATGGCAAGTTTGAGATATATTATGTAGGTGAGGTACTTTAACACTTTTATTTCACACAGAGGAGGAAACTGAAGCTAAAGGAGGTTAAACAATTTGCCCATGATCATTTTCTGTAAAAGCTCTCATTTTTCTTCTTAAATGTGTTTATCCCTGGAATTAGGATACCAGCTTTGGGGCTAAGTGAATCAGTCACATAATTTAGCTTTTGTATATCTTGGCTTACTCTTCCATAAGATTGGAATAATAAATAATATCGACTTACTATTTTTCATACAGGAGTTTTATGAAGTGTTTCAAATGTATGCAAAGAATATAATGCCATAATACAACTACTACTTGGATTACAGATGAAGATTATTACTTGAGATTATGTCTGTCTTTTGGTGGCAGAATATTAGATAAAGCAAAAGGGATCAGTGTTAAGTAATGGAAGACATATATGACAAGAATCTGTACATTTGCAAGATCACAATAGGGCCCTTAGGCTACAACTTGAATGACAGCCATGGGATTTGGCATCTAATCTAGCACCCCAAATTGAGCTGTCATCTGAATTTGGGTGGGGGATTAAATGGGAGAAAATCAGCAATTATGAATACCTTACTGCCCAGTGCTTGGTCTGTCAACTATGTTAGGTTGGATTTTGCTTAATCATGTCTGTGAACCTTTTCTGAGTCTATAATTTTGGAAAAAATAACTTTTGAAACAAATCACTTCTTCCAACAGTTGCTCCTAGAGATTAGACATTTTCTGATCATGGCACACATTTTTCTTACACTTGAATCATTTGAACACACAACCCACGAATGGGTTCTGTTTTAAAGTGATGAACTGTTATTGGCCTTGGCAGCTGTATGTTTTAAAGAGACAGCAGAATACATATAACCTATGTGACTCTGCTGAAAACACTATTAATGTTGTAAACTGCCAACTTTGTCTTCTTTAAGCAGAAAGGATAGAAAGAAAGAAACCAGTTTTACTTCCCAACAAAGATTTTTTATAAAAGCAATAAAGTAATGGCAGGAAGTGTGCTTATCATGCTGTAATCACACCCCAGGGGGAATGGGGGGTGCGCCACTGCACCTCTTACTTTGTAATGACCCAGGGGTGTGATTATCTTATGATAACCACACTCCCTGTCATGCCTTATTGCTTATATATTCCACATGTCATAATGAATCCTGAAGCACTTTCTAGGTCTCATAGCAAAGGCAATGACTTTGAAGTACAGGAAGTAGCCAGCTTTTCTAGGTACACACAGATTAATACTGTATACATTAGGGGGAATTATGAATGACTACTTTAAAGTGCCAACCAAGACACAAATATGGGGGAACTGTGTGGTTTATGCCTTAAAAAATCTTATTTGGGCTACCTTTTAAAAAAGTTTTTCTCTCCCTGCAATTTTGAGGACTATTAAATTATTCTGTTTCTACAAGGAACATTATCTGCCTCCAAAACCACCAGGGAAATAACATCTATGACATAATTACCTTGTAGTTACTTCATATGATGCTTTGCTATGAAAACTGGAGAATGTTAAGCTTCCCAACACAAAAATTAGTTTCATTGGATTTAAGTGTCCATTATTCAAGAATTATAACCATTTCTGCTACAGATCATCAGGTGTAAGATTTAAGGGAGGTGTAAACTTTAAGGGAGGGACAATGAAGGGAGATTTTCATTTATTCCATAAGATTAAGGGTCTTCGTTTTTTTCTGATGTTAGAGTTGTTACATTTAGCACTAGTCATTGTGTACATTTTATTTTATTTGGAGATCATTTAGCTTTGAGACTCTCCATTGCAACTGTTAATATATTCAAATTAAAATGAGTGAGGTTAATAGTAGACCTATAGGGAAGAAGAGACATCAAGAGAAAAAGATTTCTGAATTTAGCAGGAGGCTTTAATAAGACAACAAGGTAATAAACTAAGCAATTATTTTTGATGCAACTTGCATGATTATCATACCACAGAGTGAATCTGCACCTCAGGGAGACGTTTCCAAGTAATTTTGTAACCTTTGAAATGCACAGAGCAGTCAACATTTAAGTCCTACTGTCTCTTGCTGAGAAAAATCTGAAACACTCTTTTTATCCTGTCACTGTAACCTAGGTGATGAAGATGGTGGCCTTTCACTGTGACCGCTGATGAGTTGATTCAATGTCTGTGTCAGCTTCAGGATCAACCATGTTAACCTTAGGTCACTCCAAGGAAAACTGTGTGTCGAAGTGACGATTATTTAGCTGCCTACTGCATAAGCAGAGAGTCTTCTGATTACCATAAAGGTCAAATATGCACATTTTGACTGGTGGTAATGAGTAGTTTTAAAGATGTTTTAGCCTTTTCTTAATCTTGCAGTGTCACTAGGCTTCTATTGTTATGCACCAAAGAATGTGCCTCTAATTGTACCATTTGCCCTATTGTAGCTTGTACATAGAGCCAGTAGGGTGATGTTACTTGTGATAACCGCCTACCACATGTCCTAATAATTATTAGCCTTCAATAAATTGTATAATAAGGTAACTCAAGTCTGTAGGAACCAAAGGTTCTTAAAAAGTTGAAAGTAATATTTAAGAAGCTCATGTATCAAATTCTAATAGTGGAGATCAAAATAGAATAAGAAAATACTTTTCAAGATGTAAAAACTTCTTAAGAATTAGGAAGTATCCTAAAAGACTGCAAAGACTAGAACTGTGTGCATGTGTGTGTATTTCATACAAATTTGTGTATTTTTACTTTTAGATGATTTTAAATTTCACCTTTAATAGACAAGCTTTGTCATATGAGTCATTCAAAAATTAATAATTTTAGGAACAAATAAGATCAACTGAAAATGCACACAAAAATTAATTTTTTAAAGAAGGAAATTATCAGTTCAGTTCAGTTGCTCAGTTGTGTCCGACTCTTTGCAACCCCGTGAATCGAAGTACGCCGGGCCTCCCTGTCCATCACCAACTCCCGGAGTTCACTCAGACTCACGTCCATCGAGTCACTGATGCCATCCAGCCATCTCATCCCCAAATGTCCTCTTCTTCTCCTGTCCCCAATCCCTCCCAGCATCAGAGTCTTTTCCAATGAGTCAACTCTTCACATGAGGTGGTCAAAGTACTGGAGTTTCAGCTTTAGCACCATTCCTTCCAAGGAAATCCCAGGACTGATCTCCTTCAGAATGGACTGGTTGGTTCTCCTTGCAGTCCAAAGGACTCTCAAGAGTCTTCTCCAACATCACAGTTCAAAAAAGATCAATTCTTCAGCGTTCAGCTTTCTTCACAGTTCAACTCTCACATCCATGCATGACCACTGGAAAAACCATAGCCTTGACTAGACGGATCTTTGCTGGCGAAGTAATGTCTCTGCTTTTGAATATGCTATCTAGGTTGGTCATAACTTTTCTTCCAAGGAGTAAGCATCTTTTAATTTCATGGTTGCAATCACCATCTGCAGTGATTTTGGAGCCCCCCAAAATAAAGTCTGACACTGTTTCCACTGTTTCCCCATCTATTTCCCATGAAGTGATGGGACCGGATGCTATGATCTTCATTTTCTGAATGTTGAGCTTTAAGCCAACTTTTTCACTCTCCTCTTTCACTTTCATTTTAGTTCCTCTTCACTTTCTGCCATAAGGGTAGTGTCATCTGCATATCTGAGGTTATTGATATTTCTCCTGGCAATCTTGATTCCAGCTTGTGCTTCTTCCAGCCCAGTGTTTTTCATGATGTACTCTGCATAGAAGTTAAATAAGCAGGGTGGCAATATACAGCCTTGACATACTTCTTTTCCTATTTGAAACCAGTCTGTTGTTCCATGTTCAGTTTTAACTGTTGCTTCCTGACCTGCATACAGCTTTCTCAAGAGGCAGGTCAGGTGGTCTGGTATTCTCATCTCTTTCAGAATTTTCCACAGTTTATTGTGATCCATATAGTCAAGGCTTTGGCATAGTCAATAAAGCAGAAATATGATGTTTTCCTGGAACTCTCTTGCTTTGTCAATGATCCAGCAGATTTTGGCAATTTGATCTCTGGTTCCTCTGCCTTTTCTAAAACCAGCTTGCATATCTGGAAGTTCATGGTTCACATATTGCTGAAGCCTGGCGTGGAGAATTTTGAGCATTACTTTACCAGCATGTGAGATGAGTACAATTGTGCAGTAGTTTGAGCATTCATGGCATTGCCTTTCTTTGGAATTGGGATGAAAACTGACCTATTTTCAGTCCTGTGGCCACTGCTGAGTTTTCCAAATTTGTTGGCATATTGAGTGTAGCACTTTCACAGCATCATCTTTCAGGATCTGAAACAGCTCAACTGGAATTCCATCACCTCCACTAGCTTTGTTCATAATGATGCTTTCTAAAGCCCACTTGACTTCACATTCCAGGATGTCTGGCTCTGGGTGAGTGATCACACCATTGTGATTATCTGGGTAGTGAAGATCTTTTTTGTACAGTTCTTCTGTGTATTCTTGCCACCTCTTCTTAATATCATCTGCTTCTGTTAGGTCTAGACCATTTCTGTCCTTTATCGAGCCCACCTTTGCATCAAATGTTCCCTTGGTATCTCTAATTTTCTTGAAGAGATCTCTAGTCTTTCCCATTGTGTTGTTTTCCTCTATTTCTTTGCATTGATCGCTGAGGAAATCTTTCTTATCTCTTCTTGCTATTGTTTGGAACTCTGCATTCAGATGCTTATATCTTTCCTTTTCTCCTTTGCTTTTTGCTTCTCTTCTTTTCACAGCTATTTGTAAGGCCTCCCCAGACAGCCATTTTGCCTTTTTGCATTTTTTTTCCCATGGGGATGGTCTTGATCCCTGTCTCCTGTACAATGTCACAAACCTCCATCCATAGTTCATCAGGGACTCTATCACATCTAGTCCCTTATATCTATTTCTCACTTCCATTGTATAATCACAAGGGATTTGATTTAGGTCATACCTGAATGGTCTAGTGGTTTTCCCTACTTTCTTCAATTTAAATCTGAATTTGGCAATAAGGAGTTCATGATCTGAGCCACAGTCAGCTCCCAGTCTTGTTTTCGTTGACTGTATAGAGCTTCTCCATATTTGACTGCAAAGAATATAATCAATCTGATTCGGTGTTGACCATCTGTGTGGCCCAAAGGAGATACCCCACGTTCGAGGTCAGGGGCAGAAGCCGGGAGGACCGCACGCCTGAGGGGTGGCAGCGAAGAGGAGTTACCCCACATCCGAGGTCATGGCCGGTGGCCAGGAGGAGCTACCCCAGTCCGAGGTGAGGGGCGGCAGCTGAGAGGAGCAACCCCACGTCCAAGGAGTGGTGGCTCTGAGAATGCAGGAGGGCCAAGAGGAGGTATTCCACGTTCAAGGTCAGGAGGGGCGGCAGTGAGGAGATACCCCTCATCCAAGGTAAGGAGCAGTGGCTGTGCTTTGCTGGAGCAGCTGTGAAGAGATACCCCATGTCCAAGGTAATAGAAACCCAAGTAAGACGGTATGTGTTGCAAGAGGGCATCAGAGGTCAAACATGCTGAAACCATAATCACAGAAAACTAGTCAGTCTTATCACACTAGGACCACAGCCTTGTCTAACTCAATGAAACTAAACCATGCCCATGGGGCCACCCAAGAAGGGCAGGTCATGGTGGAGAGGTCTGACAGAATGTGGTCCACTGGAGAAGGAAATGGCACATCACTTCAGTATTCTTGCCTTGAGAACCCCATGAACAGTATGAAAAGGCAAAATGATAGGATACTGAAAGAGGAACTCTCCAGGTCAGGAGGTGCCCAATATGCTACTGGAGATCAGTGGAGAAATAACTCAAGAAAGAATGAAGGGATGGAACCAAAGCAAAAACAATACCCAGTTGTTTGCGAAGGAACCTGGAATGTCAGGTCCATGAATCAAGGCAAATTGAAAGTGGTCAAACAGGAGATGCCAAGAGTGAACATTGACATTCTAGCAATCAGCAAACTAAAATGGACTGGAATGGGTGAATTTAACTCAGATGACCATTATATCTACTATTGTGGGTAGGAATCTCTTAGAAGAAATGGAGTAGAGCCATCATGGTCAACAAGAGAGTCTGAAATGCAGTACTTGGATGCAATCTCAAAAACAACAGAATGATCTCTGTTCATCTCCAAGGCATTCAATATCACAGTAATCCAAGTCTATGCCCCAACCAGTAATGCTGAAGAAGCTGAAGTTGAACGGTTCTATGAAGACCTACAAGACCTTTTAGAACTAACACCCAAAAAAGATGTCCTTTTCATTATAGGGGACTGGAATACAAAAGTAGGAAGTCAAGAAACACCTGGAATAACAGGCAAATTTGGCCTTGGAATACTGAATGAAGCAGGGCAAAGACTAATAGAGTCTTGCCAAGAAAATGCACTGGTCATAGCAAACACCCTCTTCCAAATACACAAGAGAAGCCTCTACACATGGAGAAATTATAGTGGCATTGAATGTTTTAAGAACTGTGCAGTATCACTCCACATTTAGTAGAGCCAAACAATTCGTTCTTTGCATAGTTTCAACGAAAACAGTTTCTAGCTGACAAGTTCAAGCAGTCCCAAATACCATAAAACACACACAAAATGGAATAGGTATGTAAAATACTACTTAAAATATAAACCTCAGCCAAAAGCTGATGCTTCTTAGTACATTAAGCAAGAATAAAACAATTCTATTTTTTCCTTTGTATTTCAGTGACTTGGATTTTAATAAAGGTACTAATTAACCCTGGTATTCTCTATATTAATAGCTGTCAAGCTTTTCAAAATCTAGTAAGATGAGTAAATAGAATAGAAAAGCTAAAAAAGTAGCTGGAGAAAACATAAATTGGACAGGAGGAAAAATTAGACTGAGAACATAAAAATGTAGGTTAATGCTTCAAATTTCCATAATTTTTAGATCTATGTTTAAGTTTTTAAGATGATGAAAATATGTGAATATAAGTATACAAGAAAAGTAGATTCCATCTGAGCATGAAGGTAAAAAGTGGATTTAGTTGTAGCTGCCTTTGGACTTTCAGTCTGAATTCTCTAAACTGCAGTAACATGTTACACTGAAGATAGTAGTAGAATGACTCCAAGGTAAATTGCAAAATTTGAATTTTAGTACAATTTTGAAAAGAGTTGAGTATTTTCAATTGATAAATTAATGACCATAAACTAAGCCTGCTGCTGCTGCTGCTGCTAAGTCGCTTCAGTCATGTCCAACTCTATGCGACCCCATGGACGACAGCCCACCAGGCTCCCCCATCCCTGGGATTCTCCGGCAAGAACACTGGAGTGGGTTGCCATTTTCTTCTCCAGTGCATGAAAGTGAAAAGTGAAAGTGAAGTTGCTCAGTCGTGTCGGACTCTTAGCAACCCCATGGACTGCAGCCTACCAGGCTCCTCCGTCCATGGGATTTTCCAGGCAAGAGTACTAGAGTGAGGTGCCACTGCCTTCTCCAAATTAAGCCTATCAAATATTTAAAATACAATAGACATTGCTAATTTAATTCTCATATAATTCCTGAAGTGACTTTTCCATTCATTTATGTAATTTAGTCCAAATTTAGGTGTATTTATCTGAGTCTACATATTATCACAATCTAGTTTAAAAGTGAACATCTTTGTTTTGTGTACCACTGAAACACCTATGACCAAATTTACATTTATGCCTAGGAGAGGCTTACAAATCTTGTATGGGTTTATGAGTCTAGTTACTTTTGAGATCCATTTTCTTATTTACAGAAATGAAAAATGGTAAAAGGTAGGGATTTAAAAATATACTGGTTTTAAATTTTTTATAATATTTTAAATGGAAATACAAAAAACCTCGAATAGCCAAAGCAATCTTGAGAAAGAAGAATGGAACTGGAGGAATCAACTTGCCTGACTTCAGGCTCTACTACAAAGCCACAGTCATCAAGACAGTATGGTACTGGCACAAAGACAGACATATAGATCAATGGAACAAAATAGAAAGCCCAGAGATAAATCCACACACATATGGACACCTTATCTTTGACAAAGGAGGCAAGAATATACAATGGAGTAAAGACAATCTCTTTAACAAGTGGTGCTGGGAAAACTGGTCAACCACTTGTAAAAGAATGAAACTAGATCACTTTCTAACACCGCACACAAAAATAAACTCAAAATGGATTAAAGATCTAAATGTAAGATCAGAAACTATAAAACTCCTAGAGGAGAACATAGGCAAAACACTCTCAGACATAAATCACAGCAGGATCCTCTATGATCCACCTCCCAGAATGCTGGAAATAAAAGCAAAAATAAACAAATGGGATCTAATTAAAATTAAAAGCTTCTGCACAACAAAGGAAAATATAAGCAAGGTGAAAAGACAGCCATCTGAATGGGAGAAAATAATAGCAAATGAAGCAACTGACAAACAACTAATCTCAAAAATATACAAGCAACTTATGCAGCTCAACTCCAGAAAAATAAACGACCCAATCAAAAAATGGGCCAAAGAACTAAATAGACATTTCTCCAAAGAAGACATATGGATGGCTAACAAACACATGAAAAGATGCTCAACATCACTCATTATTAGAGAAATGCAAATCAAAACCACAATGAGGTACCACTTCACACCAGTCAGAATGGCTGCGATCCAAAAATCTGCAAGCAATAAATGCTGGAGAGGGTGTGGAGAAAAGGGAACCCTCCTACACTGTTGGTGGGAATGCAAACTAGTACAGCCACTATGGAGAACAGTGTGGAGATTCCTTAAAAAATTGCAAATAGAACTACCTTATGACCCAGCAATCCCACTTCTGGGCATACACACCGAGGAAACCAGAATTGAAAGAGACACATGTACCCCAATGTTCATTGCAGCACTGTTTATAATAGCCAGGACATGGAAACAACCTAGATGTCCATCAGCAGATGAATGGATAAGAAAGCTGTGGTACATATACACAATGGAGTATTACTCAGCCGTTAAAAAGAATTCATTTGAATCAGTTCTGATGAGATGGATGAAACTGGAGCCGATTATACAGAGTGAAGTAAGCCAGAAAGAAAAACACCAATACAGTATACTAACACATATATATGGAATTTAGGAAGATGGCAATGACGACCCTGTATGCAAGACAGGGAAAGAGACGCAGATGTGTATAACGGACTTTTGGACTCAGAGGGAGAGGGAGAGGGTGGGATGATTTGGGAGAATGACATTCTAACATGTATACTATCATGTGAATTGAATCGCCAGTCGATGTCTGACGCAGGATGCAGCATGCTTGGGGCTGGTGCATGGGGATGACCCAGAAAGATGTTCTGGGGAGGGAGGTGGGAGGGGGGTTCATGTTTGGGAATGCATGTAAGAATTAAAGATTTTAAAATTAAAAAATAAAAAACTAAAAATTAAAAAAAAAAAATTTTGGGCAAAGAAAACCCCCAAATTTGAAGATGTAATATAGTATAGCTATTAATTTGGCATTTTTCTCTTTTAGCATTTTGTTTGGAAAGGAAAGTAGGCTTACTAAGGAATGTGATTTTTCTTAAATTGCCTATTATACATTTCAAATTTAGTAGTTTAGATTGTCTACTGCTTGGCATTAGTAGTCTATTTAGGGGGCTTTTCTGGTGGCACAGAGGTAAAGAAGCTGCCTGCAGTGCGGGAGCCCCGGGTTTATTCCCTGGGTAGAAAGATCCTCAGTATCCTTGCCTGAAGTGTTCCATGGACAAAGGAGTCCATGGGGTTGCAGAGAGTCAGACACAACTGAGCAACTTTCCCTTTTTCATTCTAATTACGGTGTGGGAATTTTTGATTCTATTTTTTTTTTTTGCAGTATTTTACATCAATAACTACTTAGAATCCTTTCCTTAACACTTATAACTTTAAATCTTTGATGTCATTATGTGTGATTAAAAAAATTAATCAAGTTAGTGGACAAATACACTAATACAGATTTTCAAAGAGAAAGTGATACGTTTTAACCAGTTTTCATGCATTCATTAATAGGTAGATTGCTTCCTTAAACTTCCTGTATATTTTGTTTTCCACTAAAATCTGTTTTGGTCTGTACCTAATTAAATGTTTATATACAGAGAGTGTTATGCTGGAATCAGTTTATTTCAGCCCAGAAGAGTTGATAGTTAAATTATCAGGAATTTTATAAGCCAGTTGTTAAACATATCCATTATTAAAATTTAAATTCTACAAATTCATAAATTAAAAACAAAAGTAGTAAACACTCAAAAGTGATCACATTCTAATTATTTTGCTATTTTACTACTACTATGTCCTTGAGGCTATTTATATCTCTTGTACCTATATAGTGAAAATAACTCCAATGCTGTGCTGTTGCAGCTATCTTTCCACTCTCTGTTCAGTGACTCTAGTTGTAACTTGCAATTGCCATGGTTGCAAATCACCCTGGAAATACAGTAAATACTACAAATCAGGGTTTGGTTTATTGTTTTGTGGATTGTCTGGGTTTATGAAATAGAAAAATGTTAATAATGCAGATTAAATTTAAAAAGTGTTATATCTGTAGCTGTTACATGGTGAATATTTTTCTAGTATTTGAAAACTATCATCCAGTTCAGCAAAGTAGTCATTTATATCACCGATGAATGAGTGAAGCTCTGATTTAATGAATACATCACCACGAATATTTGTTCAGTGTTTCAATTTTTTCTTATTCATACATGTAAATGAAATTTCAACTAACATTCAAGTTGGAACTGTATCAGTTTGACAGCTGTGACCATGAGTTGCTATGGATTATAGCTGTTTGGCAAAAATTAAAAAAGGAGTTGTGTGAAATTTACCAAAAACTATGACCTATTTTATGGTTATTTGTAAATTGTGTGTGTGTTCAGTCATGTCCAACTCTTTGTGACTCCATGGACTGTGTGTGGCCTGCCAGGTTCCTCTGTTCATGGAATTTTCCAGGCAAGAATGCTGGAACAGGTTGCCATTTCCTAGTCCAGGGGATCTTCCCTACCCAGGGATCAAATCTGTCTCTTGCATTTCCTGCAGTGGCAGGCAGATTCTTTACCACTGTGCCACCTGGGTAGCTCATATTTGTAAATTACTTATCAGTAAAATGTAGAGTGAATTTGTGTAATATACACATGCACACACACACACAGACAGACACAGTTACTGCCCTGAGAGCCACAGTGTAAGAGAGATACAGAGAAATCCTAATTCAGCAAGCACTTATTCTACATTTTAGGATATATTATCAGCGATATTGGCCTATAATTTCTTTTTCATGGTATCTTTGGTTATGCTATCAGGGTGATGGTGACCTCATAGAATGAACTTGGGAGTGTTCCTTCCTCTGCAATTTTTTGGGAAGATTTTTAGAAGGATAGATGTTAAGTCTTCTTTTAATATTTGGCAGAATTTGCCTGTGAAGACATCTGGTCTTGAACTTTTGTTGTTGTAAGTTACTTAATCACTGTTTCAATTACAAAGCTATAGTAATCAAAATAGTATGGTACTGGCACAGAAACAGAAATATAGATCAATGGAAATAAGAGAGTCTGGAAATAAGCCCACACACTTATAGTCAGTCTATGATAGAGGAGGCAAGAATATACAATGGAGAAAAGATAGACACTTCAATGAGTGGTGCTGGGAATATTGAATAGCTACAGATAAAAGAATTAAATTACAACATTCTTTAACACCATACACAAAAATAAACTCAAAATGCACCACAGACCTAAGTGAAACGCCAACATTATAAATCTCTTAGAGGAAAACATAGGCAGAACACTCTGACATAAATCACAGCACTATCTTTTGGACTCATCTAGGATAATAAAACAAAACAAAAATAAATAAATTGGACATAAACTCAACACATTCTGCACAACAAAGGAAACCACAAACAAAATGAAAAGACAATCTACAGAATGAAAGAAAATATTTGCAAACAAAATGACTGACAAGGGATTAATTTCCAAAATATACAAACAGCTTATTCAGGTCTAAGTCAAAAGCAAACAAACAAAATAATCAAAATATGAGCAGAAGATCTAAATAGATATTTCACTGAAGAAGGCATACAGATGGCCAGACAGCACATGAAAAGATGTTTAACATCACTAATTATCAGAGAAAATGCAAATCTAAAGCACAACGAGGTATCACCTGACACTGTCATAAATGGCCATCGTCATAAAGTCCACGAACAATAAATGCTAGAGAGAGTATGGAGAAAAGGGAACCCTCCTACACTGTTGGTGGGATGTAAATTAGTACAGCTGCTATGGGGAACAGTATAGAGGTTCCTTAAAAAACTAAATATTGAACCACCAGGGAGGCCTGGCGTGCTACGATTCATGGGGTCGCAAAGAGTCAGACACGACTGAGCAACTGAACTGAACTGAAACATTTGTCTTAATCCAGCCACTTACCACATTTCCTCAAAATTTAAGCAGTTTTTAATAGAATCTTTTGGGTAGTCTTAGATATTTAGTAATATTACTAGCAGAAAGATATAATTTTCCAAAATGATAGCAATTATTTTTTCTCCTATATTATAGACAGGAGACTCTCTGAAAAAATGCTGAGTAATAGTGGATGACAAGTATTCTGCTCTTGTTCTTTATTTTACAATAAACAGTTTTATCAGTTTAATCTTTCATATTTAATTTTTTTTCTCTTTCTAATGTATCTGAATTGCCTCAAAACAATGACATTGTCTGTATTTTACAAGTTAGAAACTGTGAAACACCTGGTCTTGCAGTTTTTTTATTTATGAAAATTTTTAATCAACATTTTGATCTCTTCTGTGATACTTTTTCTTATTTTCTACTCTGCCTATATTCACAGTCACTTATATTTTGCTAAAGAGTTATCAACTTCAAGATTTTCCACTTTTTTTGTAGAGCTATATTTTTCATTTGTTTATTCATCGGGTTATTTATTTTCTGGATCTTAGGCTGAGAGGTTAGGTTAGTCACACTTACTTTGTTTCTTAAACTGTAGCTCTTAGCTCTAGACATTCTAATGTCAGCAAACACTCAGTTCATGGTGATTTTATCTATGCAGATGATTCTCTCAAGACCCTGTCTTCATGTCTCTTCCTCAGTTCAGTTCAGGTCAGTCTCTCAGTCGTGTCCGACTCTTTGCGACCCCACAAATCACAGCACACCAGGCCTCCCCGTCCATCACCAACTCCCGGAGTTCACTCAGACTCACATCCATCAAGTCAGTGATGCCATCCAGCCATCTCATCCTCAGTCGTCCCCTTCTCCTCCTGCCCCCAATCCCTCCCAGCATCAGAGTCTTTTCCAATGAGTCAACTCTTCGCATCAGGTGGCCAAAGTACTGGAGTTTCAGCTATAGCATCATTTCTTCCAAAGAAATCCCAGGGCTAATCTCCTTCAGAATGGACTGGTTGGATCTCCTTGCAGTCCAAGGAACTCTCAAGAGTCTTCTCCAACACCACAGTTCAAAGTCATCAATTCTTCAGCGCTCAGCTTTCTTCACAGTCCGACTCTCACATCCATACATGACCACTGGAAAAAACCATAGCCTTGACTAGATGGACCTTTGTTGGCAAAGTAATGTCTCTGCTTTTCCATATGCTATCTAGGTTGGTCATAACTTTCCTTCCAAGGAGTAAGCGTCTTTTAATTTCATGGCTGCAGTCACCATATTCAGTGATTTTGGAGCCCCCCCAAAATAAAGTCTGACTCTGTTTCCACTGTTTCCCCATCTACCTTCGTTTTCTGAATGTTGAGCTTTAAGCCAACTTTTTCACTCTCCACTTTTACTTTCATCAAGAGGCTTTTTAGTTCCTCTTCACTTTCTGCCATAAGGGTGGTGTCATCTGCTTATCTGAGGTTATTGATATTTCTCCCGGCAATCTTGATTCCAGCTTGTGCTTCTTCCAGCCCAGTGTTTCTCATGATGTACTCTGCATATAAGTTACATAAGCAGGGTGACAATATACAGCCCTAACGTTCTCCTTTTCCTATTTGGAACCAGTCTGTTGTTCCATGTCCAGTTCTAACTGTTGCTTCCTGACCTGCATATATAGGTTTCTCAAGAGGCAGGTCAGGTGGTCTGGTATTCCCATCTCTTTCAGAATTTTCCACAGTTTATTGTGATCCATACAAAGGCTTTGGCATAGTCAATAAAGCACAAACATGATGTTTTTCTGGAATTCTCTTGCTTTTTCCATGATCCAGTGGATGTTGGCAATTTGATTTCTGGTTCCTCTGCCTTTTCTAAAACCAGCTTGAACATTTGGAAGTTCACGGTTCATGTATTGCTGAAGCCTGGCCTGGAGAATTTTGAGCATTAGTTTACTAGCGTGTGAGATGAGTGCAATTGTGTGGTAGTCTGAGCATTCTTTGGCATTGCCTTTCTTTGGGATTGGAATGAAAACTGACGTTTTCCAATCCTGTGGCCATTGCTGAGTTTTCCAAATTTGCTGACATATTGAGTGCAGCACTTTCACAGCATCATCTTTCAGGATTTGAAATAGCTCAACTGGAATTCCATCACCTCCACTAGCTTTGTTCATAGTGATGCTTTCTAAGGCCCACTTGATTTCACATTCCAGGATGTCTGGCTCTAGGTGAGTGATCACACTATTGTGATTATCTGGGTCGTGAAGATCTTTTTTGTACAGTTCTTCTGTGTATTCTTGCCCCCTCTTCTTAATATCTTTTGCTTCTGTTAGGTCCAGACCATTTCTGTCCTTTATCGAGCCCATCTTTGCATGAAATGTTCCCTTGGTATCTCTAATTTTCTTGAAGAGCTCTCTAGTGTTTCCCATTCTGTTGTTTGCCTCTATTTCTTTGCATTGATCACTGAGGAAGGCTTTCTTATGTCTCCTTGCTATTCTTTGGAACTCTGCATTCAGATGTTTATATCTTTCCTTTTCTCCTTTGCTTTTTGCTTCTCTTCTTTTCACAGCTATTTGTAAGGCCTCCCCAGACAGCCATTTTGCCTTTTTTTCCATGGGGATTGTCTTGATCCCTGTCTCCTATACAATGTCACAAACCTCTGTCCATAGTTCATCAGGCACTATATCTATCAGATCTAGTCCCTTAACTCTATTTCTCACTTCCACTGTATAATCATAAGGGATTTGATTTAGGTCATACCTGAATGGTCTAGTGGTTTTCCCTACTTTCTTCAATTTAAATCCGAATTTGGCAATAAGGAGTTCATGATCTGAGCCACAGTCAGCTTTGGTCTTGTGTTTGTTGACTGTATAGAGATTCTCCATCTTTCTTCTCTCCTACAAGGTACTAATTCTACTCACAAGGGCTCCACGCTCATGAGTTAAATTAACCTAAGGCCCTACCTCCTAATACCATTACACTGGGGATTTGGGCTTCAACATATGACTTTTAGAGGCAACCAACCATTCAATTCAGAGCACCTAGAGAAAGAAAGTGAGAGTGAAAATAAGCACAATCTATTAAGAGACTCTTCTCATGGTCCAGCAAGAGGGCCCTGGCTCTCCAGGACACCACTAGGAATATGCTCAAGGCCATTGGATTAGCAGCTCCCTCTTCCTCTCAGAAGAATCAGTAAGAAGGCTTCTCTAGTTGTTTAGTGATAAAGAATCTGCCTTGCAATGCAGGGGAGATCGGTTTGATCCCTGGTTTTGGAAGATCCCACACACTATGGGGCAGTCAAGCTTAGGCACCACAACTGCTGAAGCCCATGTGCCTAGGGCTAATGCTTCACAAGAGAAGCCAAAATGACAAGAAGTTGACACACCACAACTAGACAGTAGCCTCCCTTGCCACAACTACAGAAAGTTCACACACAGCAATAAAGACCCAACACAGGCAAAAATAATAATAAATAAAACCTTAAAAAAAGAAGAACTGGTAAGAGAATCAGCAGATAGAGAAAATATGGGGCAGGAGGTTCAGAAGAACCACTCACTTTAATTTTCTATAATTCATTGCTGTTATGTAATTCTCAGTTTCCTACCAAATTACAAATATTTTTGGAATAAATGCTTCATTTTGTGGACATTACTATTATTTACCACATTGGTGTGTATCTTACTTATTGGCTGAATTTATCACTGCTAACACATCTTATAAGTTTGTACTTGTTTTTCTAATCTTTAAAGCTATTTTTGAATTTGTTTGTGTCCTCCAAGAGCTAGCTAGTCAATAAAATAAAGAAGTACATGTTGTTTGGTCCATAGTGAAAGTATTAGTCTCTCAGTCATGTCCAACTACTTGTGACCCCATGGACTTAGCCCACCTCTGTCCATGGAATTCTCCAGGCAAGAATACTGGAGTGGATTAGGCATTTCCTTCTCCAGGGGATCTTCCTGACCCAGGGTTTGAATCTGGGTCTTCTGCATTGTAGGCAGATTCTTTACTGTCTGAGCTACCAGGGAAGCCTTGGTCCATAGTAAGGCTGAAAAAGTGATAGTTATCATTATTAGTATTTCTGTGCTATACACAGATTTGATAAATACACATGAAAGAAGATCTGTGACTGAACTCTTCACACTCTCTTCAAATTTAGAAAACAATCAGTACTTTCTGGATTTTTGATATTTAAAAAGCTGTGTCTAATTGGAATATTCAAACAGCCAGTCCACATGTTCTGACTTTTTAAAAGCAGAAGTACAATATATTTGGAGATATGTTTTATAAGTCAAGATACACTATGATTACTTCATTCCTCTATTTTTAACTGTGTATGAAACATATTTTATAACATGTACTAACATTTTATGGAAACCTGAAGTCAAGGCTACTAGTTTGTGTAATGCATATAATAATCTAAGAATAATTCTATGTTCTCTTGTTAGCAAGATAGTTTTTCCTTCTATACCATGTGCACTATTAAAGTTAACCTATGATACTAGAATCAGGAAGGAGGAGGATATTACTGAGGTAAAATTCTCCTTAGAATAAAGAGAAAAGAAAATCCTGTCTTGTAAAGTAGAGGTGAGGGACAACGGCACTTTAAACATCGAGTGCAGGAGGAAAGGGAAGCAAGTGGTAAGATGCTTCAGTGCTGACCTACCTTTTCAGACATGAAATACGAGAGGTGAAGGTTGCATAGGTAAACTGAGAGCAAAGGGTCTTTCCCTTTACTTTCTGTTGGGAGTTGGTGAGTGTCTACCTTGTGGGTGGGTGGGCCAGATGGGTAGGTTTATCAGATGGAAGAGGGAGTAGCATCACTGGGCAGTGAGAGAACAAGAATGTGAATAAATACTCCTTAGCTGCTGCGCTAGACCTCCTGTGGTACAGGAAGGGCCTAAGCAGTCTTGCATGCTCTATGAGTAAGTGGAATCTAGCTGGGCAGGGAGACTGCCAGAAGAAGCAGCGTCAAAGAGCCGCAAAAGTGACCCTCTAGCCAAGCACCATGGGACAGTCTGTCTGGTCAAAGAATTGGCACCCTTAGGGGGATTTATGGTCAGTGGACGGTTGACACAGGTTGAATCAGCAATAAGAATGGCCAGTTCCTGGTGAGGCTGAGAGAGAACAGATGACAAGGCCATGAGCTTTACACTCCCTTGTTGCCTAAAGGACTGAATTTTACCTCATACTTCAACATCACATCTCCACTGTATCATAGAATAGAAGGCCCCAGAGTAAGATATTATAGTCTGGAGGGGCCTGTTTCTGTATTATGAGAGAACTAGATATGGTCAAAGCTACAGGTTTAGCCTTTATCATGATAAATCATAGCTGATAGAATTTAGTAAATCCTCTTAAGATAATAGCATGACTAGCTGGTATGTTCCTTGCTGAAAAATCTCATTTTGAATGTCAAAAGTGAAATACTATGTTCATACAAATCCTAATATTCCGCTAAGGAAATGGATGCTTCAGACCCAAAAGGGCAAGCATTTATGTGAAAAGAGAAGAGAGATTCATTAACAAGTTGCAAAATATCATCTGTTATATTTTTGGAACTACTTAGAATACCACTAAAATACTATAGTTATACATACTATTCACTGTACATAAAAACAAAGATGGTTAGAGCTAAAAGAGATGTTATAAATTATTTAGTTCAACTTCAGACAAAGAAGCTCAGATCTGAAGAGGTTCAGGTAACAAGCCTTGGGCCACGCATCAAGTACAGAATTAGCTAGACAAGAACCCCTTCTTGATTCTCATTCTCGAGCCTCCTCTACTCCCTCTTATCTCCACAAATTCAATGATTCCTTATCCTTAAGCATTTATCCATCCATCTGTAAGTACTGCAAGACACAATGCTTCATTGATTCTTCTTTTTGCAGATTCAATTTCCTGCTTAAATTCTGGCTCTAAAGGGGCTCGCTCAAAGAACTACTGCTGGGCAAATTATATGATGATCCTAGTAATTTAGAAACATCATGACAATATTAGACTTCTTAATTCTATTTTTTTAAATTGCAGTTATCTAGAGAATTCTCTATTCTGGTCAAGAAATTTTCATGATAATGGTTTTGATTTTTAAAGAGACTTAAATGTTTCTTTTAAAAGGAAGACCTAGAAAATTCTTCAACTATTATTAATTCTCATAAAATAATTTAATTGAAACTTATTGAAGCTAATTAAAAGGATAATTTCTCATTTTGCTTTGTGGTCCCATGGACTTAATTCAACCAAAGAAGTATTTTATTTTATTTTTTTTTTATTTTTTGGAGGTAACCATGTGCTCAGAATCAGCATCAGGGGAACAAAATGAGAAATGCCCTCATATTTCTATTCTTCTTATGATAAAAACACCTTGCACTAATTTACTTTTTCTGAATAATTATATCCTTTCTCATGCATGCTTTAATGATCCCATTTTTGGATGCTACTGAATGTCCTTTTTTTTAATTTTTAAAAATATTAGTTTGCACATGTAATAATAATCACATGTAATTCAGGAAACATTTATTTTTATTTAACACATGATAGCTCTTTCTATCGGAGAAGGCAATGGCAACCCACTCCAGTATTCTTGCCTGGAAAATCCCATGGACGGAGGAGCCTGGTAGGCTACAGTCCATGGGGTTGCTAAGAGTCGGGCATGACTGAGTGACTTCACTTTCACTTTTCACTTTCATGCATTGGAGAAGAAAATGGCAACCCACTCCAGTATTCTTGCCTAGAGAATCCCAGGGACAGAGGAGCCTCATGGGCTGCCATCTATGGGGTCGCACAGAGTCAGACACGACTGAAGCAACTTAGCAGCAGCTCTTTCTATGTGGCAGACACTACTGGAAATGTTTCAGAAAGATTATTTCTGGTACATACTATTATATTCAAGAGCACCTGACTTTATAAATGAAGAAACTGAGACAAAAAGAGTACAAGCTAATAATAAAACTCAGGTATTTGCCCCATAGTCTTAAACACTGATTTTGGGGAGGCAAACCTTAGATTGGTGCAAAGGATAGCAAAATGAATGAAGCTGTATCTGTGCCTTCCAGAAACTTGGCCAACAACATACTCTTAGCAGAGAGAGATGTATAAAAACAGTACTGTTGACTATGACAGAGACATAAAAAGTGTTATGGGAAAATAGAAAAAGAATTTCAGAGGAAGTGACAGTTAAGTTGTGTCGTGAGACTAAGGGGAATTTTGTTGAAGCACAATGTTATTTAGCCAAAGGTTAGAAAGAAACCTTTGCTTCCCTGATAGCTCAGTTGGTAAAGAATCTGCCTGCAATAGGGAAGACCCCAGTTTGATTCCTGGGTCGGGAAGATCCCTTGGAGAAAGGGATAGGTTACCCATTCCAGTATTCTTGGGCTTCCCTTGTGGTTTAGTTGGTAAAGAATCCACCTGCAATGAGGGAGACCTGGGTTCGATTCCTGGGTTGGGAAGATCTCCTGGAGAAGGGAAAGGCTACTCACTCCACTGTTCTGGCCGAGAATTCCATGGACTGTATAGTCCATGCAGTTGCAAAGAGTCAGACACAACTGAACAATTTTCACTTCACATGCATCCTATACTTTTGGGCTTCCCTCATAGCTCAGATGGGAAAGAATCCACCTGCCATGCAGGAGACCCTGGCTCAATTCCTGGGTCAGGAAGATCCATTGGAGAAGGGATAGGCTACCCATTCCAGTATTCTTGGGCTTCCCATGTGGCTCAGGTGGTAAAGAATTCTCTTACAATGCAGGAGACCTGGGCTTGATCCCTGGGTTGGGAAGATCCTCTGGAGAAGAGAAAGGTTACCCACTCCAGTATTCTGGCCTGGAGAATTCCATGGACTATATAGTCCATGGGGTCACAATACAGCACATGTAGGGGTGAAGACCCCTATAGAGTACATTGGTTGCTCGGACACGACTGAGTGACTTTCACTAAAAAGAAAAAAAAGCCAGTGGAAAAATACAAGACATATTCCTAGAAACATTCATGGAGTGTGGCTGAGAGTTGGAAAGAAAGATGAAAAAAGAACATGAAGAGTTAAAGTAGGGACAGATTAAAAATGACATTGTATGTGAAAAGCAAAATTCTAAAATTATCTTGAGGTGGAGGTGAGTGGTTAGCTAAGTTTTTTCACATATGAGAAAGATATCACTCCTGAGTTTTAGAACAAGAAACTAGCAGTAACATAGAGAACATGAGGAAAGACGGTATGGCTACTAATTAAGGGGATACTGCATTAGTTCAGGGGCTTCCCAGGTGGTTGCCTGCCAATGCAGGAGACCTGGGTTCAATATCTAGGTTGGGAAGATCCCCTGGAGGAGGGCATGGCAATCTACTCCAGTATTCTTGCCTGGAGAATTCCGTAGATAGAGGAGGCTGACAGACTACAGTTCATGGGGTCACAAAGAGTTGCACACAACTGAAGCGACTTAGTACGCACTCACATGGAAAGCCAGAAAGGTTATGAGAACAAGAGAACTGGTTCACTTTCAGAAATAGTGAGTTAAAGGAAAACATGTCCAAGATATGATTGCAAATACTGATGAAAAAGAGATTAGAGCTTCTGATGTAGATCTGGGAATCATCAGGATTTATGATAGTGAGCACTGTAAGAGTAGATAAATAAGGGTGGGATGAATGCAAAGTCAAACAGCTATGGTAAAATATGATAAAATCTAGCAGAAGAAAAGTTAGTAAGGAACAACCATCACGGAGAAAGAGCATCTGAATCAGTGGGAGAAAATTTTTGAAATGGAAGTCTTCAATCTTAAATGCAACAGACAATGTTAGTAGGAGGAAAACCATGAAATTTAGCAATTGGGAGGTCAATTAGTGTAAAATTCCTTTTTGGTTTGAATTTGTTAGTCTTATGTATTTTGCTGAATAATGGCCCCCAAAGATGTCCATGTTCTAATTTCTGGCACCTGTGAATAGTACTGTATATGGCAAAGAAGGGATTTTGCAGATGTGATCAAGTTAAAGATCTTGAGACAGGGAGGAGTAACCTAGATTATCGGGCCTCCCAGGTGGTACCTGTGGTAAAGAAACCACCTGCCAAAGCAGGATACTTAAGAGATGTGGGCTCAGTCCCTAGGTTGGGAAGATGCCCTGGAGGAGGAAATGGAAATTCACTTCAGTATTCTTGCTTGGAGAATTCCAAGGACAGGAGAGCCTGACGGGCTACAGTTCATAGGGTCACACAGAGTCAGATGTGATTGAAGCGATTTAGCACACACACACACACAACCTGATTATCCAGGCTGGCCAATGATGTAATCACAAGTGTCCTTATGGGAGAGACAGACGGAGGTAAAACTACAGAAAGCAATGTGAGGATGGAAGCAAAATGCTGTGCTGCTGGCTTTGAAGATGAGAAAAGGAGCCAAAGAACGCAAATAATGCAGCTGTAGAAGATAGGAAAGGCTAGGAGATGGATTTTCCCTGAGAAGTTCCTGAGGGAGCACTGTTGGTCTGTCTGCCTGTCTGTACCTCTCTCTCTCATACACACATACATACTACTTCTCTGCTGCAGGCTTCAGTTCAGTTCAGTTCAGTCACTCAGTTGTGTCCGGCTCTTTGCGACCCCATGAATAGCAGCATACCAGGCCTCCCTGTCCATCACCAACTCCCGGAGTTCACTCAGACTCAATGTCCATCGAGTCCGTGATGCCATCCAGCCATCTCATCCTCTGTCGTCCCCTTCTCCTCCTGCCCCCAATCCCTCCCAGCATCAGAGTCTTTTCCAATGAGTCAGCTCTTCTCATGAGGTGGCCAAAGTACTGGAGTTTCAGCTTTAGCATCATTCCTTCCAAAGAAACCGCAGGGCTGATCTCCTTCAGAATGGACTGGTTGGATCTCCTTGCAGTCCAAGGGACTCTCAAGAGTCTTCTCCAACACCACAGTTCAAAAGCATCAATTCTTCGGCGCTCAGCTTTCTTCACAGTCCAACTCTCACATTCATACATGACCACTGCAGCCTAAAGCAGAGCAAAGTTCAGGGGGAGGGGCAAAGTTTAATGCTGGGCTGGACTGAACTTTTTAGTATCCAGAATATGAAACTATTGGTTAATACTCAAGAATGCCCAATATGCCCAAGAGGAGCAGAAGAGATGGCTGGCAGTGAAAAGAACAGCAGAGGCTGCATGTTAGTACTCCAGAATCCAGTGCATCCAATACACAGCCTACACTGCAAATGACGTCACTGAGGTCCACCAAGAATGGCCAATCTACAGGTTGAAAGTTTAAAAGACAGACTAAAATAGGTGGATGGTGGGAGATGACAAAGCACATGGGAATGAAATTTCTCAGAATCAGTAGTTTTACATGAATGTTATTTAAAACTATAGTAAAGGGCTTCCCTGGTGGCGCAGTGGTAAAGAATCTGCTTCAGTGCAGGAGGCATGGGTTCGATCCCTGGTCTGAAAAGATCCCACGTGCCGCGAAGTAACTAAGCCAGTGGGCCACAACTACTGAGCCTGCGCTCTAGAGCCCAGGAGCTGCAACTACTGAGCCCTCGTCTGCCACAACTACTGAAGCCTGTGCACCCAAGAGCCCATGCTGTGCAGCAAAAGAAGTCACCATAATGAGAAGCCCACACACTACAGAGAGTCGCCCTCACTCGCCACAACTAGAAAAAAGCCTGCTCAGCAATGAAGACCCAGTGCAAGTAATAAACTAATAAATAACATTTTAAAAATTATAACAGTAAATAGATACAGTTCTTAAAAATGAAGTGTGAAATTAATATTAAATGCAAATTTTAATATCCTTTCAGAGGTCATAAATGCAAATGTCTAATGGCTTCCAAGTTTAAGAGAAAAAAAGAAAAAGAGCCTCATGGAGCTCTTGGTAAACTGGAGAACACATGCCATCTAAACAGAACAACCAGCCCCTGCTACAAGAAAGATGTGACACTTCAATTCTTGCCAGAATTTCTAGTTTTTAAAAAGTAAAATAAAATTAAATATACCTTAATTTTTATATGAAATCTTTTAGTTATTAACTAAAGGAATTGCATTCACTTTTTTTTTTAACTGCTGCTGTAAGTAACAATTATCATGAATTTAGTGACTTAACACAAATTTATTCTCTTACTGTTTTCTGGAGGAGGTCAGAAACCTAAAGTGAACTGGTAGGCCAATTCTCCTTCTGGAGGCTCTAGGATTGGACCCATTTCTATGGCCTTTCTGGATTCCAGAGGACACCTGCATCCTTTGAATCATGGCCTCCTGGCTGAATTTTCAAAGCCAGCATCGTAATATCTTCAAATCTCTGTCCCTCTGTTTCTGTCACTGCATTTTCTTCTAACTGGTTCTGACTCTTCCAGTGTTCCTCTTGAAAGAACACCTGTGATTACAACTGAGCTCACTAGGATCATCTCCCCATCTGAAGATCCTTAATTTAAACACATTTGTAAAATCTCTTTTGCCATAGAAGGAGACATTCACAGATGTCAGGAATAAGGTCATGGACCTATTTGGGGACTATTCAGTCTATTACAGCGAACAATGCCAAAATTATGTATGTTAGTCAACATGGAAAGGGCTAATGGAACACTCCAAAGATAAATCCACCCTTCAAACTGTCAATGTATAATCTTTGGAAATTTTTCTTGGGTTCTTTACAATTTATTTCATTCCTCTTGCTTCCTGTGGTCTTACATAACAAAGGGCTTCAAATGGAAAGAGACTGTGCAGTGAAAAGATAAATTTAGATAGTGGACTTTGTTTTAATGTGACTCTGTGAACCACTGTGTGGGCAATACACTTGAGATTCTGTTTTTTGTTTTGGTTAAGGATTTTTCAAATGCATTTGTAATCAAATATATTTGGGAACATTTGAATACAATTTTTTAAGGTATCTGACTACCAAATTATTTGCAGTTCTTCCTTAACACATCTGTCAATCAAAATAAACGTGATTTTCATCTGGAGAAACATTCTGATTTATTGAAGTTTACCACATTGGAAAATCTACTAAAATATTTACCAAAGCAACATAACAACATATGGGGTATTTCACCTCAATTGTCCTTTTCATGTTTTCTCAGGTCTTTTTGATATACAAGATGATATGAGATTTCTGACAACAAAATCACCATGGAGGACAAGGCAGATGGTCCCCCAAAGAAAGCATGTGTTGCCTGTGTTTTAGAAGCCCAGTTTTGTCTGAAACAGAAGCGAAACCTTTTGTTTTCTAGTTAATTACCTCATTATGTTGTAGGTACATAATTCTTTCAGAAGAAACCAACTTACTTGAAGGGAGAGTACAAAATATTATGTATCCAAACCATACAAAAATTGTAAAGATGTTGATTTTACATAATCAGGGATCTATATTAATGTGAAAGAATTTAAGCTTAGGAAACCAGCATTTCAGTAATGTTCTAATTTCTGCCCACATAAAATCTTTTGTTTGTAAATAAAAAGGGGAAATTCTTCATTGTGGCATGTTCATCTGTTACCTGAACAATCAGTGAGGTCCTGTAGTTAATTACAACCTATTTAATGGGATTTAAAGTTAGAGCTGTACTCAATTTTTTGGTACACAGATATAAAACATTTGTTCACCAAAACCAACTCATTTTCTTACCCTTGTGTTTTGAAATAAGGGCTACTTCAGCACTTATAGATTTCCTACTAAGTTGCATTCCAGAAAGGCCTGTCTTCTAAATGGGTGTCCAACTTCTAGTGGGAAGTATCAGGGATGGGAAAAAAGATTCAAAAGCAAAAAACTGTTTGATTAGAAAATATTCAGGGGAAAAAAACCTCCCCTTTATTTAAATTGACTGCACTGTCATATACAAAATTGTGGGAGGGGAAAATTCCTTGAAACTAGTTTGATAGCTGAGATTATCTCAGCTTTCTCCTTTGTGGTCACTGTAGTTATCTTCACTGAGAAGGGTGATACAAAGCCATTTTGTTAATAAAAGCCTCACATTCCTTAGCAGATCCATCCTGAAAGGCCAAATATTCCTGAGCTAGTTGACATGTTGAAAGAGGAATATATATATGAATATATATATATATATATATGAATATATATATATATATATGAATATATATATATATATATATATATATATATATCAGTTCAGTTGTGTTGGACTCTTTGCAACCCCACCAATAGCAGCAGGCCAGGCCTCCCTGTCCATCACCAACTCCCGGAGTTCACTCAGACTTGGGTCTATCCAGCTGGTGATGCCATCCAGCCATCTCATCCTCGGTCATCCCCTTCTCCTCCTGCCCCCCATCTCTCCCAGCATCAGTCTTTTCCAGTGAGTCAACTCTTCGCATGAGGTGGCCAAAGTACTGGAGTTTCAGCTTTAGCATCATTCCTTCCAAAGAAATCCCAGGGCTGATCTCCTTCAGAATGGACTGGTTGGATCTCCTTGCAGTCCAAGGGACTCTCAAGAGTCTTCTCCAACACCATGGTTCAAAAGCATCAATTCTTCGGTGCTCAGGTTTCTTCACAGTCCAACTCTCACATCCATACGTGACCACTGGAAAAACCATAGCCTTGACTAGACGGACCTTAGTTGGCAAAGTAATGTCTCTGCTTTTCAATATGCTGTCTAGGTTGGTCATAACTTTTGACTGCGTACAAGTGTGGCCGAGAGGAGCTACCCCATGTCTGAGGTCAGGGGCGGCAGCCGAGAGGAGTTAACCCGCGTCCAAGGTCAGGGGCGGCGGCCAAGAGTGCCAGTCTGCTACAGCGCAGGAGCAGCCCAGAGGAGCTAACCCACACCCGAGGCCAGGGGCGGCGGCCGGGAGGAGCTACCCCACGTCCAGGGAGCAGTGGCTGCAGGCGCAGGGCCTAGAGGAGCTATTCCACAATCAAGGTCAGGAGGGGCAGCAGTGAGGAAATACCCCTCGTCCAAAGTAAGGAGCAGCGGCTGCGTTTTGCTGGAGCAGCTGTGAAGAGATACCCCACGTCCAAGGTAAGAGAACCCAAGTAAGACGGTAGGTGTTGCAAGAGGGCATCAGAGGGCAGACACAGTGAGACTGTGTGTGTATGTATATATATATGGAGCCTCCTGAGATGACAATTTCAGGAACTGCTCCTATGTAACAAGGAAATAAAGGGCCATGCACTTAGCAAGTAGAATATTACTTGAAGACAGGCTATTGTGCTCTTCAGAAGAGGTTACATTTTTATCTACTCTTAAAATGGCCAGTGATGCTAGGAATGTTATAAAACCATGCTTTTATTGTGGAATATTTTGGATAGCCAAATTTTTTTACTTTACAAATAAAAGATTTTTTGTGGATGCCAGCAATATTCCACAGAAGGGAAAATGCAATGTCTTAAAAAAAAAAAAAAAGACTTCTCTAATTTGAATATTTCTGAAACTTTTGATTAGGATCATAACGTCCATTAAGAAGAAAAACAAGGCAGCAAGCATGACAAGCCTGCACATATAGATACAGATGCATGTTATTAGGTATTTGTTGGTTAAAACATGTAGTACTTTATGGAAGGTGCTTACTGTTGGGAAACATCCGAGAAAGCATAAAACTGCAAGGGAAAAGGACTTAATTGACCACTGGAAATAAAATATGAAAAGATTTTAACTTTTTGCTGATTACATTCATTTCTAATCCAACCCTAAAAAGGAAGCACCCTCTGCTGGATTATTTAAGATATAACTGTGACCCAAAAAAGAAAAGTGAGAGAGAGTCTGGTTATAATCAGGGAGATAAGTTATTACTGTGTGTTCACAAATATCATGTTATTTACTACCTGACCTGAGTCTAAGACAAACATTTAGGAGACTGAAAACACAGCACTTATATTCTGCATTTTAGCCAGGAGGTAAATAGGATGATTCTGAAGGCATGAGAGGTTTAGGGAAGTTGATCTTTTCAGGTTAACAAATGAAATACACAGTCTAATATATATTGCAATGGATAAAATACTTCAAAACTCAAAGTATATTCCATGGTTAAAGATGTAAAAATTTTGAAATTAGTCTTACAATTATTTTCATATGTGGTGATAAAATGCTAGGTACTTTCCTGATGATAGCATTCTAAAAATATCAAGTAAACACTCAAGTTATATTAGAAGATACTATTCAGTGACTAAGTAAATGATTCTTTAAAAATCTATTGCTCTAACAATTTTTCTATATAATCACTAAGATTTTTCATCTGATGTTTTTCCAGTTTACTTATTTGTTAATTAAGCTTTACTTTTGATATGTAGTATCTGAAGTATATGAAGTATAAGGCACCTCATTTCTTAATTGAATGAATAACTTAATTGAATGAGTAAGACACATAAACACAAAAATACATGTCTAAACCATATATTCAAAAGGTAGGCTGGAAATGAACAGGCTGTTCTATATCCTTAAGCTTCAAATGTAAGCAGAATGTGATTTGTCTATTCTAGTCAGATTATACATATATATATATATATATCCACAGACAATCTACTCTCCACTATTCAGTATCAATCTATTAAAGATTTTTGATGCAAGAATATTCTGAGATTTTACTGTAGTTAGAATAGGGATTTTTTGGGAAAAAAAAAACTTTTGCAGCTTGATGTCTTATATAGCATTTTTGGAGAATACTGATCAATGTTTTTGCAATAAAGTCTGTATAAAGACAACATAATCATGTGTCTTTATAATATAGATTACAACTCCTGATACATGTATGAAAATAAAGGCATAGTAATATTTAATTAAGTTGCTCCTAGGCTGATACAGAGTGGGTAGCAAAATAAAATTTAGAATACACGTCTCCCTCATTATTTCTGGGATTTTCTTGTAGAAGACTGGAAGCTACTGGAAAACAATGACAATATCTAATTAACAGTACTTTTTTTTTTTTTAAATCCTAGATCCTAGTTAAGTAACTAGAATACTGAAAATACTAAATAAACATTTAATCATCTGAATCAAAATCTAGAATGCAAAGCTGATTTGCCTATCTGAAGCACAGGACAATTTCCTGCTTTCTCATAGTAACTGTTATTAGCATGCTGAGATTTTTCTAGAACCTTGCCCCATTTATTTTTCTCATTCAAATTTTCTCTTTCTCCCTCCCTCTCCCTTAAACTTTATACTTCTCCATTACCTTCACCATTGGCTCTTCTGTTGGTGTATGGCTATTCTTAAATCTCTTTTGTGAAGCACCAGCTACTAGCACAGTGGCAGGCCAAAGGAGACGATAAAAACCCTGCCAATGAAATAATGAGTTTTATGATGCTGAATGAAGAATCATTAAGTTTATGTAATTAAGGAAGCACTAAGACCTACTTTGAAATAATAGTTTATATCAGGAAGGTAAAGTTGGTAAATGTACAGAATATCCTCAAACAGTAATCTAGTCATATTATTCCCCAAGTTAAAACTTCAGTAGTTCGCCACTGCCTTTACAAGGTTAAATTCTCAAGCTTGCATGGTTCATAAGGTGCCCATGACATACTGGTGGGCTCATCACAGAATTAGTGCAGACACGGAGATAGAGTGAAATTGAAACTCTGCCTCTGCTTCTTGTCAGCCCTATTACTCCATTGAGTTTCACTGCCTTCATCTGTAAAGTTGTATTAAAATGATAAACTCTTAATGACTCCATTGCGTGGAACAGAAATAACAAACGTAGACTGCTTGGAAACTTAGAAAGCACTCAATTAACGTTAACTATGATTATCATTACTTATCCAGTATCATTTCTTCCATTACCTGGTGATTACTCTAAGCTCTGTTAATACTATTTCATGGTTCTGAATCAATAAGTGTATTTTATTTTTTGTTTATCCTACAACTCTATGTGAACCTGGTAAACTCCTAATCATCCTTCAAAACTCCACTGAAGAATATACTTTGCAATACTATTTTGGGGGTAAGGGGAGGTAGAGTTTCACTGAGGAGAGTTTTTTCTTTCAAGGTAGCTTTTCATGTTCATTAACAAGCTGTCACCTTTATATAAATTCGAATACGAGTTTGATGTGTTGTCACGGAGTGCCACCTGATCTGGTCCTGAATCACCCTGGGACAGTTGAGAACCTTAGACCCAACTAGGCTTGTATTCTAAGTGTTGAAATATATAAGTGATATCAAAATATGTCATTTGTAAAAAACAAAATAAGGAAAGGAAATGCAGGTCATACATAGAAGAACCTGGTATTAGTTTAGATTTTAAATTTTTAGATAGAATACACAGTATTTTCCTACTTAACTAGTAGAATTCATATGTAACTATCCAAGAGGCATTGCAGGGCCAGAAGTGACCTTTTATAGACATAGGGAAGCATTTTCAGGATTTAAGAAGTATCTTTTTTTTTTAAATTGAAGAACTTAATATGTTATGGTGCAAAGGACATGAGAGGAGTTAACTAGGAAATTCTAGTTTCTGGAGTGTAGTCTTGATTGTGCACTAATTAGCTAGGTAACTTTTGACAAGTTGCTAGCCCAGAACTGTGGGATGTTGCAGTTTAGAGGTACACAGGCTTCATCTTGTTCACCTTTCTTACCCAACCAACCAAGAAACTGAGACCCAGAAAGATTAAATAACTTGACAAATGGGTTATATTTTTGGCCCCTAAAATTCTCAATAGACTATTTTTTGAATAAATGAGAAATAAATATTCCTTAAGACTCTTATTTCAAAATTCTATGATCCTTTGTGGCTTTAAGTTTTAAAAAAGAGAATTTTCCCATCTATATTAGAAATATAAAAATGTGGGTTTTTATGAAAACCCACATTTTCATATGACTGTGTAGATGTACTTAATAATTTCTAAAAATTGACAGTCTGCCTTAAGTGATTAGGCAGATAGTCTTTAATTCATCTTGCCTGGGGTAATTCCCACTGACTTCAAGCCTTAAATGAGGTATGGAGGAAAATGAGAAATGAGCCCATAGAGTTATAATATTAAAGAATCACAGAGATTGTAACCATAGAGGATTTTGACTAACTCACATTAATTATCCAATTTGTGAAAGAAATAAAAGAATTATGGAGAGCTAAATTTCTGAAAAATGAATACTTCCAGTACTGTCTAATGAAGTCATATCTTTCTATTTACAACATTTCCTTACAATTTGTATGATTTCTGAGGTGTTTTTTGTTCCTGTGATTGTTGATCTGCGTTGTACAGTGTCAGCTCTCTCAGAAAGCCTGCTTATTCTTTGAAGGAGAGTTTTATCACCCGTGGAGACTGTCCCATATTAACGTAGAAACTGGATTTTTAGAACAAAACAAAAGCAAGAAACCAAAGGAAGGCTTTCCATATACTGCACTACTGAGGAATGTCCGCCGCCCGCCGCCCATGCGGGCACATACAGACCATGGCGGGAAGTGTAAAGGATAAAGGAGGGGTTGGACAAGGCTTCCTGTTTGTCTAATATGTTCCAGGCATTGCGAAAAACATTTCATAAGCCTCCTTGTGGTCTCACAAGTTTTGACAAGTTTGGATTGTAATCAAGCCCATGTGATCCAAGGGCCGCTTTCAAGGACACTTCTCTCCCAGGCACCTACTTGCTATTTGTACTGGCTGTTTCTGAAATTTAGTTAGAAATCTAGTCTAACTAAACTGGATCCAGTCTAACTAAATCCAGTCTAACTAATTTCTAACTTTGAAACTGTCATTGTTCAAAGACTTCAAATATTTTAATTTTACTTCAGTTAAATGATGCAGGGAACTCCCTCCCTTTCCTATTTTGAAAATGTTATTCATCAGCACCTTCACTCTGAGCATTGTTTTCCTTGTATTCTCTACATTTTGCTTTTTCTAATTTTTCTAGTGCTAGAGGACTAATCATTTTAATCCAAGAGCAACATGTTATTATAAAACTTTTATGAAATTATTTAATTGGCCAGTGCCAAAAGAAGGGGAGAGGAGTTGGGAACTTTAGAATATCTATCCTAATTCACCTATCTTCGTATTCTTGTTCAGTTGATAATGAATGCATGAAATGAAGTAAGGCATTTCATGCATTGCAAAAACTGAGTTCTTAAAAAAATTTTTTTCTACAAGTTCATGAAAAATGAAAATAAATACTAGGATAGAATTATAACATATTATAAAACAGTTTAAAGTAAGTGAAAACCATTTAACATATGTATATGTGAGTGTATATACAGTCAATCTCATCAAGATAATACTCAGGTGGTGTTACTGGCAAAGAACCTGCTTGCCAGTGCAGGAGATGTAAAAGACTGGGGTTCAGTTCCTGGGTTGGAAAGATCCCCTGCAGGAGGGCATAGCAACCTACTTCATTATTCTTGCCTGGAGAATCCCACAAACAGAGAAGCCTGGAGGGCTACAGTCCATAATGTTGCAGAGAGTCAGACACAACTGAAGTGACTTAGCGTGCACACATATAAAAGATGGAAAGAGAGAAAATCAGAAAACTTGTTCCTAGTAGAAAATTTGTAGGTAGTAAAAATCAGTATTATAGGACTTAGGTAGGGGAGACAAATTTCTGCCCTTCTACTGTCACAAGTCCATGTAGTTTGGGAGGCAAATTCATATGTAGTGTTGTTCGATGTCAGCGTTTTCAGTATCCGAAACATTGTGATAGGTGTGGTAAGTCAAGTTAGTGTACTTATAAAAAATGACTCTGAAAGTTGCCAATTTTTAATTTCCAGGTGAGAATGTCAATCCTGAATCATATCACTGAGGGGATCACAGGAGGTCTTGTAAAGGAGACTAAGCTTCAAGGGAAAGATGGCAAGAAGCATAGCAACTGTGCAGGGCAGAGGCAGAGGCCATAAGGAGACCCAGAAAGAAGGGAATGTTAGAAAGCCTAGTCATGTCTGGTGGTGGTACATTAGATACTCTGTAGTCTAATAGTTTTACAGACACTAAGGACAAGGATTAGGGACTGGGTAAAGAATTAGCATACTATTTCCAGACCCTTCGGTGGTTAGGCATGGTTTTTGATGGTTCAAGGGCTGTCACACAAAACAGAAAAAGACAAAATTCCTGACTACTGCTAATGTCAATTAGAGGTAGAATAGACACAGGTGGGGCTAATGGAAACACTGATGTTTCCATTTCTGGAAAGAGAAATAATGAAATTAAACAAAGTAAATAACCCGATCATTATATCCTGGGCCTAATAGGTTGAACAAGGCTGAGTCTGTCCTTGCCAATATGTATACCTTAGAGTGAAAGTTCAAGAAATATCTGGTCAGAGAACAAGGCAGTTATCCTAACCTTGACAATTCCTAGTGCATTAATTTCTCAAAACTTAAAAAATATATCTGTCTTTTAAAGCTATAAAAAAATAGAAGGCTTGAAGTGGTGAGTAAGTTCAAAATCTTACATTGAACGTAATTCTTTAATATTCTGGTACAACCACTCCAGTCCTCTTGCCTGGAAAATCCCATGGACAGAGGAGCCTGGTAGGCTACAGTCTATGGGGTCGCAAAGAGTCAGACATGACTGAGCGACTTCACGGTCACTGTTAATTATGACAGAGAAATAGCAAAATATTGTCAAAAGAGTTCACATTCTGCAGAGACCTGAATTCAAGCTTATCTTCTATTAATTTTTTTTTTCTTCTGTGAGCCTTAGTTTCTTCCAAATTAAAATAGAGATAATTATACCTACTTTGCTGTGTTGTTATGAAAATAAAACATAAATGTAGATAAAGTATCTGATTGATTGTAGATGCTAAACTATCAACTAAATCTTGTTGCGATGGGAATGATATTATTTGCCTTAGTGCTAAACTTTTTCTTAGACAAGATTCATAATTTTTAGCTGCTAAAGTTGACTAGTAGTTGTATCTACATTTTTTCCCAAAGTGGGGAGACTGTGTGGCTCTCAGAATGTGACATGACTTTGGCAGGTCAGGCTCCCTTGGGAGCCACTCTGTATGACAGTATTCCACTCTTATTCAGCCCATTCCTTCAGTGGGTTATGACACTGTCTCTGTGTGATCCAGCCAGGTTGGAGTAAGCCAACCCAAAGTGCTTGAACATTGCTCAAGTTTGCTTATCTTCACAAGAAATTTCTATGACATTTCTTTGCAAGCTTCTTTCTCTGCCACATATTTCTACATGAAAATAGAGAGAGGATCCTAATAGTTACATCTACTTAGAGACATCTGGTTAAAGCATTTACACAGAGGTCTTGCAATTGTCAATACATTGGCTACAGGTTTTAAATGGGGTTTGAAGACAAATTCAAAGAGATCCAGATCTTTTCCTGTCATTAGGAAATATCACATGGTGCTCTTCCTACCTCCCCTCTCTCAAGCCTTCAAAACATGAAACATAAAGTACTGATAAACAATGAGGTCTTACTGTATAGCACAGGGGAACTATATTCAATATCCTGGGATAAATCATAATGAAAAAGAATATTAACAAGATTGTATATATGTGTATACCTGAGTCACATTGCTGCATAGCAGAAATTAACACAACATTGTAAATCAACTATCCTCCAATAAAAATAAATTAAAAAATATTAAGTTACTATCATCCACTGAATATGAGAGGTGTAAAATATCAGGAAATGTACTAACATATAATTACCACCCGTCCAACCCCTACCTCACCAGTTTATCTGCTATATCCGTTCAATTTTCAGCTCTCTAAGATCCAAGAACAACTCACTTAGGATTCCATGAGGATCTCAGATATGTTTAGATTGCACATGGAAATACTTCATGTTTATGAAATGAAACATTTCCACTTAACACACATGCCCTGAAGACCTACACTGTGAAAGGCAATTTTGGGAATAAAAAGGAAAATAGGATACAATAATTGCTGTCAAAGAATTTTCCATTTAGTGAAAGAGAAAGTCATACACACATAAACTATAATACTAAGCAGAGTTTAGTGATGTTATAAAGAATAGTCACAATAATGGGATGAGAAGAAATTATAGTCCAAGAAATGGGGAAATGCTCACAGAATGAGGTCACATTTAAACTGAAAAGGGGATAAAATGAAAAATTTCAACAGGTGAGTATAAATGTTCAGCATGAGAACAATTTCCAGTGCCAAGGGTAAGACCACAGAGCATCATCCAGCAAGGCTGGAGTGGTCCAGGTAGGTGAGAGCTGAAGGTCAGCTGAAGCTCATCAGTCAAATTTAAATAAAATGTTAAGTGTAGACAGGGGAAGACTTTAAGGTGAGAGACTGGCAGGCAGAGGTAGGGATGATGTCACTGCACTTTGAGCATGTTCAGTTTGAGATGTTAGCAGAACCCTAGGTTCTCTTTGTGTAAGAGACAGTTAAAATATTTAACCTGGGGCTTAATGGGAATGATAGAAACTGAAAACTATGAAAGTAGTGATTTCAATCATCATTACACAGGCAGTTGTTATAGTCATCAAGATTAAGGTTGTGGCTGGAACTATGGAAGTAGATGAACTGACCCAACAGGAAGTAATGGATCAAGACCAGAGGAAGGAGGAGAGATCCTACCTTCAGGGCACCAACACAGGAAGTGGGGCCCAGCAGAGAGAGAGAAAAAGAAACATTAGAGAAATCAGAAGAGAAAAGTGCACTGCCATAGAATCCAAGCACTGAGCAAGCTTCAAAGAAGAGCTGCTTGTGAAACGAGTGGTGAATTCTATATGAATACTGAGGGTGATATGGATAGCAAAATAAAAAGATCTCTACTTACAGATTTGGTGAAGGTCATTCGTGTCTTTTTACAAAGGTGTCAGCAGAGCCGACAGATGAAAGGAGACTTGGTAGCTGAGTAGTGCATTGAGAAAGGAGATGGAGTTAGTGAATGTGAAACAGGTGGAAGGGAACTGATGGACTTTCAGGAATGTTAGCTATAAGTATCTCCTGAAGAGATATCTACAATGTTAAGTTACTAGTTTCCAATGTTTGCCCCAGGCCCTAGGGCTTGTGTGTCAGGTTCCTGGGAGATGATTCAAGCAAAAGATCTTGATTATTTGGGAAGAAGAAGAATTAAGAAAGCTATGATCATCATCCTTACTTCACTGGCTCACAGGATGGGATTGCCAGGACAGAAGCAGAAATTGCCATGTGAAATAAACAAGTCATATAGCAGAAAAAAAAAAAAAAGAACCAGGGGACTCACTGTAGTTTTTCTTACCCTTATCCTTCTGACTCTAAGCCTGTTGGAGAGAATAAGAGCAAACCTGTGAGTTTGAGGGACCTAGGAATTCATGGAAACTGGGAGTTTAAATCTTTTAAGGTTAGTCCCTAGTCCCTAGATTTTTTTTTTTTTCCTCCAGATCAATATGGCTTTACACCAAGACAGCCTTAAGGATTCTCCTTAGCTTAACTAAACTTTAGACAGGATTTTCTCGAGTATTTCCCTGGCCTTCCTTTTCTCAGAACACTTACTTTAGAAAACTTGGACTTGTACTTTCTCTGCCTCTTGGAGATGTTAATCTTTTCCTAGTCTCTTGCCAGACATGTTTGCAACCCAGACATGTCTTTGTCAAGGACCTGGGAGCCATCCTTTTCAAATACAGTCATCAAGAAAGATAGCGCCCCTCTCTTCCAGTCTCTGTGGGAGGGTAGAAACCTAACTTCCTAAGTGCCAATTTGCAAATAGAGATGGCCTAATCACATTGATCAACTCCCCACAGTGTCCTCCAGGACTTTTCCACTAAGTCACCTCAGCCCTTAAAAATCCTCCTGCCCCTTGTTTCACTGAAGTTGAGTTCAGCCTCCTTTTTTGTAATAATCTCAACTCCCATTACAATAACCTTGACTAGTCTTTCCTTGTCTGTTTAATTTTGTCTGGTGCAATTTTTCTTGGATACTTGTAAGCTGCATGGTTGGTTATCTTTGGAGCTTTGTCTTAATCTTTTCTTTCTTTTGTGCATGTCTATCCTCCTAGGTTAGCTAAATCTGGAGAGGCAAGAATGACTATTATTTTGCTAGGTGGATAGACTATGGGGATAACTTGGAAACATGGCCTCATAGCATGGAAACTGATAAATCAGTCAGCAAAATGGAAGTATTTTAGCCCTTTCCCTGACATGCAATATTGACAACACACATTACTTTAAAATCTGTTTTTTAAATAAAGAAATGTCTAACAACACTTCCTGATGTTAAGGAGCTTGTCACGCATCTCTCTGTGTTTGAGATATTTCAGATAAGGTAAGTCTGCTTGTGAATGAGAGAATTTGAGCTCTAGGACATCCACATGGTTTAGATTCACCTGCCTCCCATATGTGAAGGAAAATGTTGTCTTTTTTAAAAAAAGTTATAAAGTATGTATTGAGAAATAATTCAGCGCATGAAGAAGCTGCTTGGAAGAAGTTGCTTTTCCAAACAAAACAACTTGGTCATTTTATTTTTATCCCTGAAATGCCTAAAGGCACCAGTCAACATTGTGAGCTAATGTTTGAAAATGAAGCTGTACTTGAGTCATATGAAGCCAGAAATAAAAACAATATAATAAGCAAAAATGTACTTTCTTGTGTGGGTGAAATATTATCATTTAAAAATAGCCAAGAGGACCATTCTGCAAAATTTATTTTCAATAAATGTAGTTGCTAGGCCATGCGCTTTTGGATAACTCCAATTTTTGCTAGATATTTTGATACATTCTAGAAGAAAAAAAAGGCTTATAATAGAAGTGCTGACATTGTCACAGTATCATTGTCTTTACATGCCATATGGTTCTGATCTAGCATCTTGCATCTTGGAAGTAAGTAGACACTCATTATTAGCAAAGTGCTCATCCCAAACCCAGATAAGTTTGGATGCTGAACTGAAAAAAAACAAAGAAAAAAAAACAACTCTAGCCCTATTTGCCACTTGAACTTCATAGGATAGTATTTCTCATTTCATAAGCTCCCTGATTTTCTAGTGGCAAATTTCTGTGGGAAACACTTTTACTGGGTGTTAAGGTACTACCTCCTGCAACAAAAATAACCCCATGCTTTTACTTTTACTAAAGAGTAAGGTGTCAATATAAAACAAGTTCAGATGATACAGAGGAGAGAATTGAGTAAGAAATAAGAATGAAACCCATACAGCATTCCCCTCCTGCATCTGATCATTAAGGCATAAAGGGAATCCATTGAATGTGTCCCCGGTATATACTCCTGAAGTATTATATAAGAACGACAGAACCTTCACAGGAGTTTAGAAAGCAAATTTCACACTGAATTCTTTTATCATTTGAAGGGGAAGGTGTGACTTGAACATTCAAAAAAATCTACAAAGGCTGTGTTTGGGTTAAAGAAATAAAAAGGTACATACTCCTGACAATCTTCTCATACCACAAAACTGAGCCCACATTTCTCCCTATTAAATGTGCCAGTGTGGCTTTGTGACTGTTCACCCAAAAAGGTCACTTCGCATTTCAGCTCCTGCAATGGGGACCCACTAGTTGAATGCCAATGGCCAGAGAAGTCAAACAGATGAACTTGGCAGCCACTGTCTCTACAACTTTAAAAACTCAAACTCTGCTTCTTACCAGAGAATAACATTCCACCCCACCAAGAGAAAAAAAAAAAATTGTAGAGGTATCAGTGAGGGCCTGAGTGAAAAAGAGGAATAATGCTTTGCAAAATCCCCCAAGACTGGCTGGGCATTTTCATGACAATGGAGAAATGTCAGTGGGAGTTGATGCAGCATGTGTATTTGTTTGGGGAATGGGAGAAATGCTGGAAGACTGAATTTTTACATCTGAAATGTCATTTGGAAATCACTTGTATACTCCTAGCCAAAGCCCCAAACTCTTTCCCTTGCTATTAGGAATGGGCTACAAACAGGCCAATCTGCTGTTAAAAAAAAAAAAAAAGTGGCTTTGACACCAGACATTTTAAGTCACTGATGGCTTGAAGTTTCTAGCATTTCCCTCCACTCTGGTGTGGTGTGAACGGGAAGATGTTGATCTGTTATTTATGGAACAGCCTGATGAAAAAATTGAGCCCACGTTTCCCTTCTATTTGTCTTCCGTATTAATTTCATCTTGAGGTCAGGCTGAAAATGCTATAGGTACTGATGGCTAAATGTTATCAGCATTATTGTTTAATATGCCATCAACTACCAGTGTTAAGAGGAGTCATAATCACTGCCACGGTCCTCCCAGGAATCATTAATCTGGGGTTGACTCTGAAAAAAAACTCCCTTACAATTGTGACATTTAAAAAATAAAGATAAAAAGTTCTGAAAGGAATAGAAGTTATCCACACCGGGGTCCTCCTGGCACCATAAATCAACGTTTGTTAGAGCCCCAGATCAGTATAGCATAACACAGAAATATAGCCTTTAGTGCAGTCACCCAGCTGCCATGTACCATCTCAGCCTCTCCCCTCACTAAACCTCTCCTATTTTTGACCACTATTTTCACAACATTGAGTGTGATTTTGGAAAACACACAAGAAGCAGGTGACATGGAGAAAACATGTACAGTGCAAAAAATCTTTTAAGTGGAAATGCCAAGTCCATTCTGAGTCTGACATTTGCTACTGGGCTACCCCAAGGGCTGCAGGTTGTCGCAGTCTACTGAGTTTTCTGGATGGAGATCCATGTAGGCAGTGCCTTGCTGGCTGCAGAGGGTCACCTCTAAAGGGTGTTTGCAAAGTGTGCTGGGGAAGTGGGCTTGGTAGCCTCCCTTCATACAATTCTAGTTAGAGCTTTTTAACCTGAGGGGATAGAGAGGTGGAAATCCAGAATATCTGCTTTTAGCTTGGGAATTTCAGAAAATGACAAAATCATTAGGAAGATGGATGTTAAGGCATGGTTTGTACTCTTGCTACAATAGATACTCCCCTTTCCCAAATTGTGACACTTAAGAGCTAAAAATTAGTCATCATGTCATATTAGAACTCGGCTAGTAATTCCAAACAGTACACAGCACAGATTAAATCCAAGAAGCGTGTGGGTCTCATCTTGGATGAGGGTCACCAAGCTACAGGATGTTTTGTACATTCTAATAATTAATAAGTGAAAAGGCTTGCTAAACTACTCTTTTCTCAAAGAAGTCAAGAAAAAAGAATATCGGCTCTTTCTATTTTTATCTCACTCAACAAAGGAATAAAATGGTTTCTAAAGTCTTTGCAAAAGAATTTATCTTGCCAAATGCATTTGAAGAGTTAGAGATAAATACTCCTGTTTTGAGAAGGCATCCAAGCCATAACAGAAAGTGAAATAAAGGACTCATGTGGAAAGGACTTTGCTGCATGCTGCAACTTGATTGTTCACACTTCAAAGCAATCCTAAGAAAAACTGTAAATAAGGACTAGACATAAAACTCTGCCGACACCTGGGAATACTCAGCCCACTGCACAACAGAACACAGTCTGAATCCTGGCAAACAGCCAAGCTCCGAGGATAAATCTGGAAAGGCTTAATGTGCACTGGAGAACTGAGATGCTCAGAAACTATGTGGGTATACTTAGCGTAGTGCCACTTAGAAAACTCATTTGACTTCCCTACATATAAAATCGGTCTGGTCTTGTATTATGCCAGATTCTTGCACTGCTGGCATCCTCATAACAAAATCCAGAGTTTTCTAGGAAGGGCGCACCTTTCTCAAGAGACACTTGTCGCTGACTCTCCTTTTTAATGCTCATTTGGACTTATTAGAATCTCTGAAGCAGTTCTTAAACATGTTGACAAAATGAAGATACACTCGGGAAGGCAATTGGCTGAGGATTACTAAATCTGAGTCATCTAATAACAAAGCTTTTGACTGAGTCATCTAGCCAAGCCCCCACAGCTATCCTCAACACAACACTGCCTTTCTCTTTGCAAGAGGACAGACTGCCACAATGTCTAATGTCTACAAACTGAGCCCAAGTTTCTTTTTTTTTTTCCCCTTGCATTGCTCATCTTAATATAGTCTCAGTTGTTTAAGTTTATGTCATCTACTTTCCAGATTAAGGCTCTTTGGAAAAGAACCACTATAATAAAGATAGGCAAAAGATCACTTGTGTATTTTAAAACAGGAAATGCACAGACATTGCACAGATTTCTTTTCCCTCCATGATAGCCTAGTAATAAAACATTTTAATACAAAAACCTTTCATCTTCAAAGGGATCTGAAAAAAAAAAAGTAATTATTCGATGGAACAGCAAATGTTAGATTTCTATTAAGTTAGCTCAATTTTCCAATTTCTCTTTTCCCTCCCTCAGCATACATTTCCTTCTTGCTGGCTTTGCCAGAAAAATAACAGCTTCACATTTTATCCCTGAGCTAAAATCCATCAAATAATTGACAAAATCTTAGCTAACTTGAAAAGTGACTTCCATAAAACTTGGTTTGCTATTTGAGGGGGATATTCTGCCCTCAGTAAATAAATATATCCTTTTTCTCCATTTGTTGGCAGCTGGAAGAGAAAACTCTTCAAACATAAACTTTCTTATAAAGCTAAGTGTTTTTTGTGCTGCTATGAGTCATACCTGAGCAAGTCTTTTATTCCTTTGTGATTTTATCAAAGTTCAGATATTTTGAGAAGATCTTGGAATTTTCCAAATAGGGTTCACATATGGCATTCTCCAGCTCTCCATTTTTTGCAAAAAGATATTACGACTAACCCAGAGCCTGACATCTCTCTTCAGGTATTTCATATTCAATCAGTTAATTTCTTAAGACAGCAATGACTTCAACACTGCAAATGACCACATTCCCATGTGCTTACAGCCGACAAAATACAGGCAGTGAAAAGAAAACACTGCCGGAATATGGCTTCTGCTGCCATTTGTTGCTAGATTCTTATTAAACTCTGTCTTGGTAAGTTATTTTGAGCTGTACAAGTATGACAGAGCTGATATTCACTATGTGTCACCACTATTGGTTATACCTGTTGTTAAAACACTGAGGAACTTTTGTACAGGTTGGTGGGTAACTGCAGGTCCCCCTAAGTGTCTCTCTGTTCTTTGCCATCGATCTGGTCTCAGCCAGGACCACTAGGCCTCCCCCTCAACTCCGTCAACTGCTAATGCCTAATGCATGTGGACCAGGGGCTCCTTGGCCTCTGCTCCTGAATTAGGTCCAGCGTCTCTCTGGATACTTGTTGCCCATTCCATAAATACATTTTAAAAGTCACCCAAGCTTATATGAAATACTGAAGCAATGGGGTCAGTGTGCTGAAGCTGAAACCTGAATTCTGCCATTTACTAACTCCTTGAACTTGGGTGAACTGTTTAACTGCTCTTTGTTTCCATCATTTCCTCTAGAAAACAGGAATGATAATAAAACTTAGCTTACAGGGGTTTTGTACACATTAGCCAAGATACCAAGAAAATGTATGTGAAATGCTTAGAATATTGCCTTTCAGTACACATGTGATACAGTTGTGTTCTTTGCTACCTGGAGAAAGAATGGACCCAAATTCCTTCATTATGAGTTTTGAGTTCTTCCACTAGATAATACCTCTCTGGCTCAAACATAGCTAGTCATATAATAAGGTACTAGACTACAGCAACCATTGAGTGAGAAATGAAGTCCATTTTCAATTATCATTAATTTAAAAGGTTTTTCACTCTGGATTATTGTATTCTGATTCTCCTTATTTATAATGATGTTATGTAAACAGAAAGACTAGAGTTAAAACTTGCAGATGCTGAGTCAAGTGAAATTTGTATTTGACTGCATGAGAAAGAGAGTACCTCATGGCCACTGAGTCCTGACTTTTCAGAAGGACAATCTGAATACTTATATTCCCCAAATACACGTATTACCTGACCTACAAATGTCCAGATAGAAGCACTGGGTAGTAGTTGGTGAAGAGATCACTTAAGAATGAGGTGGTCAAGCGAGATGCAATGCTTTATACCAGAGGACTGAAGCAGTGTGTGGTCCTGTCCTCTTCATTCAAACCAATAGGTTCATCTCAAAACTAGCTTCTGTTTTCTGCATAACTGCCAAACCCTGTAACTACTGATGTGTCTGTGGGGGGGAGGGGAGGGGAGGGTGCAGAGAGGAGGGCTTATTAAGAGGTGGGGATAAAAAGAGACAAATGAAAGGGAGATGCCAACTAATGCAAATAAATGGCCTTCCTTCTGTGAATTAAGTATCACCTTCTTTTTATGCCCCAACTTTCTGTGAGAAGATGGGGCAAGAATTAGCCATGGGAACAATTGATTCCTCTGTTGACACCTACTACCCTGCCAGATATTCCAGGCTATAAGGCACCCCTTCATTACTACATTCTGCATCATAAAATAATTTAAATTGAAAGGCATAAAAATAAAATGGATATGTAAGTTTGGTTCAGTGTCAGTCAGAGAAGCAATCACACATACACATTTTGTGAATGAAGATAGAACAAAGTGGGCAAATTACAAGTTGTCACAGTTTGGAAAACTGTGGGAAAAGAAATTTTTCTTTCTTAGAAATAGCCCAATTCAAACTTTTTTCCTGGCTATTATATTTATTTATTAACTTATTTGAACAGGTTCTCATCTCAAGAATGACTCTTTGATAAAAGTTAAATTGTCCTGTCAGAGATAATGTGATTCAGTTTTGACCTGGCCACAGTTGCTTATATGATAAAAGTGAGTTTTTAACTAAAGGGGAGAGTAAAGGGCCACTGGTGGTTGTTTTCAAAACTCATTACCAAACTTGAGGTCATGTATGTTTTCTTATGTATTTTATTTAAGAAGTATTATAGTTGTTGGAGAAGGAAACGGCAACCTACTCCAGTACTCTTGCCTAGAGAATTCCATGGATGGAGGAGCCTGGTAAGCTACAGTCCATGGGGTTGTAAAGAGTCAGGCATGACTGAGTGACTTCACTTTCGTTCTTTCTATAGTTCCTTTTGGAGAAGGAAATGGCAACCCACTCTAGTGTTTTTGCCTGGAGAATCCCATGGACAGAGGGGCCTGGTGGGCTACAGTCTATGGGGTTGCAAAGAATCAGACACAACTAAGCAACTAACACATTATAATTGTGGAAAACTTTCAAACTCATTCTATGAGGCCACAATCACCTTGATACCCAAACCAGACAAAGACACCATAAAAAAAGAAAATTACAGGCCAATATCACTGAAGAACAGAGATGTAAAAATCCAACACAATTATAGCAAAGAGAATTCAACAACACATTAAAAAGATCATACACCATGATCAAATAGGGTTTATCCCAGGGATTCAAGGATTCTTCCATATATGCAAATCAATCAATGTGATACACATACTAAAACATTGAAAGATAAAAACTATATGATAACAGATACAGGAAAAGCTTTCAACAAAATTTAGCACCCATTGAGGATAAAAAACAAACAAAAACTCTTCAAAAAATGGGCATAGAGATAAAGTACCTTCACATAATAAAGGCCATCTGTATACAACAAACCCACAGCAAACATTATTCTCAATGGTGAAAAACTGAAAGCATTCTGCCTAATATCAGGAACAAGACAAGGGTGTCCACTTTCACCACTATTATTCAACACAGTTCTGGAACTCCTAGCTATGGCAGTCAGAGAAGAAAAAGAAATAAAAGGAATCTAGATTGTAAAGAAAGAAGTAAAAATTTTTAACCTTTTTTTTTTTCTGCAGATAACAGATACCAAAGGACTGGAGTGTGCAGTCTTCTCCTCTTCATTCAAACCAATAGGTTTGCAAATAACATGTTACCTAAAAGACACTAACAGAAAACACAAAAAAACCCAAACATAGAAAACCCAAAAGACACTATCAGAAAATTACTAGAGCTTCTCAGTGAATTTAGTAAAGTGGCAGGAGACAAAATCAGTACCCAGAAATCACTTGCATTCCTATATACTAACAATGAAAAATCAGAAAGAGAAATTAAGGAATCAACCCCATTTACCATTGCACAAAAAGAAGAAAATATCTAGAAATAAACCTACATAAGGAGACAAAAGATACAGAAACTACAAGATACTGATGAAAGAAATCAAAGATGACATAAATACAGGAGGGATGCTCCATGCTTCTGGGTTGGAAAATCAGTACTGTGGAAATGACTATACTACCAAACACAATTGACAGATTCAATGCAATCCTGATTATATTACCAATGGCAATTTTTACAGAATGAGAACAAAAAAATTTCACAATTCACCAGTTTAGTTCAGTTGCTCAGTTGTGTCTGACTCTTTGTGACCCCATGAACTGCAGCACTCCAGGCCTCCCTGTCTATCACCAACTCCTGGAGTTCACTCAAACTCACGTCCATCAAGTTGGTGATGCCATCCAGCCATCTCATCCTCTGTCGTCCCCTTCTCCTCCTGCCCCCAATCCCTCCCAGGATCAGAGTCTTTTCCAATGAGTCAATTCTTTGCATGAGGTGGCCAAAGTTGGAGTTTCAGCTTTAGCATCATTCCTTCCAAAGAACACCCAGGACTGATCTCCTTTAGAATGGACTGGTTGGATTTCCTTGCATAGGGAAACACAAAAGACCCTGAACAAAGCAATCTTAAGAATAATTAATCTGGAAGAATCAGCTTACCTAATTTCAGACTATACTACAAAACTACAGTCATCAAGACAGTATGGTACTGGCACAGACCAATGGAACAAGATAGAAAGCCCAGAGATAAGCCCACATACCTATGGACACCTTATCTTTGAGAAAGGATGCAAGAATATACAATGGGAAAAAGACAGTCTCTTCAGTAAGTGGTGCTGAGAGAACTGGATAACTATGTGCAAAAGAATGAAATTAGAACACTTCCTAACACCATACACAAAGATAAACTCAAAACAGATAAAAGACCTAAATATAAGACCAGAAGATATAAAACTCCTGGAAGAAAACATAGGCAGAACACTCTGTGTTATAAATTATAGCAAGATCCTCTATGAACCACCTCCTAGAATAATGGAAATAAAAATAAGTGGAACCTAGTGAAACTTAAAGGTTTTTGCATAGCAAAGAAAATATAAACAAGGTGAAAAGACAGTCTTTAGAATGGGAGAAAATAATAGCAAATGAAACAACTGAGAAGGATTAATTTCTAAAATATACAAGCAGATCATACAACTCAATACCAGAAAAACAAACCCAATCAAAAAGTGGGCAAAAAACCTAAACAGACATTTCTCCAAAGAAGACATCAGTTCAGTTCAGTTCAGTCGCTCAGTCATGTCCGACTCTTTGCGACCCCATGAATCACAGCATGCCAGGCCTCCCTGTCCATCACCAACTCCCGGAGGTCACTCAGACTCATGTCTATCGAGTCAATGATGCCATCCAGCCATCTCATCCTCTGTCATCCCCTTCTCCTCCTGCCCCCAATCCCTCCCAACATCAGGATCTTTTCCAATGAGTCAGCTCTCCACATCAGATTACCAAATATTGGAGCCTCAGCTTCAACATCAGTCCTTCCAATGAACACCCAGGACTGATCTCCTTTAGGATGGACTGGTTGGATCTCCTTGCAGTCCAAGGTACTCTCAAGAGTCTTCTCCAGCACCACAGTACAAAAGCATCAGTTCTTCGGTACTCAACTTTCATTATAGTCCAACTCTCACAACCATACAGGACTACTGGAAAAACCATAGCCTTGACTAGACGGACCTTTGTTGGCATAGAGATGGCTAAAAGTAACATGAAGAGATGCTCAACATTGCTAACTGTTAGAGAAGTACAAATCAATACAACAATGAGATATTACTTTATACTTGTTGGAATGGCTATCATCAAGACGACCATGGATAACAAATGCTGGCAAGTTGAGAAAGGGGACACTGTTGGCAGAAGTGTAAATTGGGGCAGTCATCATGGAAAACAGTAGGGATGTTCCTCAAGAAACTAAAAATAGAACTATCATATAATCCAGAAATCCCACTCCTGGATATGTATTCAAAGAAAATAAAAACATTAAATCTAAAACATACATGCACTCCAATATTCCTAACAACATTATTTACAATAGCCAAGATCTGGAAACAACCTAAGTATTCATTAACAGATGAATACATAAAGATGATATGGTGTATACACACACATACATACATGCAATAACTGAATATTACTCAGCAATAAAAAAGAATGAAAATTAGCCATTTGTAACAACATGAATGTACCTGGAGGGCATTAGGCTTAGTGCAATAATTCAGAGAAAGATAAATGCTGTATGTTACCACTTATACATGGAATATAAAATATAAAATCAATGATTAAACGAAACAGAAACGGATTCATAGATTACAGAAAACAAAGTAGCATTTATCAGTTAGGAGAGGAAGTGGGGAGGGGCAAGATGAGGTAGAAGATAATGTAGTAGAAACTGCTATGCATGAAATAAAAAGGCTACAAGGATACACTGTATAGCACAGGGAATATAGTCAATGATTTTAAATAACTTTAAATGAGTATCAGCTCAGATCAGTTGCTCAGTCGAGTCTGACTCTTTGTGACCCCATGGACTGCAGCATGCCTGGCCTCCCTGTCAACCAACTCTTGGAGTTTACCAAAACTCATCTCCACTGAATTGGTGATGCCATCCAACCATCTCATCCTCTGCCGCCCCTTCTCCTCCTGCCTTCAATCTTTCCCAGCATCAGGGTTTTTTCAATTGATTCAGTTCTTTCATCAAGTGGCCAAAGTATCAGAGCTTCAGCATCAATCCTTCCAGTGAGTATTCAGGACTGCTTTCCTTTAGGATGGACTGACTGGATCTCCTCGCTCTCCAACGGACTCTTGAGAGTCTTATCCAACACCATAGTTCAAAAGCGTCAATTCTTCAGGGCTCAACTTTATTTATGATCCAAAGCTCACATCCATACATGACTACTGGAAAAACCATAGCCTTGACTAGATGGACCTTTGTTGGCAAAGTATTGCCTCTGCTTTTTAATATGCTGTCTAGGTTGGTCATAACTTTTCTTTCAAGGAGCAAGCGCCTTTTAATTTCATGGCTGCAGTCACCATCTGCAGTGATTTGGAGCCCCTAAAAAAGTCTGTCACTGTTTCCGCTGTTTCCCCATCTATTTCCCATGAAGTGATGGGACCAGATGCTATGATATTAGTTTTCTGCATGTTGAGCTTTAAGCCAACTTTTTCACTCTCCTCTTTCACTTTCATCAAGAGGCTTTTTAGTTCTTTTTTGCATTTTGCCATAAGGGTGGTTTCATCTGCATATCTAAAGTTATTGATATGTCTCCCAGTAATCCTGATTTCACCTTGTGCTTCATCCAGCCCAGTGTTTATCATGATGTACTCTGCATATAAGTTAAATAAACAGGGTGGCAATATACAGCCTTGATGTACTCCTTTCCCTGTCTGGATCCATTCTGTTGTTCCATGTCCAGTTCTAATTGTTGCTTCCTGACCTGCATACAAATTTCTCAAGAGGGAGGTTAGGTGGTCTGGTATTCCCATCTATTTAAGAATTCTTCAGAGTTTGCTGTGGTACACACAGTCAAAGTCTTTGACATAATCAATAAAGCAGAAGTAGATGTTTTTCTGGAACTCTCTTGCATTTTTGATGTCCAGCAGATGTTGGCAATTTGATCTCTGGTTCCTCTGCCTTCTCTAAAACCAGCTTAAACATCTGAAGTTCATGGTTCATGAACTGTTGAAGCCTGGCTTGGGAATTTTGAGCATTACTTTACTAGCATGTGAGATGAGTACAATTGAGTGATAGTTCAAGCATTCTTTGACATTGGAGTATAATCTTTAAAAAAACTTTAATCACCATGTTGTACACCTAAAACTAATATTGTATGTCAACTATATCTAATTTTTTAAATAAAGAAGAAAGACTGTAAGACGAGCTACATCCCAAGTTAGGTAGTGATCCAGGCTTTTGTCTGGGCAGATATGGACTCCCCTCTTGCACTTACCTCCTCATGTACAGAAACACAGCCAGGCAGGGAAGGATAGGAATTGATATTCCTGTTCCTACTTACACAAAAATGTCTGTAGGTAAGTGGAAGATTCATCAACCAGTCTGACAGAATAATTTTAACTGTAGGCTCTAAAAAGTGTATAACCTGTAGAACTGTACCAGTTATTCTTGCGATTTTTATATAGCTATATCCAGATAGAAATAGCTTTATGTAGATTTAACCACCGTAGTGATATTGGGTGAATAAACACACCACCTAGGCTATGCTTCTGTATATATAGTGGAAGAAAATCTACAGAAACAGCACTTTTACTGATTGCTGGTGCTTACACACATAAAACAGATTGGATTAGTGGTAGGTCACTTTTTGTAAAAAGATTGTGATGTAAAAACTAGAGGTGATGCATCCTATTGCAGAGCTCACATGAAAACTTTACCAGGCTCACACATACTGAAAGCAAAATTTTTATGTAAAATATGAAAAAAATGTTGCCCATATAAGCTACCTCTATTTTGATATGATGCCTTCAGCCTTAGACATAATGTCAGAATTTCAGTCACCTTATGCCTTAGGCATTATTTTATAGTTATTAGCCTGAAGTGCTTAAAATATACTAAATGAATCATACATATTAATTACTTTTAATACAGGGCCATGGAAATAGAGATAATGTACATGGGTTGAAAAAAATTCAAATTCACAACCATTGACTGATTTACTTCTGTTATTGGTACAAAATGACATTCATTGTCTCTGAGATTTTGTAATACTTTAAAGAAGCTTCTTATACTCTATTTCATCGGTAACATGTACTATTAAAACATTTATGTTGAGATACAGAAAAAGTATGATTGTAATGACAATCATCTAAAGATACAGATTTTAGTTAATTTAGTATACTATTAATGTAAGAAATATAATTGTAGGTTTCTGAAAGAATTTTTGAGACTATTTTCCTTCTAATACTTAACTCAGTTTTTTTTTCACATGCATCGTTTCTGGACAGATTTTTTATGTTAATATGACTCAATGGTGGGGCTGAAACATGAGGTTTTTCTGAATTGGTCTGAAGACAGACTAGTGAAAATACAAGGACAAATATGTCAGTTTTTGAACTCTCAGTAAATAAAAGCTAATGAGATTCAGATATCACTTGAAATAAGGAACTCTCAGTTCATTTCACTTCAGTTCAGTTGATCAGTCATGTCCGACTCTTTGCGATCCCATGAATCGCAACACACTAGGCCTCCCTGTCCATCACCAACTCCTGGAGTTCACTCAGACTCACATCCATTGAGTCAGTGATGCCATCTAGCCATCTCATCCTCTGTCGTCCCCTTCTCCTCCTGCCCCCAATCCCTCCCAGCATCAGAGTCTTTCCCAATGAATCAACTCTTCGCATGAGGTGGCCAAAGTACTGGAGTTTCAGCTTTAGCATCATTCCCTCCAAAGAAATCCCAGGGCTGATCTCCTTCAGAATGGACTGGTTGGATCTCCTTGCAGTCCAAGGGACTCTCAAGAGTCTTCTCCAACACCACAGTTCAAAAGCATCAATTCTTCGGCGCTCAGCCTTCTTCACAGTCCAGCTCTCACATCCATACATGACCACTAGATAAATCATAGCCTTGACTAGACGGATCTTAGTCGGCAAAGTAATGTCTCTGCTTTTGAATATGCTATCTAGGTTGGTCATAACTTTTCTTCCAAGGAGTAAGCGTCTTTTAATTTCATGGCTGCAGTCACCATCTGCAGTGATTCTGGAGCCCAAAATAATAAAGTCTGACAGTGTTTCCACTGTTTCCCCATCTATTTCCCATGAAGTGATGGGACCAGATGCCATGATCTTCGTTTTCTGAATGTCGAGCTTTACGCCAACTTTTTCACTCTCCTCTTTCACTTTCATCAAGAGGCTTTTTAGTTCCTCTTCACTTTCTGCCATAAGGGTGGTGTCATCTGCATATCTGAGGTGATTGATATTTCTCCCGGCAATCTTGATTCCAGCTTGTGTTTCTTCCAGTCCAGCGTTTCTCATGATGTACTCTGCATAGAAGTTAAATAAGCAGGGTGACAATATACAGCCTTGACGTACTCCTTTTCCTGTTTGAAACCAGTCTGTTGTTCCATGTCCAGTTCTTCCTGACCTGCATACAAATTTCTCAAGAGGCAAGGAACTCTAGAGGATCTATTTGTGATTGACAAATACTATCCTTATCAACACAGGTGAGAGAATTCCTAAATGATATAATATAGAACTTATATAAAAGATATGAATCTCTTTTCCTAGGTTTGCGATCCAAACTGTGTTCCTTCCTGCACAGATAAAATTTATTTTTTCCTTATTTCTAGTCCAGTGTCCCAAAAAATCATCTGAAATATGATTCTAAGACTGAGGAAGTATATAGAAACTTACTTACAACACAATTTTGTCATGTAAGAATGAATTAAAACATGCAGTGTTCAATTCAGTATCTTGCCCAATCATGTCTTTATTCAAAATGTTGTTATTCTGCTTACCTTGGATTTATTTTACCTTAAATTTTATTTTTAAAAATAATGCATTAAATATTTTTTATCTTGATCATGAGTTTTTGGCACCCAAGGCAAGTGCCTCACTCCCTTCACACAAACCCTAGTCCTGTACCAAGCTACTACTTAAACTCTGACACTACCAGGTAGTGTGTTTGGTTCTTTACAAATTAAACATGCCTTAGAGTGCAGAGGGCTTCCCTTATAGCTGAGTTGGTAAGGAATCTGCCTGCAATGCAGGAGACCCAGGTTCTATCCTTGGGTCTGGAAGATCCCATGGAGAAGGAAATGGCAACCCATTCCAGTATTCTTGCCTGGAGAATCTCATGGACAGAGTAGCCTGGTGGGCTACAGTCCATGGGGTTGCAAGAGTCAGACGCAATTTAGCATCTAAACCAGCAACCAGCAGACTGCAGAGTGGTATAAAAGGGAAGGTAAAACTGATTTAAAACTTTATCTGTAACTTAGGTACATAGTAAGGGTTTTTCAAAAAAATAATTTGGAGGATTTTAATACCATAAAACATATTGTAAGGTCATATAAAAAATAGCAAAGGAGAGTGCAACCTTCATATTCTAGCATATATTTATATATACACTGGAAAACAGAATCACACAGAAAATTCACTATGGAATTTAAAAACTCTCAACATGGGGAACAGAGAGAACATATCTCAACATAATAAATTCCACTCATGACAAGCCCACAGTGTACATCATACTCAATGATGAAATGCCAAAAGCATTTCTTCTAAAATCAGAAACAAGACAAGGATACCCACTCTCATTATTTTCATTCAATACAGAATTGGTCAGAGCGATTAATCAAGAAAAAGAAATGGAGGGCATTCAAATCAGAAAGGAAGAAGTAAAACTGTCACTATTTGCAGACAACATAATATTATATAGAAAACCTTAATGACGACACCAGAAAACTGTTGAACAAACTGAGTAAAGTCGTGGGATTAAAAATCAATATACAAAACCTGCTGTGTTTCTATACACTAATAAGTTATCAGAAAGAGAAATATGGAATAAAATCCTTTTTATAATTTCATCAAAGAGAAAAAAATATCTGGGAATAGGTTAAGTCTAAAGAGGTAAAAAATGTGTACACTGAAAACTAAGACATTGATGAAATAAAGATGACCCAAATATTAGACAGATATTCCATGCTCATGGACTGAGGGGGAAAAAATGGTATTGTTGAAATATCTATGATCTCCAAAGTAGTCTACAGATTCAATGTCATTAAAATGCCAATTAGAATCAGTCACAGAAATACAATAAACAGCCCTAAAATATGTATGGAACCATATACATGAAGTCTGAATAGCAAAAGAAATCTTGATAATGAATAAAATTGGAGGCATCATGCTCCCTGGTTTCAAATTATGTTACAAGGTTTTAATATTCAACAGTATGGTATTATTATAAAAACAAAAACATAGGTAAATGCAACAGGATCAAAACCCAGAAATAAACCCACACATATGTGGTCAAGTAGTTTACAACGAAGGACCCAAAAACATACAATGAGGAAAGGACTGTCTCTTCATTGAACAGTGTTGGGAAAACTGGACAGTTCAGTTCAATCGCTCAGTCGTGTCCGACTGTTTGCAACCCCATGAATCGCAGCACGCCAGGCCTCCCTGTCCATCACCAACTCCTGGAGTTCACTCAGACTCATGTCCATTGAGTCAGTGATGCCATCCAGCCATCTCATCCTCTGTCGTCCCCTTCTCCTCCTGCCCCTAATCCCTCCCAGCATCAGAGTCTTTTCCAATGAATCAACTCTTCACATGAGGTGGCCAAAGTACTGGGGTTTCAGCTTTAGCATCATTCCTTCCAAAGAAATCCCAGGGCTGATCTCCTTCAGAATGGACTGGTTGGATCTCCTTGCAGTCCAAGGGACTCTCAAGAGTCTTCTCCAACACCACAGTTCAAAAGCATCAATTCTTCGGCGTTCCGCCTTCTTCACAGTCCAGCTCTCACATCCATACATGACCACTGGAAAAACCATAGCCTTGACTAGTCAGATCTTAGTCGGCAAAGTAATGTCTCTGCTTTTGAATATGCTATCTAGGTTGGTCATAATTTTCTTCCAAGGAGTAAGCGTCTTTTAATTTCATGGCTGCAGTCACCATCTGCAGTGATTCTGGAGCCCCCCAAAATAAAGTCTGACAGTGTTTCCACTGTTTCCCCATCTATTTCCCATGAAGTGATGGGACCAGATGCCTTGATCTTTGTTTTCTGAATGTTGAGCTTTAAGCCAACTTTTTCACTCTCCACTTTCACTTTCATCAAGAGGCTTTTTAGTTCCTCTTCACTTTCTGCCATAAGGGTGGTGTCATCGGCATATCTGAGGTGATTGATATTTCTCCCGGCAATCTTGATTCCAGCTTGTGCTTATTCCAGTCCAGCGTTTCTCATGATGTACTCTGCATAGAAATTAAATAAGCAGGGTGACAATATACAGCCTTGACATACTCCTTTTCCTATTTGGAATCAGTCTGTTGTTCCATGTCCAGTTCTAACTGTTGCTTCCTGACCTGCATACAGATTTCTCAAGAGGCAGGTCAGCTGGTCTGTTATTCCCGTCTCTCTCAGAATTTTCCACAGTTTACTGTGATCCACACAGTCAAAGGCTTTGGCGTAGTCAATAAAGCAGAAATAGATGTTTTTCTGGAACTCTCTTGCTTTTTCAATGATCCAACGGATGTTGTCAATTTGATCTGTGGTTCCTCTGCCTTTTCTAAAACCAGCTTGAACATCAGGAAGTTCACGGTTCATGTATTGCTGAAGCCTGGCTTGGAGAATTTTGAGCATTACTTTACTAACATGTGAGATGAGTGCAATAGTGTGGTAGTTAGAGCATTCTTTGCCATTGCCTTTCTTTGGGATTGGAATGAAAATTGACCTTTTCCAGTTCTGTGGCCACTGCTGAGTTTTCCAAATTTGCTGGCATATTGAGTGCAGCACTTTCACAGATCATCTTTCAGGACTTGAAATAGCTCAACTGGAATTCTATCACCTCCACTAGCTTTGTTCATAGTGATGCTTTCTAAAACTGGACAGCCATTGGCAAAAGGATGGAATTGGACCACTGTCTTACTCTGTACACAAAAACTAACTCAAAATAGATTAAAGATTTGAATTAAGACCTAAAACCATAAAACATGAGAGTAAAATTCAGGGGATAAGCTCCTTGACATCAGTGTTGGTGATAATTTTTTTTTAAATTTGACTCCAAAATCAAAGTCTACAACAGCAAAAATAATCAAGTTGGACTACATAAAAAAGAAAGCTTCTATACAACAAAGGAAACCATCAACAATATGAAAAGGTTACCTAATTACTGGGAGAAAATATTTGCAAAGCATTCATCTGATAAAAGGGTAATATCATAAATATACAAATAATTCACAAAACTCAATAGCAAAAAAAGAAAGTCCAATTAAAAAACTAGGCATAGAATCCAAAGAGACATTTTTTCCCCCAAAGAAGACACACAGATGGCTGAGCATACATGAAAAGACACTCAATGCCATTAATCCTCAGGGAAATGCAAGTTCTATAATGGCTATCATCAGAAGGCAAGAAATAACAGTTGGTGAGGATATGCAGAAAAGGAAAGTCTTGTGCACTGTTGGTGGAAATGAAAATCAGTGAGGCCACAATGGAAAAACAGTATGGAGTTTCCCCAGAAAGTTAAAAGTAGAATTATCATATGACACAACTATTCCACTACTGAATATTTATTCAAAAACCCCAAAACACTAGCCTAAAGAAACATGCATTCCTATGTTCCCTGCAGCATTATTTACATAGTCAGTATGTGGAAACTAACTGCAAATCAATAGATGAATGAAATAAGACATGGTCTCACTGAGACCACACACAATGAGATACTCTTCAGACATAAAAAGAATGAAATCTGGCCATTTGCAACAATATGGATGGACCTATAGGGTATTATACTAAATGAAATAAGTCAAACAGGGAAAGACATATGATTTCACTTATATGTGGAATCTAAAACAAAAACAAAAATCTGAGCTCATAGATATAGAGTATATGTTAGTGGTTCCCAGGGGCAATAGGTTGGGGGTGGGTGAACTGGTGAAGGAGGTCAAAAGGTATTATACCCATGTAAGATGGCAAAATTAATTGATTGGCATTATGTCATCTCTCTCCCTTTATTTGACCCTCCCTATTCTCCAAGAAACAAAAATACTGAAATTAGGCCACTTAATAATCTCAAACTGATCTGTAAGAGTTCAAGTGGAAGGAACTCTTGCTTTACATCAAAACTGTAGATGATTAAGCTCTTGAACTTAATCTTGATCGAACTCTTGCGTTACATCAAAACTGTAGATGATTAAGCTTAGTGAAGAAGGCATATCAAAAACTGAGATAGGCCGAAAGCTAGGCCTCTAGTGACAAATAGTTTAACTAAGTCATAAATGCAAATAAAAAGTTCTTGAAGGAAATTAAAAGGGCACTCCAGTGAACACAGAGATTATAAGAGAAACAGCCTTACTGAGGATGCAAAGGAAGCTTTAGAGGTCTGGGCAGAAGATTGAACCAGCCACAACCTTCCTTTAAACCAGAGAAAGACTCGAACTCTCTTCAATTCTATGAAGGCTGAGAGAGATGAAGAAATTGCAGAAGGGAATTTTGAAGCTAGCAGGGGTTGGTTCATGACGTTTAAGAAAAGAAGCCATCCCCATAAAATCTAAGTGCAAAAGGAAGCAGCAGATGCTGATGTAGAAGCAGCAGCAAGTTATCCAGAAGACTTAGCTAAGATGAAGGTGGCTACACTCAATGACAGATTTGCAATGTAAACAAAACAGCCTGTTGTTGGAAGAAGATGCCATCTAGCTAGAGGAGAGAAATCAATGCCTGGCTTGATAACTTCAAAGTACAGGCTGACTCTACTGTGAGGGGCTAATGCGACTGCTGACTTCGTCCCTGCATTAAATAAGCCAAGGCTTATTTACCATTCTGAAAATCCTACTGCTAAGTCACTTCAGTCGTGTCCGACTCTGTGCGACCCCACAGATGGCAGCCCACCAGGCTCCCCCGTCCCTGGGATTCTCCAGGCAAGAACACTGGGGTGGGTTGCCATTTCCTTCTCCAATGCATGAAAGTGAAAAGTGAAAGGGAAGTCGCTCAGTCGTGACCGACTCTAAGCAACCCCACGAACTGCAGCCCACCAGGCTCCTCCGTCCATGGGACTTTCCAGGCAAGAGTACTGGAGTGAAGTGCCACTGACAACATGGTTAGTGAATATTTTAAGTCCACTGATGAGACCTACTGCACACACACACATATACAATCCTTTCAAAATATTGCTCTTCATCGATGACACACCTGGTCACCTAGTGGAGATATATGAGACTGATGTTTTCTTGCCTGCTAACACAACATCTATTCTGTAGCCCATGGATCAAGAAGTAATTTCATTTTAAAGTCTTATTATTTGAGAAATGCATTTCATAAGGCTATAGATGACATAAATAATGATTTCTCTGATGGAGTTGGGCAAAGACAATTGAAAGCCTTCTATACAGAATTCTAGATGTCGTTAAGAAAATTCATGATCCATAGGAAGAAGTCAAAATACCAACATGATTAGAAATTTGGAAGAAGTTGATTCCATCCCTCATGAAAGATTTTGAGAGGTTCCAGTCTTCTGGGGCGGGGTGGGGGGAGTGACTTTAGATGTAGTGGAAATGGCAAGAGAGCTAGAAGTGGAACCTACAGATTGGACTTAATTGGTGTAATTTCATCGTAAAACTTGAACAGATGAGTTACTTCTTATGGATGAACAAAGAAAGAGGTTTCTTGGGATGGAATAAATTTCTGGTAAATATTCTGTAGAGACTGTTGAAATGACAACAAACTATATAGACTATTACATAAACTTGGTTTATAAAGCAGTGGCAGTGTTTGAGAGAACTGACTCCAGTTCTGAAAGAAGTTCTACTGTGGAAAAAATGCTATGAAACAGCATTGCATAATACAGAGGTATTGTTTGTAAATAAAGTATTATTTGATGAAGCAAACTTCATTGTCTTATTTTAAGGAATAAAAGAAGCACCATTCACATCGAGACAAGACTTTCTACCAACAAAAAGATTATAACTCACAGCTCTGATGATGGTTAGGATTAACAATGAAATATTTTTAAAGTTAGTACATTGCTTTTTCAAGGCACAATGCTATTGTACACTTAGTAGACTACTGCTGCTGCTAAGTTGCTTCAGTCATGTCCGACTCTGTGTGACAGCTTAGATGGCAGCCCACTAGGCTCCCCCGTCCCTGGGATACTCCAGGAAAAACACTGGAGTGGGTTGCTATTTCCTTCTCCAATGCATGAAAGTGAAAAGTGAAAGTGAAGTCACTCAGTCATGTCTGACTCTTAGCGACCCCATGGACTGCAGCCTACCAGGCTTCTCCGTCCATGGGATTTTCCAGGCAAGAGTACTGGAGTGGGGTGCCATTGCCTTCTCTAAGTAGACTACAGTACAATATATTTTATATACAGTGGAACACCAATAATTTGTGTGACTAGCTTTATTGCAACATTCACTTCATTGGGGTAGTCTGGAACTGAACCCAAAATATCTCTAGATATCTCACATGCTAGTAAAGTAATGCTCAAAATTCTCCAAGCCAGGCTTCAGCAATACATGAACCATGAACTTTCTGATGTTCAAGGTGGTTTTAGAAAAGGCAGAGGAACCAGAGATCAAATTGCCAACATCTGCTGGATCATGGAAAAAGCAAGAGAATTCCAGAAAAACATCTATTTCTGCTTTATTGACTACACCAAAGCCTTTGACTGTATGGATCACAATAAACTTTGGAAAGATTCTGAAAGAGATGGGAATACCAGACCAGCTGACCTGCCTCTTGAGAAATCTGTATGCAGGTCAGGAAGCAACAGTTAGAACTGGACATGGAACAACAGATTGGTTGCAAATAGGAAAAGGAGTACATCAAGGCTGTATATTGTCACCCTGCTTATTTAATTTCTATGCAGAGTACATCATGAGAAACACTGGGCTGGAAGAAACACAAGCTGGAATCAAGATTGCCGGGAGAAATATCAATCACCTCAGATATGCCGATGACACCACCCTTATGGCAGAAAGTGAAGAACTAAAAAGCCTCTTGATGAAAGTGAAAGTGGAGAGTGAAAAAGTTGGCCTAAAGCTCAACATTCAGAAAACAAAGATCATGGCATCCAGTCCCATCATTTCATGGGAAATTGTTGGGGAAACAGTGGAAACACTGTCAGACTTTATTTTTTGAGGCTCCAAAATCACTGCAGATGGTGACTGCAGCCATGAAATTAAAAGGTGCTTGCTCCTTGGAAGAAAAGTTATGACCAACTTAGATAGTATATTCAAAACCAGAGACATTATTTTGCCGACTAAGGTCCGTCTAGTCAAGGCTATGTTTTTTCCTGTGGTTATGTATGAATGTGAGATTTGGACTGTGAAGAAGGCGGAACGCCGAAGAATTGATGCTTTTGAACTGTGGTGTTGGAGAAGACTCTTGAGAGTCCCTTGGACTGCAAGGAGATCCATCCAGTCCATTCTGAAGGAGATCAGCCCTGGGATTTCTTTGGAAGGAATGATGCTAAAGCTGAAGCTCCAGTACTTTGGCCACCTCATGCGAAGAGTTGACTCATTGGAAAAGACCCTGATGCTGGGAAGGATTGAGGGCAGGAGGAGAAGGGGATGACCGAGGATGAGATGGCTGGATGGCATCACCGACTCAATGGACATGAGTCTTAGTATACTCCGGGAGTTGGTGATGGACAGTGAGGCCTGGCGTGCTGTGATTCATGGGGTCGCAAAGAGTCAGACACAACTGAGTGATTGAACTGAACTGATACCTCTAATAGAAGTTTCAAAAAGAGTAGATGTTTGAAGTTCTTATCACAAGAACTGCCACTGTATATAGTGATGGATGTTAACTACACTTATCTTGGTGATCAATTCACAATATATACAAACATTAAAATTGTGCTGTATATTTGAAACTAATAAAATATTATATAATATACCTCAATATAAATAACTTGTATTATGACAGCTAGAAAGTCAGGGGCAAGCTGATTATGTAATCACATTTGTAGATCACATTTCATATGCAATAATCAAACCAGGAATCTTTCTGCTTTGTATTAGAAGTTTTCTGTACCCTTAAAAAAATTGGATAACTTAATAATCAAATTTTTACCTAATAATGTTTAGTGTTGATGACTATCAGAAAGAGAAAGTAATCTTGACTTTGAGATTCCTAGTAAACACATAGGAATAAATAAACACAAAGAAAGAATAGCATCTACTTCCCTTTCTTAGGCCTCTAGAACCCTGTCATTTCTGGTATCTTCTCACTGTTTTAATAGGTAATAAGATCTATCCAATGTTGGGAAAAGTCTTCCAGTATTAAATTATCAATCATATAAATGCATTTTCATAAATGTATGTTGTTTATTTTTTCTTAAACTGAAAGTAAAATGAACTGAAAAGAATATTTTAATGATTCTATTAAGGTTTCAATTATATATTTTTTCACTCCAGATTTTCAGAAATTGATGGACCTTTGAGATTCTCTAGTCCAGTCCTTTCATTGGCCAAGAAAGAAGCTAAGAGAAGTGAGTGACTTACCTGAGGTCACAAAGCTAATTAACTGTAGAACCTAAATTAAACCCTGGTCCTTTGGGCACAAGTCAGTAAAATCTAGGGCTGAAGTGAATGAGGGGCATTGTTAAGAATACCTCCAAGTTTGAAATCTCTCATTATTTTTTCCATTCCCTTATTTCAGTTAAAATTTTCAGGGATAATTTTCTATATACAGTCAATATTCAATTCAATGAGTTTAGACAAATGCACATTATTAGATTCAGAACAGTTCAATCTCTAAAAAAAATGCCTCTGTGAAATTCTTGAACACCACTTCTGAGTACAGGCAATCACAGATAAATATTTTTGTCATTATAGATTAGGTCTATTCATTATAGAATTTCATATAGAGTTATACAGGAATAGACCTTTTGTGTCTGAATTTACTACTTAAGCATATTTCTTAGATTCATGCATGTTTTTGGTTGAGTAGTATTTCACTGAATGGGTATCTATGTTTATCCTTTCATCTCTTAGAACTTGAGATTGTCCTGACTTTTGGCTATGAATAAAGCTTCTATAATATTGGGGTGCATAAGTTTTTGTATGGAAATATGCTTTCATTTCTCTGGTACAGATACATTAAAGTGGAATTGCTGAGTCCTCTGATGAACTTACTAATGTAGATTAAAAAAGAAAGAAAGCACTGCTAAACAATTCTCTAAAGCACCATCTTACAGTCTCATCAGTGAGGTAGGAGAATTCCCATCGTTCCATTTCCCTGCCCACTTCAGGCATTGCTAGACACTTTAACTTTCCAATTTTTGTTTGTGAAATGTTTTTCTTCTTTCAAAACTGTTTTGGATATTCTGTATTTTTTGTATTTCCATAAAAACTACAAATCTTTTTCAATTTTCATTTCAAAAATTTTGGAGAGGTTAAAATGAGGTAAATTGACATACAACACAGTTTCAGATGCACAATATAATGACTCACTGTTTTTATATACTGCAAAACAATCACCATGATTAGTCTAGTTAGCATCCATCTCTATTTACAGTGACAGAATTTTTTATTAACTATGGTCACCAGGCAATATGTTATTTCCCTACAGCTTATTTATTTTATAAATGGAAGCATTCATCAACTTTCACATAAGGTTTTGAATTGGATTGTCAGTGTTTAGAGAAAGCCTCCTGGGATTTTTACTGAGATTGCGCAAAATCTATGGATGACTTGGTGGGGGTGGGGTGGGGAGGAGTGTCTTGCATATTTAAAAAATTTATTCTTAGGTTTGATGCTTTCATTTTCATTTTCTAATTGCTTATGGCTTGAATGTAGAAATGCAGTTGATTTATGTATATTGACCTATTGATTTACTGTATATTATGTATATTATCATGTTACCTTAGTAAACTCCCTAATTAATTCCAGCTTCCCTGGGGGCTCAGATGGTAAAGAATCAGCCTGCAATGCGGGAGACCTGGGATTGATCCCTGGGTTGGGAAGATCCCCTGGAGGAGGGCATGGTGACCCACTGCAATATTCTTGCCTGGAGAATACCCATGGACAGAGGAGCCTGGTGGGCTATATTCCATGGGGTCTCAAAGAGTCGGACCCAACTGAGCAACTAAACACGCACACAGCTTTTGTATAGAATTTTTTTTTTTTTTACGTGCATGATCTTGTCTCCTGTGAATAAAGAATATTTTATTCTTTATTTTCAACCTACATCTTTTTTATCTATTTTTCTTTATTTCACTGGGTAGGACCTGCAGCACATTACCAAATGGAAGTACTATAAGCAGCCATCCTTACTTCGTTCAAATGCTTAAAAATAATTATTTATCACAATTAATTCTGATGTTAGCTATAGTCTTTGGTTTTTAGCTGTCCTTCAGAGTTTAACATTGTCTGTTTATTCCTGGTTTGCTGATAGTTTTACTACAAAGGAGTGCTTCATTTTGTCATTTTTTTTCCTAAATCTCATGAGTTGATCATCTGAATTTCTTTCTTTTTTTCAGTATGGAGAATAACACTGTTTAACTTTCGAATGCTAAACCTATAGTGAATTCCCAGTATTCTATTTGGTCATTATGTGGTATCATTTTTATAGAGTACAGATATGACTTTCTTGAGAATTTGCTTAAGGACTTAGGTGTCTATGTTCATGAATAGTATTGCTTTGTGATTATCTTTTCCTGTTATTTCTTTGTATTATTTTGGTATCAGAGTAACACCTGGTCTCAACATACTATTTCCTCTCTCTTTTCTAAAATAGTTTACAGAATATTTATATTACTTATGACTTTTTAAAAATAAAATTCACCAGTGAACCCATGTGGGTCCAGAGCTAACATTTTGGAAGGCTTTTAATTACAACTTCAACTTCTTTAATAGATGTAAGGCAATTTCAATTTCTGAAGTAGTGTATTAAAATTTCCAGTTCAGTTCTGATATTTTTGTCTTTCAAAGGATTTGTTGATTGCTTATAAGTTGTTGGCAATAATGCCTTTTTGCTTTTTAAATCTCTGAAGACTCTAATTATTCTTGATATTGGTAATTGTGTATAGTTATTTTTTTATATTAATCATTCCAGCTAGACTCTATCAATATTATTAATTAGAATAAAACAAGCTTAGACTGCTTTGCAAGTTTGCATTGTATTGCATGATTTCTTTTTTGTTTTGCCTGCATTTTCTTTCACTGGTCTCTGCTCTTATCTTCATTATTTTCTTCCTTCTACTTATTTTGATTTTAGTTTGCACTTTTTCCTCCTACTTTACTACAGTAGAAGTTGAGAGTAGAAACTCTCTCTTCACTCCTAAAGGAGCATTTAAAACTATAAAAAATTTAAAATATACTGCCTTATCTGAACCCCACAGATATTGATGGTGATTATTAATACTGATTTTCATTTAAAATATTTTCTAATTGCCCCTATGATTCCTCCTTTGATCCACAAGCTATTTAGAGGCATGTTGCCTATCTTTCCGTTTTAAAGCATTTTCTAGATATCTTTTTAGTTTGATTCTACTCTGATCTGAACACCCTCTTTATAATTCAATCATCTTTTAAAACCACCAGTACTTGGTCAATGACCTATATGCACTTCAAAAGTATGTGCATTTTGCCACTGTTCAGTGGGGTTTTCTATAAATGTTGATTAGCTCAATTTGATTGATACTATTCTTCAAATTTCCTATATTCTTACTGATTTTCCATTTGTTCAGTTATTTACTTAGTGAACAAGTAGCAGCGAGGATGCCTATCTAATTGTAGATTTGTTTGCATCTCCTTTTGGTTTGGTTAGTTTTTGCCCTATGGATTTTGAAGCTTGAGTGTGAGGTACATATTCATCTTGCATTATTAAGTCTTCTTGCTGAATTGACACTTCTGTCATATGTAAGATCTCTTTTTATTTCTGAAAATGAACCTTGCTCTGGAGTCTAAAAAGGTTAATATCAAAATCACTACTCCAGTTTTCTTAGACAGTATTTGCATGGTATATCTTTTTTATCCTTTTACTTGTAAATTACCTGTGTCTCTATATTTAATATATGAATTTTATATATACCATATTGTAGAAGTCTTCCATGTATGATACTTTCTTTCTTTTGATGGGAGTATTTACCATACATGTACAGTTAATCTAATTTTCTTTTTTAGTAGCATTTAATTTCTCATTTGGTTATTAGTTTTCTGTTTGTCTCACTTCTTCTCTCTCATCTATTCTGTTTCATTTTCCTTTTTTCCTTTTTAGATTAGTGGGTTACTGTCCATAGTCACCAAGAGTTGGACATGACTTGAAGTGACTTAGTATGCACATCTGCAGAGTTGTGTCCATATTTTTGGAGGCTCAGATGGTTAAGAATCTGCCTGCAATGCAAGAGACTTGGGTTTCATTGCTGGGTTGGGAAGATTCCCTGGAGAAGGAAATGGCAACCCACTCCAGTATTTTTGCCTGGAGAATCCCCATGGACAGAGGAGGCTTGCAGGCTACAGTCTATGCGGTCACAAAGAGTCATTCACAACTGATTGACTAAGCATATTCATATATTGCGGAAGAGTCTTAGGGTAGTATACCTCCATTTAAATCTTCTCATATTATTTATACTCTTATTACTATACTTTTTACTTCTCCATATGTATTATAACATCCATATAACAAAAATATATTATACTTGATTTTTTTTGAAATTGTGAATCATTTTATAAAGAAACTTAAAAGGGACAAAAGATATTATTTTATTCACATATTTAAATTTTGTGTGTTTTTACAATAAAATACACTTGAGTTTCCATTGGGTAGAATTTTCCTTTAGCCTGAAGAATCTCCTTTTAATGTCTTGCAGCACAGCTTTGTTGGTGATACGCTTTCTTCATTTTGTCTATGAGAAAATGTCTCCATTTCACGTTCACTTTTTATGAAAATTTCATTGCATGTAGGACTTTAGATTCACAGGGATTTTGGTTGTGGTTTTCAAGACTTTAAAGATGTCATCACACTGCTTTTTTCGCATTGCTTCTGATAAGATGGCAGCTCTGAATCTTCTTTCTCTGCAAGCATTAAGTTTTTTCCTTTTTTAAAAAAATACTGTTGTTTATACCATTAGTTTTTGGCAACTTGATTAAGGTATACATTGTTATGGTTTTCTTTATGTTTTTCCATTTTGGGAATCAGTGAAATTTTGGGATCATTGGGATTTTAGTTTTTATCACATTTGGAAATTGACGTTTGTTTCAAAAGTTAAATAGACTTTTTTGAGCAGTTTTAGGTTCACAGTAAAACTGAGGGGGAAGATTCAGAGATTTCCCATTTACACTCTATGACTACTCATATCTAGCCTTTATCATTATCAACATCTTTCAACAAGATGATAAATTTGTTACAACTGATCAGCGTGCATTGACAAATCATTATTACTCAATGTCCATAGTTTACACAGGCTTCATTCTTGGGGCTGCGTATTCTTCGAGTATGGATAAATGTATAACAATACACATGGGCTTCCCTGGTAGCTCAGATGGTGAAGAATCTACCTGAACTGCAGGAGACCTGGGTTTGATACCTGGGTCTGGAAAATCCCCTGGAGAAAGAAATGGCTACCTACACCAGCATTCTTGCCTGGAGAACTCCATGGGAAGAGGAGCCAAGCAGGCTACAGTCCATGGGGTTGCAAAGAGTCGGACACGACTGAGCAATTTAACAACATAATGATGTATGTCTACATCAGCGTTAAATAGAGTTGTTTACTGCCATAAAAATCCACTGTTTTTTGCACTGTTTACCCCTTCTTCCCCTCACACCTTGGCAACCACTGATCTTTTCACAATTCACATAGTTGGAGTCATACAGAAGGCAGCCTTTTCAGATTGTCATCTCATAATCACTAGGCTGCATTTAACAATTCTCCATGTCTTTTCAGGGCTTGAAAGTGAATTTCTTTTTAGCACTGAATAATGTAAGTTTTATTGACTATGCCAAAGCCTTTGACTGTGGGGACCACAACAAACTCTGGACAATTCGGAAAGAGATGGGAATATCAGACCCCCTGACCTGCCTCTTGAGAAATCTGTATGCAGGTCAGGAAGTAACAGTTAGAACTGGACATGGTACAACAGACTGGTTCCAAATAGGGAAAGGAATACATCAAGGATGTACATTGTCACCCCGCCTATTTAACTTATATGCAGAGTATATCATGAGAGACACTGCGCTGGATGAAGCACAAGCTGGAATCAAGATTGTTGGGAGAAATATCAATAACCTCAGATATGCAGTGGAGAAGGCAATGGCAACCCACTCCAGTACTCTAGCCTGGAAAATTCCATGGATGGAGGAGCCTGGTAGGCTGCAGTCCATGGGGTCGCTAATAGTTGGACATGACTGAATGACTTCATTTTCACTTTTCACTTTCATTGGAGAAGGAAATGGCAACCCACTCCAGTGTTCTTGTCTGGAGAATCCCAGGGATGAGGGAGCCTGGTGGGCTGCCATCTATGGGGTCACACAGAGTTGGACACAACTGAAGTGACTTAGCAGCAGCAGCAGATATGCAGATGACACCACCCTTATAGCAGAAAGTGAAGAAAAAGTAAAGAGCTTCTTGATGAAAGCGAAAGAAGAGAGTGAAAATGTTGGCTTAAAACTCAAGATTCAGAAAACTAAGATCATGGCATCTTGTCCCATCACTTCATGGCAAATAGATGGGGAAACAGTGGAAAAAGTGGCAGAGTTTTTTGGGGGCTCCAAAATCACTGCAGATGGTGACTGCAGCCATGAAATTAAAAGGTGCTTGCTCCTTGGAAGAAAAGTTCTGACCAACCTAGACAGCATATTAAAAAGCAGAGATATTACTTTGCAAACAAAGGTCCGTGTAGTCAAGGCTATGGTTTTTCCAGTGGTCATGTATGGATGTGAGAGTTGGGCTATAAAGAAAGGTGAGCACTGAAGAATTGATGCTTTTGAACTGTGGTGCTGGAGAAGACTCTTGAGAGTCCCTTGGACTGCTAGGAGATCAAATCAGTCCATCCTGAAGGAAATCAGTCCTGAGTATTCATTGGAAGGACTGATGTTGAAGCTGAAACTCCAGTACTTTGGCCACCTGATGCGAAGAACTGACTCATTGGAAAAGACCCTGATGCTGGGAAAGATTGATGGCAGGAGGAGAAGGGGCCAACAAAGGATGAGATGGCTGGATGGCATCACCGACTCAATGGACATGAGTTTAGGTAAATTCTGGGAGTTGCTGGTGGACAGGGAGGCCTGGCGTGCTGCAGTCCATGGGGTTGTCATAAAGAGTCAGACTCGACTGAGCAACTGAACTGAACTGAAGTTGGATGGTAAAGAAGGCTGAGCACTGAAGAATTGATGCTTTTGAACTGTGGTGTTGGAGAAGACTTTTGAGAGTTCCTTGGACTGCAAGGAGATCAAACCAATCAATCCTAAAGAAAATCAGCCCTGAATATTCACTGGAAGTACTGATGCTGAAGCTCCAATACTTTGGCCACATGATGTGAAGAGCTGATTCATTAGAAAAGACCCTGATGCTGGGAAAGATTGAAGGCAGGAGAAGAAAGCGATGACAGAGAATGAGATGGTTGAATTGCATCACCAACTCAATGGACATGAGTTTGAGTAAGCTCCAGGAGATGGTAAAGGACAGGGATGTGTGACATGCTGCAGTCCATGGGGTTGTTGTAAAGAGTCAGACACAAATGAATGATTGAACAACAATATTTCATAATCTACACGTACAACAGTTTATCCATCACCTACTGATGGACCTCTTGATTCCTTGCAAGTTTTGCCAATTAAAAATAAAGCTGCTATGAACATCCATGGGAACGTTTTTGTGTAGAAACAACGTTCAATACCTTTAGGTAAATACTAAGGAGCATGATTGCAGAATAAGGTAAGGAAGTGTTTAGTTTATAAGAAACTACCAAATGTCTCCGAAAGTAATTTTACTATTTGCAGTCCCATCACAAAGATGGTGTGATAGGAAAGTTCCTATTGTTCCATCTTCTTGCCAGAATTTGAGGTCACTGTTCCAGATTTTAGCCATTCCAATAGATGTGCGGTAGTAGCTCATTTTGGTTTGCATTTCCCTGATAAACATATAATGCAGAACATCTTATGTGATTATTTGCCATCTGTATGATGTCTTATATAGTAAGGTTTCTGTTGAGGCCTTTGTCTTATTTTAATCAGTTGGTTTCTTACTGTTGAGTTTTTTGAGCTTGGAGTGCATTTTGGGTAACATTTCTTTTATGAGCTGTGTCTTTTGCAAATATTTCCTCCCAATCTGTAGCTTGTCTTTCATTCTCTTTCACTGTCATTCACAGAGTAGACATTTTTAATTTCAATGAATTATTGCTTATACATTAATTCCTTCATATAACATGCCTTTCATGTTGTATTTAAGCGTCATTGTCAAACCCAAAGTTTTCTCTCTGTATCTTTCAAGAGGTTTATAATTTTGCATTTGATGTTTTTAGGGTTTTGATCCATTCTAGCTAACTTTTTGAACCCATTCCAGTGTTCTTGCCTGGAGAATCCCAGGGATGGGGGAGCCTGGTGGGCTGCTATCTATGCAGTCGCACAGAGTCAGACATGACTGAAGTGACTTAGCAGCAGCAGCAGCTAACTTTTTGAAGGGTGTAAGGTCTATTTATAGATCCATTTTTTGCCTGTGGATATTCACTTGTTCCATTATCATTTATTGAAAAGGCTATCTTTGCACTGCATGTTTCCCCCTTATTCTCTGATGAAGTAATTTTGGATTAGATACTCTGCATTGTGAACATTATGCTGAGTGTCTGGATTTTGTTGACTTCCTCTAAAGAGCTGAATATTATTTTGGCATGCAGTTAAGTTTCTTGTAGATCAGCTAGGTCATTTCTTATGTTTAAACTTTGCAAAATGGGTCTGGAATAATCTTTCCTCTATGGTTGTTTACTACTAAAGAACATCTGTTATGTTGCCGGATGAGAACTTGAATAGCTCCCAGTCTTGTCTGCCCTGGAAATTGTTTGTCTTTTAGCTCACGGCCAGTTGATCTTCCCTCATCTGGTGTTGAGTATGCTCTGGACGTATGAGTATCTCAGTATTCATATGAACATTCAAATAGATCTCACCACAGATTTCTAAAGTCTTTTTTTTTTCTGTTCTTGGATAATCCCACTCAACAATTTCTAATATCTTCAAACACTATAAACTCAAAATTTTGTCTCTTCAACTAAGCCAGATTACTATGTTCTACTTGGGTTTTCCTTCTTTACGTTCTGATCTGAAAATGACTCCAGAAAGAAAGTGGGGTATTCACAGACATCACCTCATTTGTTTGTCTTCTTTCACAGTTAATAGTACTGATCAGTCTGTATTCCAACCTCTGATAATAGCTATTATTTGTGTTTAGTACTTAGAGCAGAAGAACACCTGGTCACAGATACATCATCAAATCTGGAGGTGAAAGATACTTTAAGAAAAAAGTTACAATTTTATTTCAAAATTTTACTTTTTTCTTAGGGATTTCTCATTCTTATAAATGCCATTTATGTATACTTGGGCAAGGAGATGAATGTGACCTTAAAGCTGCATTTAACAACTGGAAAAGCAAAATCTGATGTGCACGTAACTGGCATGGGTAGGTGTTGTATTTTAAGTAAATAGTTTCAAAAGATGTAAGTTTTACTTAGTGCCCATTAATTATTTTATGTGAAAAATGAAATATGTAATCTATACAATTTTTTTAAAAGTTTATTTAAATAATACAATGATTTAAAGCAAAATAACCAGCCTTCTACACATACACACACACACACACTCACTTTTTCTTTTTAAATTGTCAGATTTATTTTTTTTTCCTTCTCCAAGACCAAGCTATTTGTTAGGTAAAACTGAATGCCAACACCTTTTAAAACATGATATTTTAAGCTGAAAAGTTAAGCTGTGGGAGTTTGGGAAAACTTGCTTTAGAAATATAATTGCTTTCAAAAACATATTCTAGGACTTGAATGTCACCGAAGGAATAAAAAATGAGGGGAAATAGTAGACTGTGATCCTTGAAGCATTTGAGGAAGAAATTTTTTTTTCTAGTTTCAAGATATGGTAGACACTTCTTCCTTTTCTTAGGCCTTGGGATGTTTTTATTTGTAAGCTTCCACTATATAAGGACCAGTATTTTGACTATTGGTGTTAAAAACAAAAGGAAAAAAAAAGTGAATCCCTGTTTAGTGACTGTTTCATTGATTCTATGCCTGTCCTTTAGCGTGCACTAGAATGGCAGATGAGTCTGGCCTGTTAAATGCTGATGTGGTGTCAGGGGATTCTTGATCCAATTTTTCACTAGAACATAGTCTCTCATCTTAGTCTGACATTCTATTCTACTCACCACTGTCAATGTCAGAGGAAGTGTCATTATTTGAACAATAGCATCTTCCAGAAGAAAAGACACTGTGTTTACTTTTAAGAATGTCAGTCGCTGGACATTTAGAAGTGTTTTCTGGGGTTAGCTGAAACATATTTGACTGGACTAAAAGCAAAACTACTCGTCCATGCTGAGAATCACTGACTCAAGACTGGAAGGGCCATTAAGAGGCCAACTAGCCCAATCTCCAGCTTTCAGGTAAAGAGAAGAGATTTTTCCACTCAGTTTTTCAAGCTCTCCATGAAACATATTCTGCAATTACTTGCATTATTTCCTGGGGATTATGAAATTTCACTTCTTTTTCATATGTTAATACTTCTGGTTTGCTCTCTTGCAATATGCAGTACAACAAGAGAATATGTGTTGGCAAATATACAATTGCTTTCACCTCTAACCAGCAAAATCATGTGCACGTATCACATTCCTTATGCAGCTGCTGGTGTTCTACTGTAGGGGTCAGTGAACGTTTTCTATAGAGGGCTGGATGATCTCTGTTGTGATGCTGGCCATGAGGTCCCTGCTGCAACCGCATTAAGTCTACATTGCACCATGTAAGCATCCATAGATAATATGGAAATAAATGGGCATGATGACTGTGTTCCAAAAAATGATTATTTACAAAAGTTGACTGTGGGTCAGGGCCTGAGGGCAATAATCTGTTGAACTCTTGTTTCACTATTTTAACAAACTTAACTGTTGGGCAAGGTGGTCACAAGTACTGTCTTTTGACTCTTGCAGTTACATAAAAATGTGCCTTGGAGTCAGATAATTTCCTTACAAAGAGGCAAAGAGCCTTACAGCCTGTGATGGACATATTTCTTTGTTGGTAATATCTTTATTCTAAATGCAATGCACACCTCTCTGTTCTGCAAAGCATGTGTGTCACATGACAACTGGTCAAACTCATTGCTATATCTGATCCCCGTGGAGAAAGAATGGGGTCTTTTGTCTATAAAGCAAGATGGGTATATGCAGAACATCTTCCCACTTTCAGGGTTTCAGGGAAAGACCTACTGGCCATGTGGGCGCCATGCTCATTATTGAAGCTGATCCTGTTCTGTCTCTTCTGCGTAAATAAAGTGTTGTTCCTCTCTTGACTGTATGAGTCATGTCTTTCTTGGCAACCTCAACACCTGGAAACCATGCTGGCAGACATTGTTATGCTATTTGCTATCCTCTATGTGGTGGAACTTCTCCCTAGAGATGGTGACAGGTATCACAGGACTCTTTTGTTATTATTTTGTTACTATTACATTGATGCAAAAGTAATTGTGGTTTTGGGGAGACAACTCATAGCATTAACAATGCATTGGCCCAGGAACTGGTAAAGTACAGTGCAGTGGTGGTTCAAGAAGTTTTGCAAAGGAGATGAGAACCTTGAAGATGAGGGGTGTACTGTCGAGCCATCAGAAGGTGACAGCGACCAATTAAGAGCCATCATTGAAGCTGAGGAGAAGGGGACGACAGAGGATGAGATGGTTGGATGGCATCACTGACTCAATGGACATGAGTTTGAGCAAGCTCCAGGAACTGGTGATGGACAGGGAAGCCTGGGGTGCTGCAGTCCATGGGGTCACAAAGAGTCAGACATGACTGAGTGACTGAACTGAACCGATTGAGGCTGATGCTCTTAACAACTGCATGAGAAATTAACCAAAGAACTCAATGTCGACCATTCTACAGTCATTCAGCATTTGAAACAAACTGGAAAAGCGAAAAAGCTCAGTAAGTGGATGCCTCATGAGCTAACTGAAAATTTTAAAAATCATCATTTTGAAGGGTCATCTTCTCTTACTGTATGCAACAACAATGAACTATTTATTGATTATATTGTGGTGTGCAACAAAAAGTGGATTTTATATGACAACCAGTGATGACCAGCTCAGTAGTTGGACAGAGAAAAAGCCTTGTAGCACTTTCTAAAATCAAACTTGCACCCAAAAAAAGTCATCATCACTGTTTGGTTGTCTGCTGCCCATCTGATCCACTATAGCTTTCTGAATCCTGGCAAAACCATTACATCTAAGAAGTGTGCTCAGCAAATCGATGAGATGCACAGAAAACTTCAACACTTGCTGCTGGCATTGGTCAACAGAAAGGGCCCAATTCTCCATGACGATGCTCGGCCACACATCACGCAACCAACACTTCAAAATTTGAATGAATTGGGCTATGTAGTTTGCCTCATCCCACCATATTCTCCTGACCTCTTGCTAACTACCACTTCTTCAAGCATCAGTGTGGAGAAAACACTTCCACAACCAGCAGGAGGCAGAAAATGCTTTCCAAGAGTTTGTCCAATCCTGAAGCATGGATTTTACACTATCAGAATAAACAAATGTATTTTTCATTGGCAAAAAATTTGTTGATTGTGTGAGTGTGTTAGTCACTCAGTCATGTCCAACTCTTTGTGACCCCGTGGACTGGGGCCCACCAGGCTCCTCCATCCATGGAATTTTCCAGGCAAGAATACTGGGGTCGGTTGCCATTCCCTTCTTCAGGGGATCTTCCCAACCCAAGGCTCAAACCTGGACTTTGCAGACAGACTCTTTACCGTCTGAGCCACTAGGTAAGACTGTTGATTGTAATGGTTCCTATTTTGATCAATTAAGACATGTTTGAGCAAAGTTATAATGATTTTAAATTCACAATCCAAAGCCACAATTACTTTTGCATCAATCTAATATTATTTGAAAGATACAATATATTTAATAAAAATGTATCTTCTAAGTGTTAGATCAAGTTAAGTAATTGCTTTGAGCTAAACCTGTTACTGAACTGTTCTACAGCAAAACTAACAATTGTCAATGTCTCAGTTCAGTTCAGTTGCTCAGTCGTGTCTGACTCTTTGCAACCCCATGAATTGCAGCACGCCAGGCCTCCCCGTCCAACACCAACTGCTGGAGTTCACTCAAACGCATGTCCATTGAGTCGGTGATGTCATCCAGCTATCTCATCCTCTGCCATCCCCTTCCCCTCCTGCCCCCTAGATTAATTCAGAATGGTGTCTTATTACCCCTTGAGAATACTTGGTTATAAGGTCAGTAATCAAATCAATTACATGTTGGTTATGAAATAATTATTATCTATTGGTAGTGAAACTTTTTATTAAAACAAAGGTATGTACAATTAAATGAAAATATGCAAGTATTCAAAGTTGTTAAATAAAAATAATAAATGATATTCACAGCTAATGATATTTACTAAAGTAATTTTTAGAAAGTATACAATTTTAAATTCTAATCTAATACAAATTAGCTATTATATACTTATATTTATGCTATTATGAGAATATTGAAGCCAAGAAAAATTTTGGATAAGAATATTAGTAAAAACTTTTGCTTATAAGTAAGTAATGGCTTGGCAGGAAAATGTATATAATTGCTTAGATGTAAATATTTTTCCATCTGTTTTCTCTGAGAAATGGTGAATTTAAACTTTATAGTAAGCACTGCATACTTTAGATTTTATTTAGATTTTTCAAATTTTAGAAATATCATTGATATTAGATTATTTTTGTACGTTTTCATGTGGTTATCTTGATGTAGATTTTCAATCTGAATTAATCTATGAATTAATGAGCTATTTTTAAAAAGTAAAATTAATTTCTTATATTGAGATATAAGGAAATATACCATACATATGTTTATAAGTGCAGCTAGATATAATTAAAATCACAGCACTTATGTAATTTTTCATTTTACTTCAGGTCCTTGGTCTGAAATCCCATTAAGTTCCTCTTCATGTCCTGACAGGCAGGAAAAGTCATAATGCTGACAATATCTGTATCTTTATCTGCCCAGTAAAAAACAGCCACTTGAATTTCTTTTTATTGAGTCCATAATGGTGATCTGTATTTTTTAAAGCATGGTAATATTCTTAGATGAGTGAGGATTAAATTTGCTATGTTTGCTTCTAAATAGAGGATCTTCATTCCAAGGAATTAAGGATATGCTGGCATCACAGACTCTATCAAGATTATTACTACATTTAGAAACTGAATGAGAATGAAGTAAGAATTGAGATGGAAATCAGCTTTCTTTTTTAGCTTTAGAATCCTCTATCAGATTTTTAAAAAACTATATTCTTCATTTACATATAGTCCATTTATAGCTTATCAACCCCAGGCATACATTAAGAAAAGATCATTCTGAATGAGGGTCATGACCATATCCACAAATCTGTTTGAACAATTTGACTGAAGAACAGTCAAATCAGTCTAAAAACCAGGCATCACTCAAAAAACATTGTCAGTCAAAATGAAAGTTGTCAAGTGTTTTTTAAAATGTAACAGTGCTCTTTGTCTTATGATTTCTTTTCTTTCTTTTTTTTTTTTTTCAAATTACAACATAATGGATTTTTTTTTTTTTAATTTTAGTTTTTTATTTTTTAAATTTTAAAATCTTTAATTCTTACATGCATTCTGAATCCTTTTTTTTTCTTTTTTACTGTTCTTTTAAAATCAGCTTTATAGAGGTATAGGTATAATAATATTTACCAACTTTAAGTGTATAATCTGTGATTACAAGCATACCTCATTGTGCTTCACTTGATTGCCCTTCAAAAATTGTGGGGTTTTTTTGTGTGTTTTTTCCCTTACAAACTGAAGGTTTGTGACAAGCCTATGTTGAATAACTCTTTTGGCACCATTTTTTTTTTTCCAACAGTATTTGCTCACTTATTTCTCTGAGTCACATTTTGGTAATTCTCACAGTATGGCAAACTTTTTCACTATTATTTTATTTGTCATGGTGATCTGTGATCCTCGGTGTTACTATTATAACTTGCTGAAGGCTTAGATGCTGGTTAGCATTTATAACAATAAAGCATTTTTGAATTAAGGTATGTACTTACTTTAGATATAATGCTATCGCATATTTAACAGACTATAGTTTAGTTAAACATTACTTTTAAATACACCGGGAAACCAAAATTGCCATATTCATATTATAGTGGTAGTCTGGAACTGAACTCCCTATATTTCTGAAGTATGTCTGCAATGGTTAACCACCACTAAAATCCTAAGAAAAAACATTGTTATCATCCTTACATTTCTCTTAATTCCTATTGTAGTCAGTCCCCTATTCATTGCCCACCCCCATCACCAGTGATCTGTCTTCTTCACCCTTGCTTTGCGTTCTCTAGAATTTGATGTAAATGGAGTCATATAGGATATCATCTGTTATTTCTGGCTATTTCATGTAGCTTGATTCTTTTGAGATTTATTCATGTTGTCAACAAACATGAAAAAAATCCTTAATAAATGGCTGTTATTTTGCTTTAAAGAATTGTGTTTTAAGCTATAAATGAAAAAAAGGGTTTTTAAATTTAGTCATGTATTTACCATTTCTGGTACTCTTCATCTTTGTATGGATTAAAATTTCCTTCTGGTAGGTACTATATTCCTCCTCTTTGAGGATTTGCCACAACTTATAAGGCACATCTGCGGTGGATTAATCCACTCAGTTTATCATTCTGAAAGGTATACTGTGCCTTCATTTTGAATGGCATTTTTACTAGTCTAGGGATTCTTGATTGATGGATTTTTTGGTTTTTTTCATCAGATCCTTAAAGATGCTCCTTTACTATCTTCTGTATTGCATAGTTTCTAGCAAAAAGTCTACTGTAAGTTTAATTTTTTTCCTATAAACATAGAAGTCTTTTTTTATTCTGGTTGCTTTACAATTCTTTACCTATAACTGGTTTTCAGCAATTTGACCTTAATTTTTTTTAATATAGTTTTATTCAGGCTTATTCTGTTTGGTATTTGAATTTAGAGATCTGGGAATTGAGTTTTTCATCAAATTTGGAAAAACATTTAGCCATTATACCTTCATATATTTTTCAGCTTTCAGGTCTCATCCTTTTGGAACTCTAAGAACAACTATGATAGATGTTTAACATTGCCCCGATATTGCCCCACAGAATGCTGATGCTCTGTATACTTTTTTCTGTCATTTGTCTTTCATTTAGGATTTATACAGCTATGCCTGCAAATATGCTTATTTTTCCCTTCTGCAGTTTCTCATACTTAAATGTCATCCAGTGAGGTTTTCATTTTAAACAATATACTTTTTAAAACAAGATGTTCTATTTTTGTATTTTTCATATATTTCCTTTTTCTCTATGTGCACGTTTTCCTCTACCTCGTTGAACAAATAGAGAACACTTTTACTAACTTCTTTAGTGTTCTCTTTTGCACTTTCGATGATTTCTCTCATTTCATGCTTTAGTTTTTATTGATTGGTTTTTTACCTGGTTCTGAACATATTTTTGTGTTTCTTTGTATGCTTAGTGTACTTTATGTCTTTTTGGTTAGACATTGTGAATTTTACTTGTTACATCCCCTTAAATAGAATCAGATTTTATTCTACCATGAAATTAAATTCCTTGCAATCAGATTGATGCTTTCAAGGGTTGCTTTTTAAATTTCATTACAGCAGGACTAGAGTGGTGCCTAGTCTTGAACTACTTCAGCCCCACTATTAAGGAGCTATCTCTCTGAGGATTGTATCTAATACTCTATATTTTACCACATCTCTCCTATCAGGCTGGTGGGAATATGAACTATTTCCATCCATGTTTCAGTCCCTGAAATTTTCCTGAAAGCTCCTTTCCTGTGATTCTCTTTTTGGGTAGTTTCACTCACACCTTCACATGTCATAAATCAATCATCTAATGATGGGCACATGTGTTGTCTCCATGTCTTGGCTATTGTAAATAGTTCTGTTATGAACATTTTGGGGTGCATGTATCTTTTCAAATTAGAGTTTTTATCTTTACCAGATATTCCCAGGAGTGGTACTACTGGATTATATGGTAGCTTTATTTTTGTTTTTGTATTTTTTTAAGGAACCTCTATACTTTTTTTGCATCCTGGGTGCATCAACTTACATCCCCCACCAACAGAATAGGAGAGTTCCCTTTTCTCCATACTCTTACTGGCATTTATTATTTGTAGGTTTTTGGTGATATCCATTCTGTCTCAGTTCAGTTCAGTTGCTCAGTCATGTCTGACTCTTTGCAACCCCATGGACGGCAGCATGCCAGGCCTCCCCGTCCATCACCAATGCCTGGAGTTTGCTCAAATTCATGTCCATTGAGGCAGTGACGTCATCCAACCACCTCATCCTGTTGTCCCCTTCTCCCCTGTCTAGTGTGTTCCTTCTCCCCATTCTGTCTAGTGTGATGTAATACTTCACCGTGGTTTTGATTTGCATTTCTGTAACTAGCAATGTTGGACATCTTTTCACGTACCTGTTGGCCATCTGTATGTCTTCTCTAGAGAAATGTCCACTGACATCTCCTAGCCATTTTTTTAGATTTTTCTTTTTAAGATGTTGAGTTGTATGAGTTAATTGTGTATTTTGGAAATTAATCCCATGTTAGACACAAAATTTGCAAATATTTTATCCCATTTCATAAGTTATCTTTTCATTTTGATGGTTTCCTTTGCTGTGTAAAAGCTTATAAGTTTTATTTGTCCCATTTGTTTAATTTTACTTTTAATTCTTGGCAGCTCTATTTTTATCCTTTTAAGGAGTCCCCATACTGTTTTCAGTTGTGGTTGCACTAATTTATGTTCCCACTAAAAGTGTAGGAGGGTTCCTGAAGTCTAAAGCCAGCGAGCATCCCTCTGTTGAATCCAGAGCTCTTTTTCTGTGTATTTCTCTCCTCCTATCAGTCTCTCCTGAAGATTTAAGCTGTTTGTCTTCCTAGGTCTTCAACCCTAATCCCTCAATACACTGAGACATCTGAACATGCCGTGAGCTTCCTCTTCCTAAGCCACTGCCTAGAAACTTCTTCCAGTTAAACTGAAGGTTCATTTTATTTTCTCTTCACTTGCAGATCATATTCATGAACTGTCTGTTATCCAAGTTTGAAAAACAAATGGTCTTACGTTGTTTTCAGTTCTCTAGTTGCAGGATGATAAATTTTGTCTCTGTTTACTTGGTCAGAAGTGGAAAGTCTGATCTTTTTTTTTCACCAATAATCTATTAGGAATCATAGCACCAATCTGCTGCTATCGTCATCTTTCAAATATATATATATCTGAAACTAACCTCCTGTCACCAAATTCACAACTACTATCTCTTTTAAAAAATGTATTGGTGTATAGTTGATTTACAAAGTTGTATTAGTTTAGGTGTATAGAAAAGTGATTCAGTTACACATATACCTATATTTCATTCTTTTTCAGATTATTTTCTCACATAGGTTATCACAAAATATTGAGTTTCCTGTGCTTTACAGTAGATCCTTGGTGGTTATGTATCTTATGTGTATATGTTAATCTCAACTTCTTGATTTAGCCTCACTGCCACCACTTTTCCCCTTTGGTCATCATAAGTTTGCTTTCAACGTCTGTAAGTCTATTTGTTTTGTAAATAAACTCATCTGTACTTTTTCTTTTTTAAATTAGATTCCACATGAGTGTTATCATATGAAATGTGCCTTTCTCTGACTTGCTTTACTTGGCGTGGTCATCTTTAGATCCATCCATGTTGCTGCAAACAACGTTATTTCATTCTGTTTTATGGCTAAGTAATGTTTCATTGTGTGTGTGTATGTGTGTGTATATATATGTATATACACACACATACACACATACACCACATCTTCTTTATCTGTTCCTCTGTCGGTGAACATTTAAGTTGCTTCCATGTCTTGGCTATTGTAAATAGTGCAATCTACACATTCAATGTAATCCCTGTCAGATTACCAGACGGTATTTTTCACAAAGCTAGAGCAAAACATTTTAAAATTTGTATGGAAACACAAAAGACCCTGCCTGAATAGCCAAAGCAATCCTGAGAGAGGAATACAGAGTTGGAGGAATGAGACTCCTTGATGTCAAACTATACTACAAAGCTATTGTAATAAAAATAGTATGTTACTGGTGCAAAAACAGAAATTTAGATCAATGGAGCGAGAGAGAAAACCTAGAAATCTAGACACCTATGGTCAATTAATCTACGACAAACAAGGCAAGAATATAAAATGGAGAAAAGACAGTTTCTTCAATAAGTAATGCTTGGAAAACTGGACAGCTACATGTAAAATAATGAAATCAGAACATTTTCTAACACAATATAAAAAAATAAACTCAAAATGGACCAAAGACCTAATATAAGGCTAGACAATATAAAACTCTTAGAGGAAAACATAGGCAGAACGCTCTGTGACATAAATCATAGGAAAATCTTTTTCAATCCACCTTCCAGAGTAATGAAAATAAACAAATGAGACCTAATTAAACTTAAAAGCTTATGCACAGTAAAGGAAATCATAAACAAAATAAATGGACAACCCACAGAATGGGAGAAAATATTTGCAAATAAAGTGACTCACAAGGGATTAATCTTCAAAATACACAAACAGCTCATGTAGTTCTATGTGAGAGGAAAAAAAAAAAAAACCCACAAACAACCCAAACAAAATGTAGGCAGAAGTTCTAGACATTTCCTGAAAGAAGATGTACAGATGGTCAACAAACATGTGAAAATATGCTCAACATCTCTAATTATTAGAGAAATGCGAATCAAAATTATAATGAGGTACCACCTCACAAGGGTCAGATTGATCATCATCAGAAAGTTTACAAACAATAAATGCTGGAGAGGGTGAGGGGAAGAGGGAACGCTTCCACACTACTGGTAGAAATGGAAATTGACGTGACCACGATGGAGAACAGTACGGAAGTTCCTTGAAAACGTAAAAGTTGAAAATACCGTATGACCCAACGACTACTATTTCTATCCAAATCACTGTCATCTCTAATTTGTATTGCTTCCATAGCTCCCTGACTGTTCTCCCTGCCTCCATTCTTGCTTCTCAAAAGTCATATCTCCACACTGCTACCAGAGAGATCTCAATATAATATAAATAAACTATATTATGTCCTGTATCTTCATCCCTCCAATTTCTCTCACATTTTGAATAAAGTAAGAGTCTTATTCTGGTTTACAGAACCCTAGACACTTTTACCTTCACGACTGTGTCTCCAAGCTAATTATCTACCATAATAGATAGATATGTTTTTTTGTTGTTGCTGCTGTTGTTTTTTTGCGTGTTCTATATGCTCTATCCATACAGATCTCCTTGCTGTTCATTGAACAAAGCAAGGTCACTTTCATCTCAGGGTCTTTGCACTTGCTATTCCCTCAACTTTGAACATTCTTTCCTCAAGTAATCACACAGAATATTCCTGTACATCATCAGATCTAAACTCAACTGTTACTTTCTCAGAGTGTTTATTGCTGAGAATACTACCTGATGTAGGACCACCTCCACTAATCCACTCATCTTGCTTCATTTCTTCTTCAGAGCACTGCTCACTATATTATGCATTCCATTAGCATCCTCTTAATACATCTCAACAAGAACATAGGTTTAAAAGGAATGAGAATTTTATTTTCATGGTCTGGCATATATTACAGAGGTCATAAAACTATTTCAATGAATAATCAGTTGCCACATAATGAGTTTAGAAGCAAATTACTTCTAAGTATTTAAAATTCAAATAGTATTATAGAAAAATTCAATATAGCAACACAAAAAATTTCCTTCCAGATCCATAGAGGATGGATCCCCCAGATATGAAGGTGAGTGGAAGCTCCTCTTCATTGGTTCCCTGGTTCTCAACAAGTTTATGTCTGATTTGGAAGACTTATAAGTTCAGAGCCCATATTCTGCATGTGTACCCATATTCTTCTATGAGTGCCTTTATCATATTTTTAAATTTATTTTTGAGGATCTAAATGAGTTTACAGTGAAATGTTAGTGCCTGCAGATTTTATTTTCTTGGGCTCCAAAATCACTGCAGACAATGACTGCAGCCATGAAATTAAAAGACACTTGATCCTTGGAAGAAGGAACACTTGCTCCAATATTAAAAGAAAAAAAAAAAAACTTGTTCCAAAATTAAAAGACACTTTTTCCTTGGAAGAAAAGCTATGACAAACCTAGACAGTGTGTTAAAAAGCAAAGATATCACTTTGCGACAAAGGTCTGTATAGTCAAAGTTATGGTTTTTCCAGTAGTGACATCCAGATGTGAGAGTTGGACCATAAAGAACACTGAACATCGAAGAATTGATGTTTTTGAACTGTGGTGTTGGAGAATATCCTTGAGAGTCCCTGGGACTCCAAGATCAGACCAGTCAATCCTATAGGAAATCAACCCTGAATATTCATTGGAAGGACTGATGCTAAAGTTGAAGCTCCAATACTTTGGCCTCCTGGTGTGAAGAGTCAAATCATTGGAAAAGACTCTGATGTTGGGAAAGATAGAAAGCAAAAGGAAAAGGTGGCAGCAGAAGATCAGGTGCTTAAATAGCATTATTGACTCCATGGACATGAATTTGAGCAAACTCTTGGAGATAGTGAAAGACAGGGAAGTCAAGTATACTGCAGTCCATGGGGTTGCAAAGAGTTGGACATGATTTAGCTACTGAACAAGAACAGAGACTTTCATTACTTATAAAATTCCTAATTTTCCTGATCAGCTTCTCCTGGTCATGTTTATGTGTAATTGGACTAATTCAGATAATCAGCCAGTTCAATCCAAAGCACTCCTACATCCCCCTCTCTGGTAGTCATTTTCTATGAGATGCCATGCAGCTTACTTCCAGATATTTTCGTAAATAAAAAGTATTCATAGATTACCATTTGTCTGTTCAGTTCTTTCTTGTTCACTGTTAGTCGTTTAACAAATGACTAATTGAAGATAGGGCATTATAGAGGACACATTGAAATACTAACTTCACTCTTTGTGGAATGAACTTTACTCCTCTTTTGTACCTGGAAAAATGATTTATTTTTACTATTTAATTACTGAGCCAGTATTTCTATAAACAGTTTTCTATAGTTTTATTTAAGTATTTCTATAAATAGTTCTCCCTGAGAAGGAGAACTGACTTCATTATGTTTCTTTTCTTTGTTTAACATATCTGTCTTCATCAGAGACAGTTAGCTCCTTGAGAGCTAGAACTTTATCTTTGATTGTATAGACTCAGAATCTTGTACAATATTCTCAGTAAATATCCACAGAATGACTGTGTGAAAAACAGTGTTGAGTATGTGAAACAGACTAACAGAATGGGATATATAAAGATTAATACTGGACATAATAAATGAAGAAAGTTTAATTAGAAAAGAAGCTCTAGAACTGGCCAAAGATTAAATATGATATATTTTGGTGGATGAAAAATATTAGGGTGTTCTGGGAAAAGAAGTGTGAATAGGTATGAAGATGAAAACTTGAATATCATGTGGGACATTAAGGAGACTGACTTGATTTGGTAGAAAATACATTTTGAAGAGTTTCTAGAAATAGGTTTGGACGTGTTAGATGAACTTGATTATCCAGAGCTGTAAACTAATGGAAAAAATGTCTAGACTTAATGTAGTAGGCAATAGAGATCTAGTAATAATGATTCAATTCTCTCAACTCTTCTCTTTTCTCAACCAGGAATAGGAATGTCTTAAAAAATCAACTTTATCCTTTATTTTGACTGTAAGTAGTAGCTGGGAATGGCTATAACCACCAGATGATGTATAGTAGAGAATACTGCAAATGGCCTTATATTATAATATGATCACTCAAGTCTGCTCTCGGCCAGGCCTCTGCCACCACTGACTGCACCACCTGCCTCTTCCACCTTTTCACACACTGGCCCAGAGCCCAGAAAAAAACAGCGGTTTGCAATCTACTGGAAAAGTTGTAAGCTTACTCCGAAGGAGATAGAGAAAGCTTAAACCATAATCCTGTGAGTGAGAAGAAAGCAAGGCTAGACAAGAGGGACAAATTAATGGAGGAACTGACAAGAAATAATGATACCATTTAAGACAGTTGTGATAATAAGCAAAGTAATGGTACAGCTGATCATGGTGTAGGGTGAGAACTGATTAGAAGTGGGCAGGAGAGAGGCCACAAGTTAGGGTCTGTAGATATTCAGTTTAAAGTGACAGCATTATCATCCAAGAGGAGTAAAAAGTGATAATACAATAAATTAAACTAGAGATTCCTCAGGAGGGAAAACAAGTTCAGGAGAGAGAATTAGAGTTCAGGAGAAAGGACACAAACTTTTGCAGAGGTGATAATTAAAGTTATGAAAATAGATGAGTTCTCTTTAAGTGACTGTAGATGGGCGAAAACAGAGAACACGTTCTGGTATTTTATAATCAAATACATCATTTATTCCACATTGAGTCACTTAATTTAAAATTTCTCTGTGAAAATAATAATAAGCAAAAATACTTATGCAGAGGCTAAATCCTTTGTTAGAGGCTGAGGCACCACCAGAGAGAAAGAAGAAAATTAGTCCCTAGGGATAGAGATTGTGCTCAGAAATGGGAAGTGCCGATCACAGTGAGTCCCTATGACATTATAAAATAAATTCTGCTCTTCACACAGAAATCTGCCATCAACCTGAATGCATTTGGGGTTCTCTGAAAGAATAAGAATACATTTCCAAAAACATTTCCACAAAACTTTCCTTCTTATTCCCAAGGGACTAAACGTTGCACACCAGGAGGAAAAGAAGACACAGCCAGGAGACAATCTGTATGGTTTTGTAAGACCAAGATATCTGCAGGCTTGAACCACAGAGAATTTGCTTTCCCTCTCTGTGTGAGCAGGGTCTCTTTGCTAAAGCAGGTTGCGATAGGCTTCAGCAGGCTTTTTGTGAGACTACAGTTTGAAAATTAATAAATAAGTACACTGACATTGCCTGAGGCAAAGGAGCAGGACCTCAGCAAGTGTGCTTGCACTTCAAGGGCCTCTCTCATGCGGTCTATGTAAGCCACCTTGTTCATGGAGAAAAAGTGTGCCAATCCACACAACCCAAATTATGTGTAAATATAGGATACTTGTCAACTATTTATTCACAGGGAGCTGGAAAAAGAATTTGATAGATGTCTTCTAATAAAGAAATCCACCAATCAAAGCTCTAAAAATGGCTGAATGTAAGACATTTCACCTAGTAAAATAAATGTAAAATTCATTTCATTCCATAAGCATTGAATTTTTTAAGATGAACTCTAATCTCTGCTTTATAGAAATTGTATCATAGAGACATACAAATTCACACAGAAATCACATAAAAAAAAATATCAGGAGAGAAAAACTGTACTTTGCTATGGGTTAAATTTAAACATGGTAGGAAACAGTGGACCAGGCTTCCCAAACAAGAAACCTTTTAAAACAGGATTTGAGGCATGAAAAGGAAAAATTAGTCTTCAATATAGCCACACTGGGGAGGGGGGTTGATTATTTAAAGGGATACAAAGGAAATTGTTTTGAAAGCATTTAATTTGTGCATGTTTTTAATCAACAATCATTGTCATATGACTCATTTTCAAATCTGAAAGACAACTTTTTTACAGAATCCTAAAAGTTGGGGGAATTTTAAGTAGGTGACTTCTAGACCCATGCTTTTTTACCACAGAAGAACTGAATCAGAGTGATTAGAAGTGGAGCCACACATGGAATCTAAGTATACAATGAGGCCTGTTTTTCAGTATTAAGACAAGTCAGGTAAAATGTGGCTGAAAGTTTGAGGAGTAAGACAATGAGAAAATGGTAATTTTAATCCATTTTAAAAATACACTGATGACTTCAATTTTTATCCAATAAAGATTCTCTGAATAAATACATCATTTACTACTGATAAAATATGATTGTGAAGTATACAATACATATCCCAAAATTTACAAAACATAAGTACAATCCGTAAAATAACACAATGAACTCATCTGTACCCACCACTTGACTTAAAAAATAGAACATGGACTTCCAGTTCTTCACATAAGGAGACTGGAAGTTTTTACCTCCATTCTGCTGCTGCTAAGCCGCTTCAGTCATGTCCGACTCTGTGTGACCCCATAGACGGCAGCCCGCCAGGCTCCCCCAACCCTGGGATTCTCCAGGCAAGAACACTGGAGTGGGTTGCCATTTCCTTCGCCAATTCAGGAAATTGAAAAGTGAAAGTGAAGTCGCTCAGTCGTGTCCGACTCTTAGCAACCCACACACTGCAGTCCACCAGGCTCCTCCGTCCATGGGATTTTCCAGGCAAGAGTACAGGAGTGGGGTGCCATTGCCTTCTCCATTCTAACAACAGCTAAAAAGCCAAACAAAAATCAACAACTCAACTCTTCTAAGATCTATAAGAGAAGTGAGATCACAAGGCAAACTGCTGCCTACGAAATTAAAAGAGAAACATGTAGATACAGTGAATCACAATTTACCAGAGCAGAAACTCACAAGATGAGACCTCCATGGAAACCAGTACTGGAGTAGGAAACGCAGGACTGTAGCAAACAAATTGCTGGAGTTTTACAGTGGTCAACTCTTGGGCGTTAAAAACTCCAGGGGAATCCAATCAGGGAGGGATCCCCATATTTTATTAGTTTTATATCTGGGAACTCAGCTACTTGTCTCAGTATATAGCTAAGAAAAATCTTCCTCATACTTTCAGCAGGCAAAGGAAAAGGAACCCTCTTGAAATAATCCAGAGCACTATGTTCTTAACAAGGTCTGCCCTCAGAAGAAACAGGTAAACCAATTCTATTCAGCTGGTTTTATTTGAGCCTAATAAACCTAGGGAGCTTCCCAGGTGGTTCAGTGGTAAAGAATCTGCCTACCAAACAGGAGACATGGATTTGATCCCTGGGTCAGGAAGATCCCTTGGAGAAGGAAATGACAAACCACTGCAGTTTTCTTGCCTGAAGAATCTGCAGTCCGTGGGGCTGCAAAGTCAGACATGGCTGAGCGACTAAACAACAACAGCAGACCTAGGGGACGGAACAGACCCAGCTATAGCTGGCTGTACCTTTCATGAGACAGAATGGAAACAGCTAACTCCCAGCTACTTAGCCATCCTAAGAAAGAAAAGGAAAAAACCTGAGAAACGCTTGTTTATTTCACAGTACACGGAAGAATGAAGTTGAAGAAGAAGACTAAAGTTGTAGGGCTGACACTGTCAGACTTTAAGACTTACTACAAAGCTACAGGTATCAGGACAGTGTGGTACTGATGAAAAAAAAAAACCAGATCAGTAGAACAGAAAGAGAGCCCAGAAATATCCCTGTGTAACTATAGTCAACCAATCTTTGACAAAGGAGAAAGGATAGTCTATTCAATAAATGGTGGTGAAACAAGTGGACATCCACATATACAGAAAAGATGATTCTAGACACAGACTTTATGCCATTTACAAAAATCAACTCAAAATGGATCACAGACCTAAACGTAAGTGCAAAATTAATACCCCCAGAAGATAACATTGGAGAAAACCTAGATGACCTTGGGTATGGTGATATTTTGGATACAATACCAAAAGCATATTCCATGAAACAAATAACTGATAAACTGGACTTTATTAAAATTAAAAACTACTACTCTGCAAAAGTAAATGTCAGCAGAGAAGACAAACCACATATTGGAGTAATAACTTGTAAAAGAATTATCCTCCAATTAAAAATAATTTAAAAAGACACAACTGATAAAAGACTGGTATGCAAAATATAAAAATAACTCTTCAGTTCAGTTCAGTCGCTCAGTCGTGTCCAACTCTTTGCGACCCCATGAATTGCAGCACGCCAGTAAGAAAACAAATAACTGAATTAAAAATGGGCAAATGACCTCAACAGACATTTTACCACACAAGGTATAGAGATGGGAAATAAGCATACAAAAAATGATTTCTAATAGTCATGAACATCTTTTGGTTTTCATCTCCTGTAAAGTATTACTTTCACATTTTCTTTTTTTTTTTAAATTTCTTGATTGCTGGGTATTCCTAATAATCTGGGCATTAATAATTTGTTGCTTTTGATATTTCAAGTATGTTATCATTTTTCTCTTACCATGCCTTTCATTGATGATAAATCTTTAATTTTTACATATTCAAATAATAAATTACCTTTAAAGCCTACTATTTACAGTTTCATAGTTTTAAGTCTTTCCATATTTTCAGGATGGAAAATAGTTGCTTAGATTTTCTTCTAGGTTTTGAGGAATGTGGTATGAGAATGTTTTATTCTACTTTGTACAAATATCTACTTTGGAAGAAAATGATAACCCACAAAATATCTCAAAAATTCTTGGTCTAGTTAATGGTCATAATTTGCTTCCAACATTTTATTATGAAAAATTTCAAATATACAGAAAAAGTGAAGAAATATTACAATGAGTATCCATAATACAGCCCATGTTTGATAATTGTAGACATTTTTGGCATATCTGCTTTAGCTGTATTCACACTTTCTCTACTGAGTAAAATCAAAGATTTCTTAGAATCCTTTTTTCTCTTTAGAAAATAACACATTCAGTGATAGAGTAAGAACATTCTATTTAAATGACACTTTAAAGATTCTTTTTTTCTCTCTTTGTGATTATGTTACCAGTTCAAGATACAGTTGGGCTTATTTGTCTCACTTTGTCTTCAATTTTTAGGTTTGTATATAGTTTAAAAATCAAAACAATGTAAAACAATAAATCAGTAAAGACTGAGGTCATGGCTATTGTCTCTATCATGTCAACCCCCTTCCCCATAAGTGACCACTGTTACTACTTTCTGGCTTACCATTTGATTGTTTGTTACAAAAAAAAAGCAAAGACAAATGTAATAGATATATTCTATATTTAACCCAAAAGTGTTATAAAATAGTCATTTCTCTCTACTTTGATTTTTCCTCTAATAATAGTATCAAATATCACTCCATATCAGTACTTAGACATCTTTTTCATTCTTTTTTAATGATCACTACATTGTGCCCACAGACTATAGTTTATTTAATCAGACTACTACTAATTGACATTTGTATTATTTCCTATACTGTTTTCTTTTTGCAAAAGTATTTAGTTGGGGTAGATTCCTTAGGGGTGAAATTTTTAGTTCTCATGACACGTAGAATTATTTAAGATAATGTCGAGTCCACAAAGTTCGAATCATTTGTACTCTGACTAGCAACATATGACAGTTCTGATTCTCTGTAACCTTACTCTCAAACTTTGGGAGTTTTGCCAATCTGATAGCTGAGAAATTATATCTCTAGTTTTAATTAGTGTTTCTCTTATTACAAATGAGGATGATTATATTTGCATCTATTTAGCAGTTCATCTCTTTAGGGAACCACCCTTCCATTCTGAGTCCATTTGGTAGAGGAGGACCTCATCAGGTTAAGTAAATCTGTATATACTATTCTTTTTGCTGCAGTGATTGGTTCAGAGACAGTCACTTGGCATGTTTGGAGCCAATAATGTCAGGTCTAACTGCTGTGGGTCAAGAAGCAACAGTTAAAACTGGAAATGGAACAACTGACTAGTTCAAAATTGGAAAAAAGAGTACAACAAGTCTGTATATTGTCACCCCATGAAATGCCAGGCTGGATGAATCACAAGTTGGAAACAAGATGACCAGGAGAAATATCAACAACTTCAGATATGCAAATTATACCACTCTAATGGCAGACAGTGAAGAGGAACTAAGAGCCTCTTTATGAGGGTAAAAGAGGAGAGTGAAAAGCTGACTTGAAACTCAACATTAAAAAAAGATCATGGCATCCATTCCCATCACTTCATGGCAAATACAAGAGGAAAAAGTGGGAACAGTGACAGATTTTACTTCCTTGGGCTCCAAAATCATTGTGGATGGTGACTGCAGCCACAAAATTAAAGATGTTTGGTCCTTGGAAGGAGAGCTATGACAAACCTAGACAGTATATTAACAAGCAGAGGTACCACTACTTTGCTGACAAAGGTCAGAACAGTCAAAGCTATGGATTTTCCAGTAGCCATGTACGGATGTGAAACTCAGATCATAAAGAAGGCTGAATGTTAAAGAACTGATGCTTTCAAATTGTGGTGCTAGAAGAGACTCCTGAGAGTCCCTTGGACTGCAAGGAGATCAAGCCAGTCCATCCTAAAGGAAATCAACCCTGAATATTCATTGGAAGGACTGATGCTGAAGTTGAAGCTCCAATACTTTGGCCTCCTGATATGAAGAGCCAAATCATTGGAAAAGACTCTAGTGCTGGGAAAGCAAAAGCAAAAGGAGAAGGTGGCAGCAGAGGATAAGATGGTTAAATAGCATTACCAATTCAGTGGACATCAATCTGAGCGAACTCCAGGAGATAGTGGAGGACCAGGTCTGAGGAGCCTGGCATGCTGCAGTCCATGGGGTCGCAAAGAGTCAGGTGTGACTTGGTGGCTGAACAACAGACCAAAGATTGTGCTTTCTCTTGTGTTTGAGTAGATTGATTCCTATTTCCTTTACATTCTTTGTCACATGAGAACAAAATCACTACCTCCCCTTCTTGCATCATCAAAAAAATATGCAATGAACAAATTATTGTTAAATATTGCATTCCCCAGTGCATTTGAACTGCATAGAAACCAAGCAATAATATAAAATATAGCAACTGACCAAAGCCAAGGATATAAATTAAAATTGTATCTGTGTATTTCTATTTATATTTTTATTTAAATGATGAATCTCAGAGTGACTTAGAATACTATACCTTTTTCATAGGTATGTGATTATGAAATAACTGCTGCTGCTGCTGCTGCTAAGTTGCTTCAGTTGTGTCTGACTCTGTGCGACCCCAGAGACGGCAGCCACCAGGCTTCCCTGTCCCTGGGATTCTCCAGGCAAGAACACTGGAGTGGGTTGCTATTTCCTTCTCCAATGCATGAAAGTGAAAAGTGAAAGTGAGGTTGCTCAGTCGTGTCCGACTCCTAGCGACCCCTTGGACTGCAGCCTACCAGGCTCCTCCGTCCATGAGATTTTCCAGGCAAGAGAACTGGAGTGGGGTGCCACTGCCTTCTCCAATGAAACAACTACTTCAGTTAAATCTCTCCTGCGAAATCTAAAATGGAATACCCGGACATGTTTTAATTTATCCTTCAGTGATAATCATTTCAAATACCGAATATCTACTTAATACAAAATGTATTTACAAACAAAATATTACAAAGTTCTTAATATATTTGTTGTAGATATTCACTTTTGTAGCTCTTACCTTTTATATTTATCGGTCATGTGAAAATAAAACAATGGATGTGAAGTTTAGGCATTTGATTAAAGGTGAATTAAGCATTCTGGAAAAACTGTGTATTCAGTATAATTATACTTACAAGAAAAGATGAGTAAGAGCGAGCCATTCAATGTCTTGGCAACTGTTTTTCCACATGGCTGACAGACATAATAAAAGCCCTGATCAGACACAAATATACCCTTAAGATATATTAATTTCCAATAAACTAAAGAAATAACATAACAATAAGAATTCATTTTGCTGGCAGTTTCACTTACTTTACTTTGTATTTCGCTAATGTCATCTGTAGTGTAAAATATTAGTATGCCAAAAAAATCACATATGAACAAATGGAATCTATTCTTTATACTAGTTAAAATTTCCCTATTTACTAATCCACCCTTGAGCTACTTTGTGTTACACAAACACATCATTATGTGAGAATAGTTACTCTGCCTGCAACAAAATAATCACTCAACAGTTTAAGCTTCTATTATTTTTATCACAGAATCTGTCGGCCAATACAGGAGATGCAGGAGTTGCAATTTCAATCCCTGGCTCAGGAAGATTCCCTGGAGAAGGAAATGCCAACCCACTTCAGTATTCTTGCTTGGAAAATTCCATGGGCAGAGGGAGCTGGTGGACTGTAGCCCATGGGGTCACAAAGACACAACTGAGTGACCAAACACACACAGTCTCAGAATATACACCATTTAACAAGTGTACTGTCCACTTAAGTTTAAATTGCACGTATCTATTAATCAGAGATTTTGAGCTTCCCTGGTGGTTTAGCAGGTATGGAATCCACCTACAATATAGCAGACGTAGAAAACGAGGGTTCGATTCCTGAGTTGAGAAGATTCACTGGAGAAGGAAATGTCAACTCACTCCAGTATTCTTGCCTTAAAAATTGCATGAACAGAGGAGCCTGGCAGGCTACAGTCCATGGGGTCACAAAGAGTTGGACACAACTGAATGATTAAGCACAAGAGATTCCCAGAACAGAGCCAAGTAGTCAATTAAACTGATATAATAAAAATAATGCACTTTTAATGTGTGCATATTAATATCATTACTGCTAAACATCAGGAATCGAAAGTACCTGCTTCACTAAATAAATCTTTAACATATATATGAATACAGATCATTTAATTCACTTTCATGAAACTTTCAAAAAATTCCAATGTCCTGCATAGTCATATTTCTAAACATAGATTATTTTTATGCCAACATTTTCAAAGCAGACCTTGTAAGAAAAAAAAAAAAACCCAAGTACATTAAGTTCAGCCTTCTTAGATGCACTTCAGTGGTGCCTACTTCTATTTAATCAAGTTTAATTACAAACTGTCTTGTACCTAGAACAATGTACATGTATAAAATTTCTTCACTCCCCCTCCCTGATTTTAAAGATTGTAAACATTTTTTTTTTAACAAAAAGAAATAAAAGAATAGAACTTTTCCTCTGGGAGCTTATGGTCTATAGTGGAAGATTTCTATACTCAGTGAGGACTGCTTATGGTCTATAGTGGAAGATTTCTACACTCAGTGAGGACTGCTCTGGTAGAAATACCACAAGATATCATAAGAATAGAGATGGTGAGAATATTATATAAGCTGACCTGAGTGGTACAGAGCAGAAGTCTCATTAGAAAAGCCTGTGAGAAAAGAGAGAAATGATGGGAGTAGAAAATATCCCAGGCAAAGGACCTGGCATAATCCAGTTAGACAACAGTTCTACAAGGTTGCAGTGTGAAATGAAAGGGTAAGAGGACCAGTAAGGGATGAAGCAGAAGGCAGAATATAAGATCACCAAATGTACGCTAAGACCCTGTATGCTAAGCAATTTTGAATTCATCATACTAGACAGAGGACACATACCAGACACAATTCATTTTAGACATAGGATGGCATACAGATCAGATCCTTGTAGCAGGTACATGGAAAACATAGATGAGAGACAGACTCATGAATTTGTAGTGTTTTCTTTATATTGTTACTATATAGTTAAAAGTGATTGATAATCTATGTTAACTGATGGCAATCTTATATTATTTTTATTAGGTATATTGGTTCTAAGTGTATCCATCTCTTTCTAGATTGATTTCCCTGAGGCAAACTGCCTCACTCATCTTTGTTAGTAATGATGACTACCATTCAAATACTTGCATTCTATTTTCTAGAAAATGTATTAAAGGACTTAAAAATGTCATTCCTTCTATGACTGTTCAAATTCCAGATCCACATAATATATAAGCATAACAATAAAATGGCTATCTTGTGCAATTAAGTTTTGGGGTGGTTTTTACACAGCGATAGTAAGAAAAGGAGGAACTTTCTCTGATGACTCCCTCAGAAATACTGAGGGAGAATCTATCTGTATATCAGTTACCAAATTTGACTTATATATATATATATATATATATATATATATTCATTTTATTCCTATATTTCTACCTATTCATCTCTCTCATTCATCTAAGTGGCAAGTTTGTCAGAGGAGATGTTTAGTGGTGGTGGGCAGTTATGACAAGAGTGTTATCTTGTCTTAGACTCCATTTTCCTCAGGAGAGGACTGGGGGAATACTTATCTAATGGATAAACTTTTATGGACAGTAATAAAAGAGTCACTTTTATTATTCAAAAAAATAAAAGTGTGCTAGGTAATTTAAAAAATAAAATTCAGTACTGTAGCTTATAGGTTGGCTAACGTCACAGCTAGACTTCAACCTGTATGTCTACAGCAGACAACCCTTTATAACAAGCAGAACTCAAAATGTATACTGGGGCAAACACAATAGAGTTCTATTTCAGATTTGTGTCACTATTGTGGTAGATAAATATATTAAAGGGGTGGTTCTCTTCCATGTGCTCATTCAGGGACGCAGATTGCCAGAGGCTCTAATTATCAGCCCACGCCTCTCAAGCTGGAAGCAGAGAAGACTATGGGGAAGAAATTCAAGGGAGGATTTTGGACCAGACATGGGTCTGAAAGTAGCTCCCATGACTTTTGGTCGCACTCCATTGGATTGAACTCAGTAATATGAGCACAGGTGACTCCAAAGGGAACTCTAGTATGTCGGGTACCCAGAAAGAAGCAACGAATTTAGATTTTGATAAGCAGCAGGTTGTCAAAAACACAAATTAATTTCAGTATATTTACCAATTGTGACTTGAGGAAATTAAAATAGAACTCAAGTGCCATGTGGCAATTCTTCTGGTGTTTTCTTTCTTGTATTTGCTCTGTAATAACCTTGGTTAAAAATCCAAACTGATTTCTACTCCTAACCATACCCTTTTTGGGATCTAAAACTGAGAACATTTCCCTAATAAGAGCTTCTCTCTTTTATAGCATAGAAAGATAATTCAAAATGTGACAGCAATAAAGAAAAGCAAAGATACTCTGGACCTGAGTGGCCATTCTCTGGTTGACTAGTTAGCTAAAGGATTACACTGACACGAGATTCAATCTCTATCTTTCTCCACTGAATTCTCTTTGCAGCCTGGAAAAAATTCTCTGCATATTTCTTATCTGTCCTTGTGCAGTATCCAGACTCTTTACCGCCGTATTCAGCTGAATGTTACATGTGACCATGATGTGCACAAAGCGTATCTGGATTAGGTTAAACACACACACACACACAAAATGAAAAACAAGAAAACAAAAAAACAGGAATTTCCAAATTCTGACAATCTAGTGACTTCTTTCAAAAGTTATATTATTTCAGTTTTTTTGTATTAATGCTAAATTCTATTCTTTTAAACTGTATGCATTTAAAGAATATATGCATATATTCTAAATATGGCAAACAAAAATTTGTAGATGTTATGATAGCCTCCCAAAGCCCTGAAATATTTTTGTCCTTTGAAAGCCAAACTTTGAAAACTAGTAACATATAAAAAGCAGTTACCAAAAGGGCATTTCCCCAGGTAAGCCTGTGGGACTGCCTCATTTTTAGCACCATCCACTTAGTTTTCTGTTGAGTTTAATTAATGGTTAATTGAAGTCCAAATTTTAAAACTTTCATCCAGAATATCACAGAGAAGAAAAACATAATTTTCATATTCACATCTCTTTAATAATATTGTTTTCATCCTATCATAAGACAATATTGATATTTAAGGAGAGAAACACTAAATTACATTGCTTTGTAAAAATTAAATATATATATATATTGCTGCTATAGTTTCCTTCCAAAAGATATAAATGTATTATTTCAGTAACTCTGAAATTAGAGTTTTTTAAAATAAAATTCTGTAGTTTTCAAATACTCTATATACAGGATTTATTTTGAATGGTACTATCTCTTAAATTGATGTCAAGGACATCTATTAAAGCTAGAAATAGTATAAAATCTCCTTTGGTTTGAGAATATTTAAAGCGCTTTTACCTTTGAGTAAAAATAACTACATATTAAATAAAAGTCACATTTTAAATGTCTGAATAATATTAAATTCTTTGCAGTAAAATTAAAATCTGAGGCAAAGACAAAAATTACCTTCAGTTTAAAAATTAGATAAATTCAGAGTTTCCAATGCATATTTTAATAATACAATGTTGCAACTTTAACGAGGACTGCATTTGCCTTTAAGTCCATGATAGTGAAAGCTTAATATTAAAAAAAAAAAACTTTTGTCTAGCAAAAGTGATTTGAAGATGTTTTGCTCCATGCATGTGAACTCAGCAGGTGATTCTTGCCTATCTTTGATGTCAAACAGCACAAAACTTCAGTGAGTAGTAGCTTCAGAAATGCAATAGACATAGCTGAGTCTTCATATGAAGCTCATGCTTGAACTACATCAGAAGAACTGACATCTATTATGGTGAGCAAAGACAAGTGTTTGAAAAGAGATTCAAACAGAAGTGTCAGAATTTACAGTGCATAGTTTTATATAAGTTGATTTTAACCAAGCATATCTCTATGAACTCTGCAGGATAGAAAGGAAATTTCAAAAGGCAGAGAAATTGTTGTCATCTAAGGGCATGGAATGTTTTAATAGCTTAAGGAAGAACATTTCTGAAAGGTGATGTGGTGATCCATTTACTTTGACTGAGTAATAAAGCTTGTCATTGTGATAGTGCAGTTTTTAACCCTTAGAACAATAGAAATGTATGTGAGCCAGAGAGCAGAAAAGGACGCTTGAAAACTCGCAAGAAACTTACACAGACCATTTTAAAGTTTTAGTCTCTAGTCACAGAGACTTACTGTAAGTTTTCTGAATATCATCTAGCCACTAAAGAAAAAGCAAACAAGAAGCAACAAACAAACAAAAATCCTTTTTAGACAGAGTGAGTCATAGTGACCTTAACAAAAATAAGGCAGAGAAAATTCAGTGGTGTTTCTAAATTGGTGCTGTTCAAAAGAAAACAAACATTAGCACTGTTTGTTATGTTTCTTCATGTGTGGTTACTTTATTCCCAACAATGCAGAGGCTTTGGGCATGGTATTAAAAAAAAGTTCCTGTTTGTGAGTCTGAGTGTACATGTGCTGTGTGTTTTGGGGTGGGGTAGAGATGAATGTTTGAGACCTCAATTGGAGAGAGGTTTTTTGAAACTGTGTCCTAAGGGCTTAATCACAGCATCCATCCTAAAACTCTCCCTAAGGGGTCTGGTGTCACAAAAGAACTTAATTGTTTTTCTAGCAATGCTTTCTATCCCGCACCCAGATTTAAACAGAAGCAAAACTCCTTGGCTTAAGCACAGAAATGCAATTTCCAGTTTGTAATCAACATTTAGCAGTATGAGATCTACCTCTTTTTAACCTACAATTAGCACAATTAATGCACTGCATGCCAAACCTCTTGTTTAGTTATTCTAATGTTTGCTTTTAACAACAAATTTCCCTCCCTAGATTAGCTGCTGAAGCGTCCCACAAGGCCGGTCTGACTAGTCATGTTCAAATTTGTCATTCCCTTGAGCACCACATCTCAGTTCTTTTAGATTTAATTACTGAATTTATTACATTGCTTTTAAACAAATATTTTCTCCTAAAGGGAAAGAGTAGCATATGGCACATGTTGTGGCCTTGTGGTAGGGGGCTTGGTTATGGACATATCCAACATGTAACCCATGTTCCTTTCTTCCCCATATTATTGTAAGATGAATCTAATGCAAATTAAACCTCAGTAAATTTAATAAGTGTTCATAAGCATATACTTCTAAAAGCATGGGTGTAGCGCTTTGGAACCACAAAAATGATATAATAATAGTGCAATAACCACCATTCATTCAACAACTATTAAAGTTAGTCATTCATCCAGTTAGTAGCTATTTATTTCCTTCAGAGGATTTATAAAATAGAGTAATTTTATTTTTTTTACCTGTTTAATGTCTCTCTCCCTCTCTCACGTATAAATTTAAAGAAGGTAGTTTGGTGGATGCAAACTGTTATATATGGGATGGATAAACAATAAGGCCCTACTGTATTTCCCTACCAAATACAGGAAGCTGTATTTGGTATCCAGTGATAAATCATAATAGAAAACAGTATGAAAACTAATGTGTGTATATGTATATATGTACATATATATATGTAAAACTGAATTATTGCTGTTCAGCAGAAATCAACACAACACTGTAAATCAACTATGGTCTTCCCTTGTGGCTCAGTGGTAAAAAATCTGCCTGCAATGCAAAAGATGTGGGTTTGATCCCTGGGTTGAGAAGGTCACCTGGAGAAAGAAATGGCAACCACTCCAGTATTCTTGCCTGGGAAATTCCATGAACAAAGGAGCCTGGCAGGCTGCAGTCTATAGGGTTGCAACAGAGTCAGATGCAACTGAGTGACTGAATAACAACAAATCAACTATACTTCAATAAACTAATTTTTTAAAAAAGATAGGGATCTTACATGTCCTCATGAATATTCTATCTCTAATACCAAGCAGAATGCCCAATCCATAGTGGTTGGTCAGTAACATTTATAGAATAAATGAATAAATGTGCTAAGTGTTTTGTATACATTATCTTATCCAATTTTCACAAGTCCATTTACTTTTGTGGTTTTACAGATGTGGAAACTAAGCCTTGGATGGATTAAGAGTGTTGGAGGAATAATTCAAACATAGGTCTGCCTGATTCACAATGCTGTGATTTAGAGAGACCATTCTAGGTTTCTCTTACTGGAAGATAGTTTTGAATGAATGATGCCAGAAATGTACAATAGGGAGAGATTTATATAAATAAATCATAGAAAACAGACCACAAATAGATTAGAAGAAGGTTAATTTTAACTATTGCACAATTGCACTCATCTCACACGCTAGGAAAGTAATGCTCAAAATTCTACAAGCCAGGCTTCAGCAATACATGAACCGTGAACTTCCAGATATTCAAGCTAGCTTTAGAAAAGGCAGATGAACCAGAGATCAAATTGACAACATCTGCTGGATCATCGAAAAAGCAAGGGAGTTAAAAAAAAAATCCATTTCTGCTTTATTGACTATGCCAAAGCCTTTGACTGTGGGTTTCACAATAAACTGTGGAAAATTCTGAAAGAGATGGGAATACCAGACCACCTGACCTGCCTCTTGAGAAATCGGTATACAGGTCAGGAAGCAACAGTTAGAACTGGACATGGAACAACAGACTGGTTCCAAATAGGAAAAGGAGTACGTCAAGGCTGTATATTGTCACCCTGCTTATTTAACTTATATGCAGAGTACGTCATGAGAAACGCTGGGCTGGATGAAGCACAAGCTGGAATCAAGACTGCTGAGAGAAATACAAAAAACCTCAGATATGCAGATGACACCACCATTATGGCAGAAAGTGAAGAGGAACTAAAAAGCCTCTTGATGAAAGGGAAAGAGGAGAGTGAAAAAGTTGGCTTAAAGCCCAACATTCAGAAAACGAAGATCATGGCATCTGGTCCCATCACTTGATGGGAAATAAATGGGGAAACAGTGGCAGACTTTATTTTTGGGGGCTCCAAAATCACTGCAGGGTGACTGCATCCCTGAAATTAAAAGATGCTTGCTCCTTGGAAGAAAAGTTATGACCAACCTAGACAGCATATTAAAAAGCAGAGACATTACTTTGTCAGCAAAGGTCTGTCTAGTTAAGGCTATGGTTTTTCCAGTAGTCATGTATGGATGTAAGAGTTGGACCATAAAGAAAGCTGAGCACTGAAGAATTGATGCTTTTGAATTGTGATGTTGGAGAAGCCTCTTGAGAGTCCCTTGGACTACAAGGAGATCCAGCCAGTCTATCCTAAAGGAGATCAGTCCTGAGTGTTCATTGGAAGGACAATGTTGAAGCTGAAACTCCAATACTTAAGCCATCTGATGCGAAGAACCGACTCATTTGAAAAGACCCTGATGCTGGAAAAGATTGAAGGTGGGAGGAGAAGGGGACAACAGAGGATGAGATAGTTGGATGGCATCACTGACTCAACGGGCATGAGTTTGAGTAAACTCCAGGAGTTGGTGATGGACAGGGAAGAATGGCGTGCTGCAGTCAATGGGGTCGCTAAGAGTTGGACATGACTGAGTAACTGAACTGAATGAATTTTAACTAAAAGATGGGAATCCAAATAAGATTTCTGGAAAAGCCCGATTTCACATATTTTTATATGGTTTTCCCATTTGGTTCTTTTCAAATAATTTCTATCTAGTGCAGAACTTTCTATATTTAATTCACTGTAGACATAGCTTTTGAGGAGGACATGGCAACCCACTCCAGTGTTCTTGCCTGGAGAATCACATGGACAGAGGAGCCTGGTGGGCTACAGTACACAGGGTTGCACAGAGTCAGACACAACTGAAGTGATTTTGCATGCATCAGAGGTAGCTTTTATGTATTGAATAGTATTTCGACTACTGATTTAAAATCACATCTGCTAATTCCCACATATGAGTTATCTCAGATTCAGTCTTTGTGGTATGTCTTTTCTTTTGCAAATGGGTCCTATTTTCCTGTTATTCTTACTTTTGCATTATATCCTGGCTCTGTAAGATTATGCTTTGGACATTCTGGATTTGATTATACTCCCCTAAATATAGACATATTTTTGTCCTTTTTTTTTTTTTTTTTGCAGCTTACTTGGTTGCACTGAAATTGTTAACTCAGTCTCTTGGGCAACAGCTCAAATATCATTTCTATTCCTTCCAATTTAGCTTGGACTGCTTGATTCTATTCAAGCAATCTCACTGGGGTCAGTGAGAGGTCTTGGCAGTACCTACACAGACAATCTGGGTTTCTTCTCTGGCTCTTTCTTTTCCTGGATTCTTCTTCACTTTTGACTACCTATGGTTGCCATGAATTCTTTATTCTAGTTCTTTAAACCACAACAATTGTGGGTTTTCTATCAGAATTTTAGCACCTCCACGGTACACACTAGAGCCCATTCTCTGGCTGGAAGTCATAAAAATAAAAAACTCCCTGGGTGCTCTCCCCTCCCCACTACATGTCAGTCCATCAGATATTTCCTGCTTTTGGTTGCTCTCAATGCCTTCAGGTAATTATTATTATTTTTTTTAATATTGTGTCCAAAATTTATAATTGTTATCTATGAAAGTGTTGGCTTGAGAGCTTGGTTGGCCTGCATAGGACACAGAACTTCTCTGAGAAGTAAGCTTTAAATGTCCTTGAGTACTTTTGTCATGAACAAGAAATGGAACTGGGAAGGAATGCAAAAGTAGACATTTATACCAAAGGAACTGCATGTACAATGGTTGTGAGAATAAAAGCATGTTTTGATTTTGCTGCACTGTGAGTGGTTAGTGCAGGTGTTTGGCTATTTATTGTCTATATGGGAGAACACGAGTATTGGGTGAGTTAGATAGCAAAGGGAAATTGAACTTCCCTAGTGGTCCAGTTGTTAAGACTTCACACTTCCATTGCATGGGGCATTGGTTTGATCCCTACTCTGGGAACTAAGATCCTGTATGCCACAGCCAAAAAAAAGGGAAGGCTGAGAAACCACATTTTAGAACGACAAGTGGAGGGTTTGAACTCTGATCTTCTGCTGGTGGGAAGCCATAGAAGAGTTTGGGGCACAATGGAAAGATGAGCACATGTCTTAAGTAATTAATACAGAGGATGATTCCAATGGAAAGGATGAAAATAATGACAATGGCTATCACTAAGGAATCCTTGTAGGTTTCCTAGAAGGAAACCTAGGTTTCCAGAGAAAAGGCAAAAATGGAGGCAGTTGCAACATAAAGCCATCTGAATTGAGCTAACATAAATTTCAGGATATTTTTTCCATACATATCCTATGCAATAGTTTTGACGACACCTAAAATTAAATCTTGTCAACATGGGGATCTAATTGTTAGAATATTTTTATTATTTTGGCTATAAAATAATTAATGAATTGTGATTTCAACTTGTAACTGAAAATTATTAGACTATTTTGCATAGTTAAACATAAATAGACTTAGTTGTCAACTAATTAACATTAGACTACGAGTGGGAAGAAACTGACGTTTATAAGTTGTTTACCACATTCCAGGCACATTATCACCTTCAGTGCCCCTGGAAACTCCTAAGAAATAGTGATTTATATTTCCATTTTACAGCTGGGGAAATAAGCTCAGAAGTTGAATGTAACCTTTCCAAGTTCACACAACTATTAAGTAGAAAATATATTATTTAACCCCAGGCCTATCTAATTCTATTGTTTACTCCATTTTCAACATATCTCTACTTTTAAAAGTGAAAGTGAATGTAGCAGATAAGCCATAACTCTATTTTTAGAGGAACGTCCATTATTTCCTCTTAACTCTCCTCTGATGAATTATACAGATACTATTTCAAAAATGTTTTGATCTCTTGGAAGTACAACAAAAATAGACAGGTCTTAAGAACAGTTGTTCAGTTTTTCTAAATTCTTAATGGACTAAAATGTGAGGTGACAAACATCTTGATTAATAGTAAAACTTCATGACATTAAGTAATCTTTGTTCAAGTAACAGAGGTGGCTTGATTCTTTCATGAGTTGACAGGGATAACTAGGGCTCCACTGGAGAAATAATAGCAATTATTTTTAGGATGAGTGTTTTTAAGGTTTTTTTCCACATGGAGAAAGCATAAAGTTACAAATCATTTAGTCCCTCATAAAGCCTTCAAACATTACATGTACCTAAATGATCTTTGAAGACAAATCCCCAAAATAAAATTATGACTCCTTGTCATGACTTAAATATTTAACTGCTCATCCTTTTTCTGGCTGAGACTTTCATAGACCACTGGCTATATTTAAGGGGAGGTGGTAAGCTAGAGAAATAGATAGCCCATTGATTCTCTACAATAGAAGACGTGAGGGACATGGGGAAGAAATGTCACCTGTTCTTATTTCAGAATTGACTGAATCCAGTAGATGGTGGATTTGCTGTAAAAGGCCTTTCTTCTCAAATTTTTGGCTTGCTCTAAATTATGTTTTCCAATGTAAACTAAAACTGGAAACACTGGCCATTTTCTTATGGAGATTCATTATGATTAACTACATTAGTTGAGAAAGAAATCATATCAAGCAATTCAGACATTAGTTATTCCTACTATTAATAGCAAACACAATCCATTAAAATTAGTTTCAGGAGAATGATGGAGGTGGGGATGTAGTGTAAGTGGTTATAAAACAGCACATTGTACAGTGCTAATCAAGGAAATATTTGTGCAGGGGAGAGTTTGATGTGGGCCCTGGACATCCAAGAAGAGAGAATCATTGAAGTTGGAAAGATAGGTCTAAAACTGAGCCTAACCTCTAGCTAATGACTGATTTCTATCTTTATCCTCAAACGTTCTTCTGTATCAATAAGCATTTCTATGGGCAATTTTGTTTCAGGAACTAAGCTTTGCAGATCAACTAGGGACTGGGCTCACAATCTTAAAAAAAAAAAAAAAAAAACCCGCTGGAGATTTCACACTTACTATTGTAAATATAAATATGCTGTCTTCACAGTTTCAGAAAAGTCCCTCTAGGCACCTGAGAGTAAGACCTTGTCAACGTTCCAGTTTCAACAAAACTTAAATAAATTAAATTTGTGAAGGTTGTTCTCCAGGTTTGCAGAAAATTATATATTGAATCAAACATACCAAGTTTTTGTTTTGTTTTTTAAGTTGGCCTTTTATTTTAAGAAAAGCTAGTAAATTTTTACTTGTAGCCATTCTGGTGGGTTTATTTTACAGAAATAAATATACAATTCAAGCATCCTATATTCAGAAAGAAATATTTGTGGATATTAAAGTACTAAGCTTGTCCTGAAGCTGTATGACTTTCTCTCTGGCTTAATCATGTACTTAATACTTGGATCAACAAATACAAATATCTGTATGCTCCTCTCCAATCATGCTCCAGTGAGACAAGCCCTCTGCAGTATAATGTGGCCCTGCAGCTACATCACCTTCACAATGACTTCACCAACTTAATTTGCCACTAACTCATACCTTGACCATAACAGAGTCAAAAAATAGATTAACCAATTTAATGACCACAAGAATACTTTACTGTCACTTTTTTTTTTGGTGAACAAGCACTCAGAGAAATTAGATGAACTGTTCAAAATCACACAAGAGGAAGATGTACACAGGCAACTATATGTAAGTTGAACTTCAGAACCTTTCTGAACCTTTCTTTCTATCACATACCACTCCCGGAGATATAAACAAACAGATCCTCTAAAAAGTAGAATGAGCATATCTTTCATTTATATAATTAACATGTATAGGTAATAAGTAGGTAGAAAGATAAACAAATATTTTATATAATTTATATTTATAACATATATTAAAACTCTTCCTATTATTTAGACTCAGTATCAAATGAGACCACTCAAAGTGAGTGGTCACTAGAATACCAAAGGATTCTAGAGTAGAGAAGGTAAAGAGACCTCACATGGGTCTCAAAGAGTTGGACACGACTGAGTGATTTAATTGAACTTACTCATAAAAAAATGACTTTATAATATGAAATGCATATTCACAACAAGCCAATATACTCCTTCCAAAATTTTGTGAAATAATGACTAAAAACATTCTCACATAGTAGAGTAATGGCCTGAAACTTTATTTAGTTGCAAGAAACCCTTTTGTCCCCAAAGAAATCTTAAACAGATCTCAATATATAAAGCAGACACGAATCAAGTTTCTGTGGTTAAAATGTGAAATGCTGAATACCTCTACAGGATTCAGGTCCATCTGAGATATCTATGGGAAATCTTGAGATAGAACACATGAAGAGTTTTTGAACAAATACTAAATAAGTCTTTTTTATGATATCAAGGAGATGAAACTACTTTTAAAAGACAGAAAGGTCAAGTTAGACATAAAAGTTACTTGATAGTGGATTAAAACTTAATTTTAATTATTACTTTAAATTTTCCAAAAGCAGTTTAACAAAACTTTTAAAATATATGCCTGGGCATTAATTACAGATTTAGTCTAGTTAGGCTGCCCTTAGCACTACACTTAAATCTGCCTACAATTGATAATACTCTTATATGTAAAGAGAATCTATGCAATGCATTCAGCATTCAACCAACTGGAAAAGGGCCTTGATTTAAAAACTTGAAAGTCAAGTATGTTCTCTATCAAAATTACAAACTACTGTTCTGATATATCATTGGGTCATTTCACCAGCAGTAGACCACAGATATAAGCTTTATTAAAAAATGGTGGCATGCTTTAAATGTACATTAATGTATCTTTAATTATAATGGAATATCTATAAATGTCCCTGTGACATCTGCATGAAGATCAAAACAATTAATTATAATCAGCATTAACTAAATGGATAGAAAATTAGAAAGAAAAGGATGTTCAAAAGAAAAAAATATACATGTAGAAAGTTTGAATATGAGTGATAATAGTGTTTATCTTAAATTTTTAATTTTATATGCATTTGATTTATAAGTAACTTTAAAAAGTGTATATTTTTATCACTTGCCAAAAAAATCCAACTCACTGAAGTACATGAAAAGAGAATATACATTCATTTATTGACTCAGCAAATATTTACTCAATGTTACCAGACATTATAATAGTAAACTATGCTGCCTAATTATAAGTTGTTCATAGGTGACAGTTTAGAGAGGCACACAAATTTTGTAATCATAATTCAATGTAATAGTAACTATTATTATATAGTTACATACAAGAAAGAGAGAGTATTAAGTTCTATAGGACAGAAAGCTAATTAGCAAAATTGTGAGAAATATAGAAGCATAAAGCCAAGCTAACTAATTTGGACTTATAAGCTCTGAGAAGAAAAAGGGGTTCAAAACAGGTGAGTAATACAAACTGTTTTACATTTTTAAAACCATGGTATTTACAGATATTAAACATAAACATGACTGCTATGCTTACAGTAAATATTGGTGACTATCAGAAGAGAATCAGAGTTAAAGACAGAAAGCTACCAAAACCGAGAAGATGAGGTCTTCAGTTAAGTCAGCAGCAAGGAAGCACAACGGTCTTCCCAGTTGGCTCCACAGTATGCCTGCCAGTGCAGCAGACTGGGTTCGATCCCTTGGTCGGGAAGGTCCCCTGGAGAAGATGGCAACCCACTCCAGTACTCTTGCCTGGAGAATCCCATGGACTGAGGAACCTGGTGGGCTACAGTCCATGGGGTCACAGAGAGTTAGACAGGCCTCAGCAACTAAACCACAGCAACAAACATAAACATGAATGCTCTGCTTACAGTAAATATCAGTGAATACCAGAAGAGAATCAGAGTTAAAGATAGTTTACAGAAAGCTACTAAAGCCCAGAAGATGAGGTCCTCAGCTAAGCCAGCAACTGGGAAGCTCAAAAGAAGGTGAGAAGCTCCAAAGTAAAGTGACTTGAGGTTAGGAATGGGGAGGGAGAGGGAAGGATTCGGATCATAGAGTGACTCGTGTTTTTGACTTGGTTATTTGTTAGATTGTGGTATATCTTACTAAAACAAGAAATACAGGAACAGAAATGTCTAAGAAGAAATGAGTTCAGTTTTGGACATTTGAAATTGATGTGCCTCCAAGACATACATGAAATGAGCTCATACATCAGTTGCATATATAATTGTGGGGCTCAGAGGAAAAGAGCAGAATCAGAAGTTTTTGAAGACATTGAAGACATTACGTCCATGCTTTGAAACATTCGATTCGTATACACATATATTATGCCACTATAGAGAAAGTTGAAAGAAGCACCTGTGGCAAGTTTCATAGGTGTAGCAGAGAACTTCCAACGTGGTAATCAGAAATTTGGGTAGATATATGCCAGCACCCATGGACGTGGACAAATAAGTCTCTAGCTAAGTGTTCACATACAGACCAATCTAACACATCTGAAAATAAAAATATAAAAATATATTAAATCAAAGATTGGCCATTTACTTCCTCTACCTTCATTCACATATCCATTCCATTATTTTCATTGCTTAGGTGCTATTTATCTTCTAGAAATTTAGCAACAAACAAGATAGAGAAAGTCCCAGGCCTCATGGTGGTGGCAGTGATCAAGATTCACTGTAAATACATGCACAAATAAATGTGTAACTTTATTTCTGATGTTTATAAGCACAATGGGAAAAAAAAAAGCAGAAGAAAGAAACAGAGAGTAAAGAGTAGCGTTTTGAAAAGGATGTTGAGGGAAAAATTATTTTTTGAAGGAGAGTCATTAAAAACCTAGGGGAAAACTATTCAGGCCAGAAGGATCAGCAAGTTCAAAGACCTTGAGACAAGCAACTTTCCTCACTGAAGGAAGTAAATGTTGTCTTGAGCAGAGCAGAGTGAGGGAAGGAGAAATGGCGGGGTACGAGTTGGAAAATACGCCAAGGGTGGAGGCAGTGGAAAAGTTGAGTAGGGATAGAGAGCAATATGGGTTTAATTCTAGTCAAGGATCATCTGGATCCACTGGAGGGTTGTGAATAGAGATGAAACGATCTGACTTCTGTTTTTTAAAAATTAACTCTGGCTGCCATGCACAACTATGGCTGTAATGTTACCAGGGATCAGTTTGGGAGCAGGAAGACCATTAGGAGCAACAACAATGGTTCAGGTGACTGACAGTCAAGCTGGGCCAGGATAGTAGGCTGGAATTGATGGGCAACAGTCAGCTTTAGAAACACGTTGAATGCAGAGCATTGACACTTGCTGATTGATGCCTTAGAAGCAATCTTCCCTGATAAGCTATTGACCAAAAATAATACCTGAGAAAGTTGTATGTCAAATAACTGCTAAGAAGTTGGCAGTTTTTTGACAAAGCTTTTTGTCTGATTTTACCAAAATACTTTGATGAGTCAACATATTTAAAAAGGTTCATAAATCTGGATATATTCTTAATATAGAATGATCCTTTCTGAATGTTACACATAAGGCTGCTACATTATAAGTGTGGCTATACTTAAATAAAATCTAATTTTCAAGGAATCCCCCACAGAGAAAATGGAAAAGAGGACACAGTGCTGATATCTATCTCTGATCTTGGCCTTATTTTCCTCATGTTTCTAAATATGTGAAAAAGATTCATTCTAATATCTAAGGAGTTTCACAGAGAACTGTGGCACCAAATAAAGGCACGAGCTTAACAAATACTTTAGCCTTTAAAGAGTAACATGCAGGTGTCATTTATGAAATACTATGCAACATGATTACTGTGAAGAGGATTTCCATATATCTACAAGCTAAATTTTATTACGCTCTTTCATTTTCAGAATGAAAAAACATTTTGTTGATTTAACATAAAATGAATGTTCTCTCTATATTATATATATATTTACATATACATATATGTATATATTGAAGGCCACTGAGTTCCTTTCTGTAGCTTAGACCAGATGAGTCTTACAGAAAGAAGTTTTAAAGTCATGAAAATCGGAGTTTACTCAGGAAATACCGCTAGTGTTTTAATGAAAGTGCCACACATGCCCCTTCTGAAATTTAACACATGGAATGAACCTTCCCACATCTGCGGCAAACGCAGACTTTGCTGCCTTAAGGGCTTGGCATTTTCAGATAAAAAAGAATCAATGTCATTATACAGTATCTCTCAAGAGCATCGTAATTATTCTGCATGCATACAATATTTATTTAAAACTTAAAATTAAACTTCAAGAGGTGGTCATTTGAAAGCTGGCAGTGAGTGAACGGATCCTGTATTCATGAAAAAGAGAATATTTCTTCTAAAAGTTGAGAAATAGATCAAAACGGTCTTTCCAGTAACTGGCACTTTAGTCATATAGATGCTTTTTATGTGTCAGATTTATTAATCACGAAGGTCCATGGGAATGAGAGAAGGAAATCTTGAGGATGTGGCTGTCGGTTTTTGATATGTCAGGTATAATTTTGTAACTGTGATTTTTGGATTGCAGTACACACACAGCATTGTACTGATGTTTGTGTATCTCTTTATACTCATCATTTGTGATGACTGGAAAAGAAGATAAGGCGGAGATGTTTTGATACGGGATTGAAACTTGAAACTACAGTCCTTCAATTTGAACGGTATTCCTGTTTCATCTTTCTTTTCATGTTACCTTTTTAACTTTTGCCACTGATGTAAAAGGAGAAAAAAAAAGAAAGAAAATTTGAAAAGATGCCAGATGTTGGTTCTTATCTGGGTGAAGGATCACAGAAGTAGAGGATAAAATATAGTTTGTAGTTTGTCACAGCAGCAGACTTATGAAGATCAAACACTTGTCAACAACAACTGTTTGTCCTCCTATGGCCATCACAGAATTATTAAGATGGTGACATCTCTTCATAGTTGATACATTTTGCCAAGATTGTAGTGTATAATGTTCCAATTAGTTTAGCAGGGTGTATTCTGCTGGGATGAATACAGTCTTCCTTAATTGCTTTTGGCTGCTTCCTCAAATAAAAGTCTCTTCGTGGTACAAACACATCGGTCACTGTGAAATTCAGAATGGTATGCTCCCTTTTAAGTCATCAAAAATAACATGGAAACAGGAATTTCCAAAAGTCGAGGCGAAGCAGTTTATTTTTACAATGTTTGAACTGAGAATGCAACAAAACTGTAAAGTAAAAGAACTGAGCCAAATTTTTGGTTATTATTTTGCTACATTTGCCAAATAGCCAGTTTGATGTTTTTCTCTGTTGGTTTTTGAGAATAGAGCAGCTGCTTGTGTGTACTTAGATTTCATACTGTATGATACAATTCTTGGTGAAAATTCTCATTTTTGACCAAAGTTGAGTGACTGTTTACTCTTTTTTTTTCCTCTTCAACTCCTGCAGACATCAAGTCCATACTGAATGCCTACCAGCTTTGGTCCATATTCAACTCAGACTATTTCTGGGAAGTTTATCTTCATGAGGTAGAGAGCCAACAGCGCCTTTCAGAGTTTACAGTGACTAGTGCTTTGCAGCATTTCTCGAAGCTCCTTTCAGCTTAGTCTTTTAGCCATAATTGCCCTCAGTAGCTACATGAGGTCCGAAAGAATCCTGAGAGCCTGGGAAAAATTTAGAGTCGCTGTGTGGGCAAAAACGAGCAGGATTCAAAAAGGAGGAAGAAAATTTGAAGACGAAAGTCTTGGGTAGAGATGTGAAGCCATAAAATATAAAGACATAAAGCTTCAGATAAACAATATATGTCTCTAATACTGTCAGAAGTTTTATGTGGCTTTCACTTTTTTAACTGAGACTTATATTTCTTTATATGCCAGACAAAATCACTTGAGGAAACCAAGTTAAACATATTAAGTTCTGTGCATATAAACTAATAAAATGATATCATATTTATAAAGAGCACTTTACAAATTGTGACCTAATCTATGTAACTATTGTAACTGCAAGTAAGTCTTAATTTGTTCAGGAGGTTCTACTTAATGGCCAGTTTCCAGAAACATTAAAAATAATAATAATAAAATACTGACTTGTCAGAAGAAAAAGGTAATGACTTACCCTATTCAGTTAGTTTGACTGAGTTGAGAAGAACTCAATATAATCTTCTAAACTTACTTATTCCTTTTACTATTTATGATTTTAATTTTCTTCAACTCTCTGAAAATAATAAATGCATGTAGTGTTAAAAGGCTTACAACACACACGCCAACAGTCCTTACTCTAACTCCTAATTATTCCGCTCTATAAACATAACCACTTTCAGTGCCTAAAGGTGCTTCTCCTGAAGCTCCCATGTATATGTATGATATACATACAAGTATATCCAACATTCATATACACATATATATACATACCAGAATATATATATTCCTGTATTCATATCTATCTCCATAAATAATATGGCCATTTCTCAATTTAATAATTATAGAAATAGTAAATTGACTTTTTGATTTGGAAGTATAAAATTCACCTCCTCTTATGATCTCTCCCAATCTCTCAATATAGTAAAATTATAATTTTCTGGTTAAGGCAATAGTCAGTGTTTATACAATTATTGTTACACAGATAGTTTTTCACTCTGGGGCCAAAAAAAATGACTTTTGATTACAATTTTTTTCTAATAAAGATTGTTTTTTTCTGGAATTAATATTAAATCATTATGTCCTTGCTTCTTTTTCAATAACTATTTTTCATTTATGTTTGGTGTGAAATAGTTTATAAACTAAATTTATTAAAATACTCCAAAAATATACCAAAGGCCTATTAATATTTTTTCTAAGTGTTGAAACATACTAGAACACTAAGCAGTTCTATCCCACCCTCATTCCCCAACCAGCCCTCCACCTCTCTCTCTAACCCACATTCTTTTTTTCTTATAAACTTTTAATTTTATATTGGAGTATAGTCAATTAACAATGTTGTGATAGTTTCAGGTGGACAATGAGGGGATTCAGTCATACATATACATATATTTAGTCATACGTATACATACACATTAGCCTCCCCCAAACTCCCCTTCCATCCAAGCTACCACACAGGATTAAGCAGAATTCCATGTGCTATATAATAGGTCCTTGTTGGTTAACCATTTTAAATATAGCAGTGTGTACATAACCTTCCCAAACTCCCTAACTATCCCTTCCCCCTGGCAACCATATGTTCATTTTCTGTGAATCTCTTTCTGTTTTATAAATAAGTTCATTTGTATCATTTCCTTTTAGATTCTACATATAAGGGATGTCATATGATATTTCTCCTTCTCTGCCTGATTTAGTTCACTCAGTATGACTTACTTTACTCTCTAGGTCCATCCTGCTGCTGCTGCTGCTAAGTCGTTTCACTCATGTCCGACTCTGTGCGACCCCATAGACGGCAGCCCACCAGGCTCCCCCGTCCCTGGGATTCCCCAGGCAAGAACACTGGAGTGGGTTGCCATTTCCTTCTCCAATGCGTGAAAGTGAAAAAATGAAAGTGAAGTTGCTCAGTCGTGTCCGACTCTCAGCGACCCCGTGGACTACAGCCTCCCAGGCTCCTCCGCTCATGGGATTTTCCAGGCAAGAGTACTGGAGTGGGGTGCCATTGCCTTCTCCGTAGGTCCATCCATGTTGCTGCAAATGGCATTATTTCATTCTTTTTGATGGCTGAATAATAGTCCATTGTGTGTGTGTGTGTACAACACATCTTGTTTATCCATTCCTCTGCTGATGGACATTTAGGTTGTTTCCATGTCTTGGATATTGTAAAGAATGCTGCAATGAACGTTAGGGTGCATGCATCCTTTCAAATCACGTTTTCTCTGCATATATGCTCAGGAGTAGGACAGCAGGGTCATATGGTAGCTCTCCCACATTCTTTCTAGATGGTGCAGAGCTAACATATTGATCTCTATCACTGCTGTTTTCCTGTACTTGAACACTTGATTTTTTTTCTCTTGGATTTCTAAAACACATCTAGCACTTTCCTAAGAAAGAGTGCATAGGAAACATGTTTATTCATTTTACATATTGACCATCTGAGAATGTCTTTTTTTCTGCTTTCATATGTGATTGATAACTTTGAAACCACTTCATAAAGATGTAGGCACTGAGTCATAGTTGTCTGGAAATTGGGGTTGCTCTTAAGAATTTCAATATAATGTCTTATTCCTAAGCATTTCTTCATTACTTGCTTCTATGCTTTAAGAAGTTCTTAGGATTTTTTTTTCTTTATTTTCTGTTTTTCTGAAAGTTCTTAGTCTACTCTGATGAAGGTCTTTCTCCACTCTGCTTGATTCCTAGTGGGTCTTTTCATTTGGAGACAAATGATCTTCAATTCTTCTTAATTGATTTTTGATAACTGTATTGTCTCTATTTTCTTCAGGAAATTATGAAACTGTGTAAGATGTTTCAACTTGGACTTTTACCATCATTCCTTATTTTTGTATTTTTTAAAAATCTCTTAGATATATTCTCTACTTTTTCCCCTCCTATAGTATTTGTCTCACTTTTCCTCTTTGAGCATTTCTTTGACACTATTTCCAAACCTTCTGAGAATATTTTCCAGTAATCATATTTTAAATTCTAATAGTTAGGTGTTGTTATTTGATTCTTTCTTTTCATAATAATATCCTGTTTCTTCCAGATGTGATATCTTCTCTCATCAATCAGAATAGGAATAATAGTTTATGTATGTATATTTTAAGTTTTATTTGGTGCTTTACGTTGTGTCTCTTTTTCTCCCATTTATTCTCCTTATTTATGTCACTCTGTATTTCATAGTTGGAGACTCCTCAATATTTGAAGTTCCTTGGCTGTTCATTCAAACTGAAGAGTAAAGTATATTTACAAACTGAAAAAGAAAAACTGGATGACATCTTCCAGTTTACTGGAAAGATTTTCAACATATATATTTACATGAAAGAATCTTTAAATGTCAAAGTCTATGGGTCCTTTTTTATTGGAGTTTATTTATGTCCATCCTAAAGGAAATCAGTCCTGAATGTTCATTGGAAGGACTGATGTTGAAGCTGAAACTCCAATGCTTTGGCCACCTGATGCGAAGAGCTGACTCCTTTGAAAAGACCCTGATGCTGGGAAAGATTGAAGGCAAGAGGAGAAGGAGACAACAGAGGGTGAGATAAATGGATGGCATCACTGACTCAATGGACATGAGTTTGAGTAATTGGGAGTTGGTGATGGACAGGGAGGCCTGGCATGCTGCAGTCCATGGGGTCGCAAAGAGTCAGACACGACTGAGCGACTGAACTGAACTGATCTATGTTCTCCAGGGGAGACTACTCTATAGCTCTCAGGGGTGGGCATGTGGGTGCAAGATTGGCTGTTGGCATGACACTCTGGGGGTGCCAGGGAAGGGAGCTGGTATGGTTTCATGAATCATGTGACACCCACACCCTGCATTATCTCTACCCTCCAAAATACTAAATATCCTGGACTGTCACATTTCTGGTGCTTTCCCCAACTCCCACCCCTACCAGAGACTAAAGCTCTGGTATTTGAGGGTAAGGTCAATAGGGTGAAGTAGCCTGGAGGTATGCCACATGTCTCCCCTGTTCTCCAAACAGAAAAGAAGGCCACTTTTCATATCACTGTGCCTGATATTAGACTTCAAAAGCTTTGGTAGGTTCTTTATTAGGTAAAAGGTTTTAGTTGTCTCAAAAGTTTTTCTTCTTTATTCATAAGATAATTGGAATTGCATTTCGAGGTAAAACTTTATTGAAAGCTTTATGGCTGACCAGGTGCATTAAACTAAATACTTTTCCTTCACCAACTAATTTAGTAATTTTGTTAAAGAAAGGAGGACTTTAGTTTTTTGAGTGATTTTTTTCTCCCTCTAATATCCCATGCTGCTTATTGCTCATGTTTCTATTATCCCATATAGGCTGTAGGGTTTTCCCCCCCAACCCAGGGGCCTCACAATAGACTTGCCAAATTGTAATTATCATCGCAAATCTTTTTGTTCTGACAAATAACACCTACATGTTTTATTTTATCCCATTTTCGGGAGCTATTTAGTTGAGTCTAAGTTTTCAAAAGTAATCACTAGTCTTTTTGAATCTTGGGAGTGTATTTCTTTAGGCCTTGTAATATGCACAGTATAAAACCATTTAAAGTTATGTTAATTTTTTTCTTAGACATACTATTTGAAATAATCATGCAGAGGAAAAAAAGTGAAAATGACTATTTATATCAACTGAGGACCTCAATGAGAGTTGTTAAAGGGTTGAGAAATAGAAGCTATAAAGGAAAGTTTAAGCAAAGGAACAAGATTATTAGGCTAAGAGAATGGTCTAACTACCCACTATTCAAGAGCAGCATAGAAAAATAATGACCTGCTGTTCTCTAGATCTAGGGAAAATATAAGAAAAGGAATTAAGCTTAAAGTGAAATGTGAAAATTATGAAACTTTATGAGATGCCTCAAGGCTGAGTTTCACCAATACTCTAATGAAAAGGAATGAAAGGACAGGTGAAGACAAACTAGACACCGAGGTTAAAAAGATATGATTCTGAACAATTCCTACAACTAAATTATCGGTTAGGACCCTAAGATTACCCCCAAAACAAAGACTTTCACTTATTCATAAAAAAATTATAAAGGACCAATTAATTCATTTGGCTACTTTCACTTATTCATAAAAAAATCATAAAAGGGACCAATTAATTCATTTGGCTTGATAAAACTATTTAGTTAAATGTTTATCTCCATTTTTTAATAAAACAAGGAAAAAACCTAGGGAAAGAAACAAGGTGTGTGGGTATGTGTATATGTGAGTGGGTGTTTGTGGGAGTGTGTATGTGCTGTGTCCACTGTATGAGGGACCCATCTCAAGGCAGAGCATATAGACTGTATAGGTTCCAAGACCACCATCACTACATGCCTCTCGTCTTCTGGAGTCTTCCTATTTAACCCAGTGACTTCTGGAGGAAAACATGGGCCTTCAGTCCAGCCCCTGTGCATGCTGGAGGGCCCCTTCAGTATTCCTTCTTTTAGATACATAGAGCAGTTTGGCTCCACTAGGATAACTGTATAACAAAGCAAAGACTTACTTGGCTTTCTTAGTGCTCTTCATGCATTTTTATTCCTGAAATATAATTTAAAAGCAGTAGAATTTTTCACTTAGCTTTCTCATATACATATACATAATTTACCCATTTGAAGAATACAGTTCAGTGGTTTTTAGTATGTCCATAGAATTACTCAACCACCACTATAGCCTAATTTTAGAACATTCTATTTAAAAAAGAAACCTAGTAACTTTTCTAAGGATTCTATAGAAGTTTTCATGAAATCCTTTAGTTTCACCAAAAATTATTGTATTTTTTTTAAAACTGACATATCTACTTTAAAAAATGAGCACAGTCTTTCAAGTTGGCAACATGAACTTGGCAGGAAATGTAATTCACATAAATATCTGAATTTATACCTTTGGTAGCTCCATATCTATCACAAATTAGGACCCAAACTAATTCGACTGCAACAGATTACACGGAGAATTGTTATACAGAAGACAAGACTATGATTTCTAAGCATTTGCCTATTCAAATATAATTAGATTAGTATTAAAAGGGGTTAAAAGACATTCAAAACGAGATTCAGAAAAGATGATGGATGACCTGTTCTGTTTTTTCTCCCAGGAGAGTTGTAAAGTAACAGAAAGATCCTTTCGGCTCTTTTCTTTCACACTGTTAGGATACAGCTGCTGTGACAAACACAGCCATGAACCCAGTGCCTGAGATATTACAGTCCTGAGAAGGGTGAGTGGTCCAGGAAGGTTACACACCTCTATTTCTATGTTAAGAAATCATTTAGGACCCAGATGTTTTCTATCATGGTGCTCCACTATCAGCCAGGGGACTCAAAGCTGGCTCCTATGGACTGTCTAGTATTCTTCCCCCAAATCCCATGTTGAATGTCTAACCCCTAATGTGACTACATTTGGAGACTGGGCCTAAAAGGAGATGCCCCCATGAATTCTCAGTCACTCAGTCATTTCTGACTGTGACCTCATGGACTGTAGCTCACCAGGCTCCTCTGTCCACGGGATTTCCTAGGCAACAATACTGGAGTGGGTTGCCATTTCCTCCTCCAGGGATCTTCCAACCCAGGGATCAAACCTGTGTCTCCTGCATTAGCAGGCGGATTCTTTACCACTGTGCCACCTGGGAAGCCCCCTAAAAGGAGATGTGTGTGTGTTGACCCTTTGTGGGCCTTTCAGTTGTGTCTGACTCTTTGCAACCCCATGGACTATAACCTGCCAGGCTCCTCTGTCTGTGGAATTTTCCAGGCAAGAATACTGGAGCGGATTGTCATTCCTTTCTCCAGGGGATGTTTATGACCCAGGGATCGAACCCAGGGCCTCCTACACTGCAGGCAGATTCTTTACCCTCTGAGCACAAGGGAAGTCCCTAAAAAGAGGTAGTAGAGGTTAAATAAGAAAGGGCTTTAATCTTATAGGACTAGCACCCTTAAAAAAAGAAGAAAAGACACCAGAGACCTCTTTCTCTCTCTCTGTGCGCAAAGGTGAGAGGGCAACTAACTACAAGTGAGAAAGAGAGGTTTCACCAGAAACCACAGCTGACAGCACCTTGATCTTGGACTTCTAGCTTCCCAAATTGTGAAAAAATTCAGTTTTGCTCTTTAGGACATTCAGCCGCTGGCTTTTTGTTAGGCAGCCCTATCAGACTAATACCATAGATAAGCAGTACTGTATCCTTGTTAATGTATACAGGAAGGGGGAAAGAGACACAATGGAGAATAAGAACCTTCTTTTAAAGGGTATGGTATAGAAATTGCAAACATTACCTCTGTTCACTTCTCGTTATTGAGAATTTAGACACTTAACTATAAGGAAGGCAAAGAAGTATCCAGTATATTCACACACTGCTGCTAAAACTGTGCATGCGCCTGTGTGTAACTATAAGGCAGAAGGAGAAATACATACTGAGGACTTAGTAGTCTCTGTAACAGATGCTCTTCCTCCCAGTTTTAGCATCATTTTCAAGGTACTTCATTACTCAACAGCTTCCAGAAAAATAATTGTAGATTTGGTTTGTTGATATCACCCTGTGCCCTCAACTTTGATATTTGGTCCAGATTTTCAAAAATTGCATTTGCAATCTTGTTTTGCTCTATGTTTTTATAGAGAATTCTGATCTTACTAATTCATACTAAAATATTTATGAGTGATAAGTATGTGGTTCTGTGACAGTGCTTAGCGATTTGCAAGCCTATAATTGGATAGTTTGTGTCTCTATTTGCATGAAGAATTAGCTCCTGTCTCTAGCAGGTTGTGCTCTTGAGAGGTCCAAGAGGAAAGAGAACTCAGAAGATTACAGGAAGACATATGTTTCCTCTATCCATGCCTGTACGCCTGCACTTTGAAGGTTACTTTCTATGGACTGTCAGTGACTGAACCAAGGCCTAGGGGAGCCATTTTTGAACAGCTGATTCACTTGCAGGATTGTCCTGATCTCATACACCCTCAGACTGTGTTGTGTTGGCCCCCAGCTTGTCTGTCCATACTTTGTGATTCATTTATAATCATTGTACTCCTAGCGGCCAAGTGAAAACGTCTAGCACATAGCAGGTGTGAATGAGAGGACCTTCAGAACTGATATCTTTAATAGCATTCTCCAGGTTCACATCTGAAGACCACATAACACACAGTATTTTAATAATGAAATTCAGCTGGTACTTTCTATAATGGCTCTTCTTGGATAGAAGCCAAGTGGATTCAAGCTATACCAAATTTGATTATGTACCAGGAGGTATTATCATGAAGCTTTAAATATACAATTCAGCTTCTGCACTTCTATTAGGAGAGCCAGAATTGATTTAATTTTGTGAAGGTCAAGGGGCAATTGCAGTGGATATGTGTGAGGGGGCTTGGCTAGGGAGTTCAGCTTCCCTGTCATCAAATATGTCATCAGTGATGATCCTCAAGCTTCCTCGACTGATAGGATGAGGAGCCAGCAGTGATTCTATGAGCAGGAATTGGTGAGAACACAGAATTCCTGGGGTGGATTTGATCTCCTGAGAGCTTCTCTCTTTGGCAGCAATAGCCTTGTCTTAGGGTCAGCAAACATTTTCTGTAAATATCAGTGTCTTACTATTCCATAAATAGTAAATATTTTAGGCTTTGTAGGTCCTAAGATCACCTTTACAACTCAGCTTTGTCTTTGTAGTAAGAGAACAGTCAGAGAAAATGTGAATGAATGTGGATCTGTGCCAATAAAACTTTATGTACACAGGAATTTGAATTTCCTACACTTTTAGTATGCCATGAGATATTATTCTTCCTTTGATTTTTGTTTTCAACCAACTTACAAATGTAAAAACTATTTTGCTCCCAGGGCAAAGCCAACCCCTGGCCTGGTTTCTTCTTTATTCAATGAGCAATTATCCAGTGACTCCCTGTGCCAAGCACTGTTTTCAGTGATAGGAATGCTGCAGTGAACAAACAGAAAAAAACTCACTGTATCACGGAGCTTACACTCTACATTCATCCACTGACACTGCTCATCAATCCAGAAAAGAGTCACCAGAACAATGCTGGGTTATAGTGCTTGACACTGGTACAAGGGTCCATGTTCAAATACTGGTGAGCCACGAAGTAATCGCAGCGGCCGTTCTGCAAGTTCAATTTCAAGCATGTTCATTGTACCTAACTTTATCATACTCCTTTGACATTATATTACATCTCAGTTATTCCTCATTCCTTGCACAGTGCCTGGCACAGAAGAGGGATTCAATTCCATACTTAATTGAAGCTAAGATGCTATCAGCATTATTTTACGGGAAAAAAAACCCAACAGTATCTTAAGAAAAAAGTTGCTAGTGAACTCTAGGATGGTCATCATTGTGAGAGGCACTTACATTTCAGAGATGTTCAAATGGGAAAAAATAAATGTGAGACAGACTCTATGAAACAGGGTAAATGTTAGCTAAACAAACTATGGCCGTATCCCCCTTCATTCTGAAAATGTACAAGAGTACTTTATCGTGAGGCACGCCCTTACTGCCTGAGCCACCAGGGAAGGCATGGTGAGGCACAGCGAGAGCCAAAATCCAAACTGAGGGCCGTGTGAGGAATGTGGCGTGAGGTTGCCACTTGCATTCCGGTGACTCTACCGCCTCTGTGTGCTGGAGATGGAGATGCTTGTTCCCTCCTCACAGGCCTTGATTGCCTTCCTGAAGGTTCCAGAACTCTCTCATAGGCAGCCTTGCCTCCTCGCCAGTCTGGTGGCGAGTGGTGCAGAAATGTTTTAATTAATGGTGAACTTCTCAAAGTTGAAGTGCAAACAATTATAGCTTAATTTTGCTTTCGGCCTCATTTTCATCATTCACATTCTCTCCTCCCTCCCCATTAGATGACTTCTTTCACAGTCTGTAAAGCTGGCTAATGGTTGTGCTTGCGAAAAAAGGGCGTTGTTTCTCTCTCCCGCAATTAGAAGCTGCAGAGACAAAGAGCTCTTCTGATAAATATCTCCAGAAAAGTCCTTCCAAAAGGCCTCACTCTGGAGAATGATACCCCCTCTTTTTTCTTTTCCCTGAAAGGTGCATGTCTTCCCCATAACAACTGTTTGCACACAAGACTCTGAGAAAGTTCATAGCACACATCACAAGTACATCTGATATGTAAGTGAAGTGATCTGTAGCGCTGCTAATTAGACCTAAATTCTTGATTTACTATTTATAAAACAAAATTGATTATTACTTCATCAACAACATTTAAAGCATCATTAAGAGAGGTCTGCTCCAGCAGCCTCAGGTTAAATTTTTTAACAAGCACTTTAGTTGCTAATCTGTGTTATTGCCAACATATGTAAACTTCCTAATGCTAATTGCATTCAGCTGTGAATCAAACAATGTCTAATTCTCTTCAGGATTAATTATGCACATGTGCCGCCTGCATTCCTAAACATGGTTCTCATAAATAATAAGAGATATATCTAAGCAGATGGGATTTTTCCAACTAAATGATCTGTTTATCATGAATAAAACAAATGACACATACTAGACTTCAAATGCAGAGTCACTGCAACTTCAAATATTTTTAGCATTAATAATTATCCCAACAATCGTTGGTGTGAATACATTTTTTGAACAACCTAGCAGCAAACAATGTTTGCTCACATGCTATATTTATCTCTTACAACATTAAAAAAAAAAAAATTGAACGGAGAACCAGAAACAGGGTTGTTTATTTTATGCACTGAATGGGTGAAGATAATTGTACACTGTAAAGATTCAAAGTCTAGCAGTTTACCTTCCCCAGGGAGTTCTGTTTAAATGGACTTGGTAATTAGGCTGACAAAACGTTACACACTTGTCTCACTTCCTAGAACAGAACAGGTTGGTGAGCATCTTTCCTAGAATTACAGGGCTAGAATCCTTTCAACAGTTTCATTCGGTTCTTTGTTCTGGCAACAAAAATAATTTCGAAAGAAAGTGTACTTCTGTAAAGAAAAAAAGAGGAGAAAGAAATACAGGAAAATGTATAGAATTGTTAGTAATCTATCCTATTTCTATGGGGTTAATTTTTGTTCATTTACATAGTGTACCCATAGTATCTGCATATTAATGTGAACCAAAGTCAAATTGGAAAGCCTTGGCATTCCGGAGAAGATTAGAATATTTTTAAGGAGGAAAATCCTTAGCAGCTTCTTCTAAGAAAGGCTGAAACTTAATACCAATCCTGGCACTTTCTCCCCTTCTCTTATATCCTTTCTCTCTCATAGTGACCAAAAATGCATTTCTTATCTATGACCATTTTACTGGATTTCGCTAGGTAGCTAAGCTGATTGATAAATTATTTAAATTATGGCTCTAAAGCTAATATAAGTGTATGTAAACTCAGAATACAAAAAGACTTAAGTTTGAATTATGTCTCTACTACTTGACAGCAGCATGAACATAAAAGTTACTTAACCTCACCATGAAATTTCTTTTCTTCACCTCGAACACACAGAAACATCATCTCCTTTACAGGCTGTTGTGAGGATCTGAAAAATATTCTCAGTTCCTAGGTCTAACTAGTTGAAGGTGTTCAGCTAATGTTAATTTTTTCTTCTTCTCATTTCCCAACATACTATTTAACTCTGAGCATCCCCAAACAGACCCTTAACCAGAAGAGGATCTATGGAATGTTCAGTGGCAGATAGAATGAGCAAGAGGAGACTTTTCTGGTCCCTCTCAACCTCTCCATAGTCAACTGTTTCCTATTTGACCTATACAAAGCCTCCTTTGTCCTAAATTATACAGTTCTTAGCCTAATCACAGTCCACACACTGCTTAAAAGCAAAATTTGTGCTTCTTCTGGTGAAATAATATAACACCACCATGCGTTTCACGGGAACATTTAACAACACGACCAAGATAATACAGTGATAAATTAAAACACTGGATCAAATACTGATTTCAGTCATCAAACCTGACAAAGTAGGTTAATGGAACTTGTGGCAATGACTATTTGAAATCTTCTTACAATCAAACATTTTTGGCTAAGAAATCAGCCAAAGCCCTTCCTTATGGTTTCAAGAAGACATCCTTGGATTCTGAACGAGCAGCACCTCATATCGCTGCTTTGGAGGTGATGGTGTGAATGTGGTTAAAGGCAGACATAGAATGTAGAGGAAAGTGTTCCTTGGCACAAACCATTTTGTCTCAGACCTTTCACACATTCTCACCTCTCCACAGCATTTTTATTGCACTGGGACTCCTACTTCTCATCCCTGTCCTCCTCAGTTCAGTTCTGTCACTAACTTGTGTCCGACTCTTTACGACCCCATGGTCTGCAGCACACCAGACTTTCCTGTCTATCACCAACTCCTGGAGCTTGCTCAAACTCCTGTCCATTGAGCTGGTGATGCCATCCAACCATCTCATCCTCTGTCATCCCCTTTTCCTCCTGCCTTCAATCCTTCCCATCATCAGGATTTTTCCAGTTAGTCAGTTCTTTGCATCAGGGGGCCAAACTACTGGAGCTTCAGATTCAGCATCAGTCCTTCCAATGAATATTCAGGACTGATCTCCTTTAGGACGGACTGGTTGGATCTCCTCGCTGTCCAAGGGACTCTCAAGAGTCTTCTCCAGCACAACAGTTCAAAACTATCAATTCTTTGGCCCTCAGCTTTCCTTTTGGTCCAACTCTCTCATCTACAAATGACTACTGGAAAAATCATAACTTTGACTATATGGGCCTTTGTCGGCAGAGTAATGTCTCTCTAATATGCTGCCTAGGTTGGTCAAAGCTTTTCTTCCAAGGAGCAAGCATCTTTTAATTTCATGGCTGCAGTCACCATCTGCAGTGATTTTGGAGCCTAAAAAAGTAAAGATTACCACTGTTTTCATTGCTTCCACATCTATTTGCCATGAAATGATGGGACCAGATGCCATATTCTTAGTTTTCTTAATACTGAGTTTTAAGCCAGCTTTTTTACTCTCTTCTTTCACTTTCATCAAGAGGTACTTTAGTTTCTCTTCACTTTCTGCCAAAAGTATGGTGTCTTCTGCATATCTGAGGTTATTGATGTTTCTCCTGGTAATCTTGATTCCAGCTTGTGCTTCATCCAGCTCAGCATTTTGCATGATGTACTCTGTAAACAAGTTAAATAAGCAGGGTGAAAATATACAGCCTTGACATACTCCTTTCCCAGTTTGGAACCAGTCTGTTGTTCCATGTCTGGTTCTAACTGTTGCTTCTTGACCTACATACAGATTTCTCAGGGGGCAGACAAAGTGGTCTGGTATTCCCATCTCTTTAAGTATTTTTCACAGTTTGTTGTGGAAAATCCACACAGTCAAAGGCTTTGACATAGTCAATAAAGCAGAAGTGGATTTGTTCTGGCACTCTCTTGCTTTTTCTATGATCCAATGGATGTTGGCAATTTGATCTCAGGTTCATCTGCCTTTTCTAAATCCAGCTTGAACATCTGGAAGTTCTCAGTTCATGTATGGTTGAAGCCTAGCTTGGAGAATTTTCGGCATTATTTTGCTAGCATGTGAGATGAGAGCAATTATGAGGTAATTTGAGCATTCTTTGGCATTGCCTTTCTTTGGAATTGGAATGAAAACACCTTTTCCAGTCCTACAGCCACTGGTGGGTTTTCCAAATTTGCTGGCATATTGTGTGAAGCATTTTAACAGCATCAACTTTTAGGACTTGAAATAACTCAGCTGGAGTTTCATCACCTTCACTAGCTTTCTTTGTAGTGATGCTTCCTAAGGTCACTTGACTTCACATTCCAGGATGTCTGGCTCTAGATGAATGATCACATCATGATGATTATCTGGGTCATGACAATCTTTTCTGTACAGATCTTCTGTGTATTCTTGCCACCTCTTCTTCATGACATTTGCTTCTGTTAGGTCCATACCATTTCTGTCCTTTATTGTGCTCATCTTTGCCTGAAGTATTCCTTGGTATCTCTAATTTTCTTAAAGGGATCTCCAGTCTTTCCCATTCTATTGTTTTCCTCTATTTCTTTGCATAGATCATTGAGGATGACTTTCTTATCTCTCCTTGCTATTCTTTGGAACTCTGCATTCAAATGGGTATATCTTTCCTTTTCTTCTTTGCCTTTCACTTCTCTTTTCTCAGCTATTTGTAAGGCCTCCTCAGATAACCATTTTGCCTTTTTGCAGTTCTTTTTCTTGTGGATGGTCTTGATCCCTGCCTCCTGTACCATGTCATGAATCTCCATCCATAGTTCTTCAGGCACTCTGTCTATTAGATCTAATCACATGAATCTATTTGTCACTTCTACTGTATAATCCTAAGGGATTTGATTTAGGTCATACCTGGATGGTCTAGTGGTTTTCCCTACTTTCTTCAATTTAGGTCTGAATTTGGCAATAAGGAGTTCATGATCTGAGTTGCAGTCAGCTCCTGGTCTTGTTTTTGCTGACTGTATAGAGCTTCTCCATCTTTGGCTGCAAAGAATATAATAAATCTGATTTTGGTATTGACCATCTGGTGATGTCCATTGTAGAGTCTTTTCTTGCATTGTTTGAAGAGGGTGTTTGCTATGACCAGTTTATTCCCTTGGCAAAACTCTGTTAGCCTTTGCCCTGCTTCATTTTTTTTTTCAAGGTCAAATTTGCCTGTTACTCCAGATATCTCTTGACTTCCTAGTTTTGCATTCCAGTCCCCTATAATGAAAAGGACATCTGTTTTCTTTTTCTTTTTGGTGCTAATTAAATGGTCTTTAGGTCATCATAGAGCTGTTAACTTCAGCTTCTTCAGCATTACTTGTCAGGGCATAGACTTGGATTAATGTGGTATTGAATGGTTTGCCTTAGAAATGAAGAGAGATCATTCGGTCACTTTGAGATTGCACCCAAATACTGCATTTTGGACTCTCTTATTGACTATGAGTGCTACTTCATTTCTTCTAAGGAATTCTTGCCCACAGTAGTAGATATAATGGTCACCTGAGTTAAATTTGCCCATTCCAGTCCACTTTAGTTAATTGAGTCCTAAAACGTCTATGTTCACTCTTGCCATCTCCCGTTTGACCACTTCCAGTTTACCTTGATTCATGAACCTAACATTTGAGGTTCTGTGCAATATTACAGGTTCCCATGCAATTCCAGTTTCCTATTCATAATCCATCCTCCTGATGTTGGACAGTTTTTCTGTCCTCATTCAAAATGTGACTCATCTTAGATAATCGGCAACCAACTTTTCAGATTTTTCATGTATCATCTTTCTATCCCTCTCTCTATTTTCTCCTTAGTCAATTTTCTATACTGAGACTTCACTGAAATATCCACTAGAAACCAAAACTAAAAGCAAAGTAAAAATGAAACAAAACAAAAAAAAACAAAAATCTGGACTAAGTCCTGCCAGTATTTTCCTTTACCTGCCAATAATTTCAGTATAGTTATCATTCATATTTTTTAAAAAGTAATGTAGGCATTCATGATATTGAGACATTTTTAAAGTGCAATTACATTCAAAAGCTACAGTTCCCAAGTCAAGAAAGTATTTCAGTTTTTCATCAATTTAAAACTAAAATAGTTATGAATTTCACCCTGCTTCAGTCTCCTCATTTGTAAAATGGAGACAAAATTTATAAATATCTTATGATTTGGAGGACTAAATAAAATAGTAATTGTAAATGCTTTGAATAGTGTGTGGCAACAAGGACTTAATAATTGTTTTCTTCTGTTATTATAATTAATAACTTACAAATTCAAGTAACCCAAACCCTGCCATGGACCTAAATATGAGTTTCTCACTAATCATGAATTTCAGTTAGTAACCTAAGAACTAAATATTGCATATGGATTTTAAAAAATCTAGGTGTCCTTAAAATTGAAAAGCAACCACAAACACAAAAGGAAGAGAAGGAATAAGACACCAGATTAATGAAGGAAATGATGCTATTGGAGACTCTAGTGGCTACTCGATATATCTGCCCCAGGCACTGAGCTCAAGGATGTTTTTACGTTTTATTCGATCACTTTCCTCTGGGTTTATGCCCACATGTAAATGCAAGCTCAGTCCATTCTCCTCTCCATTAGTGTCTTGACAGACTTGATAAGGCAATTCATGCTGTTCCCTAGAGTTTAATAATTGCCAAAAGATGCATTAAATGATAACACTGATTGTGAAGTATTTTAAGTCACTCAATTCCCTCATTTTTTAACAATTAATTTCATATCCTTCCAAAAACAATTTCAACTGCTTGGCACAGAGCATATGGTACTTAATATTTTGCTGACATTTAAACAAGTCTAAATTTGCTGGTTTCATTAAATAGCTTTACACTAAAATTCATTTAATTTCCAAAATGTATGTTTGGCAACGAACATGCTATCTTATGTAACATAAAGGGTACATGGATAGTAGGCTGTGGTCCAAACATATTAGATATCTTGCTAATGGATGCTGGAGAAATTTCTGCTCTCTAATATCAAAATTTTAAGTCTGGGGACTTGAAAGTAAAAATGAACTTAGATGAGAAACAAACTGGTTTCTATTTGGCCTATTTGAAATATAAAAAGGAAAAGCAAATAAAATTTCCTCTACCCCTTTAGCTTTAATTATGAAAAATATTTTCCAACTCCTCATAGATATTACTAAATTACTATTTGTGAGGTCCCAGTGAAATGAAACAAAAGACAATCTTAAATGCCTTTAAAAATTATTTTCAGTTTTGAGTCAACACATAAATGCATATTTTCTTTTATCTGCCTCAATGGATAGTATCCTATGATTTCTAAGGTTTCTTCTAGTTTAGAATCTATGATTCCTGTTTCTTCTAAAATATTAAATTTGGACATACAATATTTTGGTCAATATTAATATAACTAGTATAAAGTTGACATTCCAAATCATTGGGAAAATAGAGATAGACTGATTAAATTTTGTGAAAATATAGACTAGACACCAAACTGTATTTTATAATGCTTAAGTCTAATGTAAAAAAGTTATAAAATAATTAGATAAAATTTAGAATAATATTCAGATAATATTGGGGTAAGAAGGCTTTGCCAAACCCAATTTCAAAAGCAAAAGTAGCTAAAAGAAAAATGACTACATATAACTACATAAAAATAAAAAGCTTCTATTTATCAAGAAAGATAAATGACTAACTTGATGGACATGAGTTTGAACAAGCTCCTGGAGTTGGTGATGGACAGGGAAGCCTGGTGTGTTGCATTTCATGGGGTCACAGAGTCAGATACAGCTGAGTGATTCAACTAATAAGTGACTTTAAGGAAAAGTTATTTGTTGGAAAAAGGTTAAGATTTCTGTTATATAAAGAATATGCAATATTTATAAATCACTAAGGGAAACAAATGAGACAAAACCCCCTATAGAACAATAAGCAAAATATATAAACCAGTAATTAATGAGAAAAGAAGAAAAATGGTTACACATATATGAAAAAGATATTCAGCTTCACTTGTAATATAAGAAATAAATACATAAGGAAAAACACGTATATTGTGGTTTTCAGATAAGAAAGATGAACAATATTAGTGTTTATATAAATAATATATGAAAAAATGGACATTCTTATATGCTGTTTTTCTCAGTAGAAGCAAAATTATTTGGAGGGCTATTTAGCTCTGAATATCAATAACCACAAAAATGTCCAGAAAAAAATGATATGAGGAACTGCTCCAGATTAAAGGAGACTAAAACAGGAGATGGCAAGAGTGAACGCTGACATTCTAGGAATCAGCAAACTAAAATGGACTGGAATGGGTGAATTTAACTCAGATGACCATTATATCTACTACTGCGGGCAGGAATCCCTCAGAAGAAATGGAGTAGCCATCATGGTCAACAAAAGAGTCCGAAATGCAGTACTGGGATGCAATCTCAAAAATGACAGAATGATCTCTGTTCATCTCCAAGTCAAACCATTCAGTATCAGAGTTATCCAAGTCTATGCACCAACCAGTAACACTGAAGAAGCTGAAGTTGAATGATTTCATGAAGACCTACAAGACCTTTTAGAACTAACACCAAAAAAGATGTCCTTTTCATTATAGGGGACTGGAATGCAGAAGTAGGAAGTCAAGAAACACCTGGAGTAACAGGCAACTTTGGCCTTGGAATACAGAATGAAGCAGGGCAAAGGCTAATAGAGTTTTGCAAGGAAAATGCACTGGTCATAGCAAACACCCTCTTCCAACAACACAAGAGAAGACTCTACACATGGACATCACCAGACGGTCAACACCGAAATCAGATTGATTATATTCTCGGCAGCAAAAGATGGAGAAGCTCTATCCAGTCAACAAAAACAAGACCAGGAGCTGACTGTGGCTCTGATCATGAACTCCTTATTACCAAATTCGGACTTAAATTGAAGAAAGCAGGGAAAACCGCTAGACCATTCTGGTATGACCTAAATCAAATCCCTTATGATTATACAGTGGAAGTGAGAAAGAGAGTTAAGGGTCTAGATCTGATAGATAGAGTGCCTGATGAACTATGGATGGAGGTTCGTGACATTGTACAGGAGACAGGGATCAAGACCATCCCCATGGAAAAGAAATGCAAAAAAGCAAGATGGCTGTCTGGGGAGGTCTTACAAATAGCTGTGAAAAGAAGAGAAGCAAAAAGCCAAGGATAAAAGGAAAAATATAAGCATCTGAATGCAGAGTTCCAAAGAATAGCAAGAAGAGATAAGAAAGCCTTCATCAGTGATCAATGCAAAGAAATAGTGGAAAAGAAAAGAATGGGAAAAACTAGAGATCTTTCAAGAAAATTAGAGATACCAAGGGAACATTTCATGCAAAGATGGGCTCGATAAAGGACAGAAATGGTATGGACCTAACAGAAGCAGAAGATATTAAGAGATGGCAAGAATACACAGAAGAACTGTACAAAAAAGATCTTCACAACCCAGGTAATCACGATGGTGTGATCACTCACCTAGAGCCAGACATCCTGGAATGTGAAGTCAAGTGGGCCTTAGAAAGCATCACTATGAACAAAGCTAGTGGAGGTGATGGAATTCCAGTTGAGCTATTTCAAATCCTGAAAGATGATGCTGTCAAAGTGCTGCACTCAATATGCCAGCAAATTTGGAAAACTCAGCAGTTGCCACAGAACTGGAAAAGGTCAGTTTTCATTCCAATCCCAAAGAAAGGCAATGCCAAAGAATGCTCAAACTACTGCACAACTGCACTCATCTAACATGCTAGTAAAGTAATGCTCAAAATTCTCCAAGCCAGGCTTCAGCAATATGTGAACTGTGAACTTCCTGATGTTCAAGCTGGTTTTAGAAAAGGCAGAGGAACCAGAGATCAAATTGACAACATCTGCTGAATCATGGAAAAAGCAAAAGAGTTCCAGAAAAACATTTATTTTTGCTTTGTTGACTATGCCAAAGCCTTTGACTGTGTGGATCACAATAAACTGTGGAAAATTCTGAAAAAGATGGGAATACCAGACCACCTGACCTGCCTCTTGAGAAATCTGTATGCAGGTCAGGAAGCAACAGTTAGAACTGGACATGGAACAACAGACTGGTTCCTAATAGGAAAAGGAGTACGTCAAGGCTGTATAGTGTCACCCTGCTTATTTAACTTATATGCAGAGTACATCATGAGAAACGCTGGACTGGAAGAAGCACAAGCTAGAATCAAGATTGCTGGGAGAAATATCAATCACCTCAGATATGAAGATGACACCACCCTTATGGCAGAAAGTGAAGAGGAACTGAAAAGCCTCTTGATGAAAGTAAAAGAGAAGAGTGAAAAAGTTGGCTTAAAGCTCAGCATTCAGAAAACGAAGATCATGGCATCTGGTCCCATCACTTCATGGGAAATAGATGGGAAAACAGTGGAAACAGTGTCAGACTTTATCTTGGGGGGCTCCAAAATCACTGCAGATGGTGACTGCAGCCATGAAATTAAAAGACGCTTACTCCTTGGAAGGAAAGTTATGACCAACCTAGATAGCATATTCAAAAGCAGAGACATTAATTTGCTGACTAAGGTCTGTCTAGGCAAGGCTATGGTTTTTCCAGTAGTCATATATGGATGTAAGAGTTGGACTGTGAAGAAGGCTGAGCACCGAAGAATTGATACTTTTGAACTGTGGTGTTGGAGAAGACTCTTGAGAGTCCCTTGGACTGCAAGGAGATCCAACCAGTCCATTCTGAAGGAGATCAGCCCTGGGATTTCTTTGGAAGGAATGATGCTAAAGCTGAAACTCCAGTACTTTGGCCACCTCATGCGAAGAGCTGACTCATTGGAAAAGACTCTGATGCTGGGAGGGATTGGGGGCAGGAGAAGAAGAGGATGACAGTGGATGAGATGGCTGAATAGCATCACTGACTTGATGAAAGCGAGTCTGAGTAAACTCCAGGAGTTGGTGATGGACAGGGAGGCCTGGCGTGCTGCGGTTCATGGGTTCGCAGAGTCAGACACAACTGAGCGACTGAACTGAACTGAAATAACAATGTACACAATGTGAATCCTGGATATATGCTGGGGCGAGGAAGTTGTGGATGGGTTGAGGAACTCCAAAGAACTTTGCTAGGAAAGTTTATAACATTTAAATGTAGATTCTGTGTACTGTGTGTGTGCTTATTTGGTCCAACTCTGCAATCCTCTAGACTGTAGCCAGCTAGTCTCCTTTGTCCTTGGGATTCTCCAGGTAAGTATACCTGAGTGGGTTGTCATTTCCCCCTCAGGGGATCTTTCTGACTCAGGGATCAAACCCATGTCTCCTGTATCGCCTGCATTGCAAGTGGATTCTTTACTGCTGAGCCACTGAAAGTCCTGAATTTGGTAATTTTTTTGTGGCCCTGTAGCAGAACCTTGTTGCCTTTGGGAAAAAGAGGCTGGAGTATTTAAATGGTAACAGAGCAGAATTTTATCAACTTACGCTCAAACTGAAAAATGTGTGGGTGTAAATGATGGGGGCAGAAGATTGAGGGGGTGAGATTCAGAGCACAAAGCAATGGAACAAAGGGCAAAATGGCTAAATCTAGGTAAAAGCAGAGAGTTCCTTGTATGAGTCCTGCAACTTTTCTGTAATTTGAAACTATCAAAATTGAAAGTTAACAGAATAATTTTAAACTGTATACCCAATGAACCAATAATTTCAATATGGGAATTTCTCTGAAGGAAATAATTATGAATTTACAACAAGGATATTTATTTATCACAATGTTATTTTTAATGGTAAGAACTGGAAACTAAGCCAATTTGCTCAACAAATTCATTGAAGGTACTTATCTTATGAGGTATTTCATATAGCCATTAAATCTTATTTAAAGCAAATGTTCATTCAGTTCAGTTCAGTTCAGTCACTCACTCATGTCCGACTCTTTGTGACCCCATGAATTGCAGCACAACAGGCCTCCCTGTCCATCACCAACTCCTGGAGTTCACTTAAACTCATGTCCGAGTTGGTGATGCCTTCCAGCCATCTCATCCTCTGTCGTCCTCTTCTCCTCCTGCCCCCAATCCCTCCCAGCATCAGAGTCTTTTCCAATTAGTCAACTTTTCTCATGAGATGGCCAAAGTACTGGAGTTTCAGCGTTAGCATCATTTCTTTCAAAGAACACCCAGACCTGATCTCCTTTAGAATGGACTGGTTGGATATCCTTGCAGTCCAAGGGACTCTCAAGAGTCTTCTCCAACACCACAGTTCAAAAGTATCAATTCTTCAGCACTCAGCTTTCTTCACACTCCAACTCTCACATCCATACATGACTACTGGAAAAACCGTAGCCTTGGCTAGATGGACATTTGTTGGCAAAGTAATGTCTATGCTTCTGAATATGCTGTCTAGGTTGATCATAACTTTCCTTCCAAGGAGTAAGTGTCTTTTAATTTCATGGCCGCAGTCACCATCTGCAGTGATTTTGGAACCCCCCAAAATAAAGACTGACACCATTTCCACTGTTGCCCTGTCTATCTGCCATGAAGTGATGGGACCAGATGCCATGATCTTCGTTTTCTGAATGTTGACCTTTAAGCCAACTGTTCCACTCTCCTCTTTCACTTTCATCAAGAGGCTTTTTAGTTCCCCTTCACTTTCTGCCATAAGGGTAATGTCATCTGCATATCTGAGTTTATTGATATTTCTCCCAGCAATCTTGATTCTAGCTTGTGCTTCTTCCAGCCCAGCATTTCTCATGATGTACTCTGCATATAAGTTAAATAAATAGGGTGACAATATACAGCCTTGACGTACTCCTTTTCCTATTTGGAACCAGTCTGTTGTTCCATGTCCAGTTCTAACTATTGCTTCCTGACATGTATATAGGTTTCTCAAGAGGCAGGTCAGGTGGTCTGGTATTCCCATCTTTTTCAGAATTTTCCACAGTTTATGTTCATTAAGATGGTAAAATATCTATAAAATAATGTTAATTTTAAGGCAGAACATACTAAGGCAGAATACTTTGCTTTAAAATGATGTATTTGTTAAAATTGGTAGGTATATACTAATTGTTTGTAAAAAGTCTTTATTTTTATCGAGTTCTTTTTTTAAGAGGGGCAATTTATATCCTTTCTGAAAAATGTATCAAATAATTAACAACAGAGATATAATAGAAGATGGTTTTGAGGCAACTGTCAAGAATTTCTTACATTTTGAAAGTGTTTATGTTATTCATCATAAGGCTAAACAATGACTTCTTGGCTTCTCGGAAGTTTTGCATTCTTGGATCAGTTTCCCCATAAAAAAAAATCATATGGATCCAGCAATTCTACTTAGGGATATTTTTCCAAAGGGGGGTAAAAGAAAAAAAAAAAAAAACTTTGAAAAGCCATATGCACACCTATGTTGGCTATAGCATTATTCACAATAATTAAGATATGCAAGCAACCCAAGTGACCAACAATAGATGAACAGATAACACAGATGCAACATGTATAAGCAAAGGAATATTCAGTTCAGTTCAGTTGCTCAGTCGTGTCCGACTCTTTGCGACCCCATGAATCGCAGCACACCAGGCCTCCCTGTCCATCACCAACTCCTGGAGTTCACTCAGACTCACATCCATCGAGTCATTGATGCCATCCAGCCATCTCATCCTGGGTCGTCCCTTTTTCCTCCTGCCCCCAATCCCTCCCAGCAGCAGAGTCTTTTCCAATGAGTCAGCTCCTCGCATGAGGTGGCCAAAGTACTGGAGTTTCAGCTTTAGCATCATTCCTTCCAAAGAAATCCCAGGGCTGATCTACTTCAGAATGGACTGGTTGGATCTCCTTGCAGTCCAAGGGACTCTCAAGAGTCTTCTCCAACACCACAGTTCAAAAGTATCAATTCTTCGGCACTCAGCCTTCTTCGCAGTCCAACTGTCACATCCATACATGTCCACAGGAAAAACCATAGCCTTGACTAGATGGACCTTTGTTGGCAAAGTAATGTCTCTGCTTTTGAATATGCTATCTAGGTTGGTCATAACTTTTCTTCCACGGAGTAAACGTCTTTTAATTTCATGGCCGCAGTCACCGTCTGCAGTGATTTTGGAGCCCCCCAAGATAAAGTCTGACACTGTTTCCACTGTTTCCCCATCTATTTCCCATGAAGTGATGGGACCAGATGCCATGATCTTCGTTTTCTGAATGTTGAGCTTTAGGCCAACTTTTTCACTCTCCACTTTCACTTTCATCAAGAGGCTTTTCAGTTCCTCTTCACTTTCTGCCATAAGGGTGGTGTCATCTGCATATCTGAGGTGATTGATATTTCTCCCAGCAATCTTGATTCTAGCTTGTGCTTCTTCCAGTCCAGCATTTCTCATGAGGTACCCTGCATAGAAGTTAAATAAGCAGGGTGACACTATACAGCCTTGACGTACTCCTTTTCCTATTTGGAACCAGTCTGTTGTTCCATGTCCAGTTCTAACTGCTGCTTCCTGACCTGCATATATTACTCAGCCTTAAAAGAGAATGAACTCCTGCCATTTTGTAACAATGTGGATAGATCTAAAGGGTATTATGCTAAATGGAGTGTCAGAAAAAGACAATTACTATATGATTCCACTTACATGTGGAATCTAAAAAGCAAAACAAATGAACAAATAGAACAAACCGGAAAGAGAGTCTTAGTTACAGAGAATAAACAAGTGGTTACCAGAGAGGAGAAGGACAGAAAAATGAGTAAAATAGGTGAAGGAAATTAAGAGGCACAAACTTTTAGTTACAAACTAAATGAGTCATAGTAATGCAACGTACAATGTAATAAATATAATCAATAGCAATTTAACATCTTTGTATAGTGACAGATGGTAGTAATTAGACTTATCAAAAATCATTAGAATATTATTGTATACTCATTATTTTATAAAGCTGCATATATTAAGATTATATATTAAAATATTTTCTATTAAATAATGTTTATTTTTTAACTTTTATTTTTTAAAAAATTAAAATGATTTTATGAGCTCCTTAAAGTACTGTGGGTTCTAGGCACTGTGTCATCTATTGTGCTTAATAGGTAAGTTGAACCTGATTTCATCTTCTCTACTTGGTGTATCTGCTGGCTCGTGAAGCATCTAGAGTAGTACTTCTCAAACTTTAATGTGACTGAAAATTAGAGAAATATTGCTAAAATGTAGATTCTGATATAATAAGTACAGGGTGAGATGAGAGTCTGCATTTCTGACAAGTTCCCAGATAATGCTAACACTCCTGGTCTGTGGACCATCTTTGGAGTAGCAAGGTGCTAGGATATGATTATATTCACCATGCCTGGGACTTCCATACATTCATATATTATTCCTCAGCATTTGTGCTGTCTTTAAGTGCTATCTTTTAACCATGGTCATTTTTTCTCATGCATGCAAAAATATCCTTTCCTGCCTGCTTCACATGTACCTGTTTATCTAGGGACATAGACTCATTCCCAGATGCATACCTATATCTGAATCTGTGCCTGGATGAAGGCATGAAAACATGTTAGCAGAGATCATTTCTTTGTGGTGGAAATCTAGATGATATTAAAGTCATTTGTGTACCTTACTCTTTTGCCACCTTCTCTTCATTGAACATACATCAATTTTATAAATAAAAATAGTATATATCATAAATAGCCACAGTTGCCTATGGCAACTGAGTTGCCTATGAGTGTCCAGGAGTTTCCATGGAGGAATGGGTCGGAAGTGGCTTGCTACAGGGTTGGCAGTCCTGAGTGCAGGAGAGTGAGCACAAGATCTTTTGAAGGAGGTCACCATTATCTTCATTACCTCCACCATAGTTTAGCCTCAGGTCAAACAGCAGGGAGGGAACAAAGCCCCACCTATCAATAGAAAATCTGATTTAAGACTTATTGAGCATGGCCCCACCCATCAGAGCAAGACCCCGTTTCTCCCACAGTCAGTCTCTCCCATCAGGAAGCTTCCATAAGCCTCACATCCTTATCCCTCAGAGGGCAGACAGAATGTAAACCGCAACTGCAGAAAACTAATTGAACTGATCACACGGACCACAGCCCTGTCTAACTCAATGAAACTATGACCCATGCCATGAGGGGCCACCCAAGACAGACGGGTCATGGTGGAGAGTTCTGACAAAACTGGTCCGCTGGAGCAGGAAATGGCAAACCACTTCAGTATCTTTGTCCTGAGAACTCCATGAACAGTATGAAAAGGCAAAATGATAGGATACTGAAAGAGGAACTCCACAGATCAATAGGTGCCCAATATGCTACTGGAGATCAGTGGAGGAATAACCCCAGAAAGAGTGAAGAGATGGAGCCAAAGCAAAAACAATGACCAGATGTGGATGTGACTGGTGATGGAAATAAAGCCTGATGCTGTAAAGAACAATATTGCATAGGAACCTGGAATATTAGGCCCATGAAAAATGATAAATTGGAAGTGATCAAATAGGAGATAACAAGAGTGAACATCGATATTTTAGGAATCAGTGAACTAAATGGAATGGAATGGGTGAATTTAACTCAGATGACCATTATATCTACTACAGTGAGCAAGAATCCCTTAGAAGAAACGGAGTAGCCCTCACAGTCAACAAAGAAGTCTGAAATGCAGTACTTAGGTGCCATCTCAAAGCAATAAAATGATCTCTGTTCATTTCCAAGGTAAACTATTCAATACAACATTAATTCAAGTCTATGCCCTGACCAGTAATGCTGAAGAAGCTGAATCATTTTATGAAGACCTACAAGACTTTCTAGAACTAACATCCCCAAAAGATGTCCTTTTCATTATAGGGGACTGGAATGCAAAACTCGGAAGTCAAGAGATATCTGGAGTAACAGGCAAATTTGACCTTGAAGAAAAAACGAAGCAGGGCAAAGGCTAACAGAGTTTTGCCAAGAGAATGCACTGGTCATAGCAAACACCCTCTTCCAAAAATTCAAGAGAAGACTCTACTAATGGACACCACCGGATGGTCAATACCAAAATTAGACTGATTATATTCTTTGCAGCCAAAGATGGAGAAGCTCTAAACAGTCAGCAAAAACAAGATCAGGAGCTGATTGCAGCTCAGATCATGAACTCCTTATGGCCAAATTCAGACTTAAACTGAAGAAAGTAGGGAGAACCACTAGACCATCCAGACATTACCTAAATTAAATCCCTTAGGATTATACAGTGGAAGTGACAAATAGATTCATGTGATTAGATCTAATAGACAGAGTGCCTGAAGAACTATGGACGGAGGTTCGTGACATTGTACAGGAGGCAGGGATCAAGACCATCCGCAAGAAAAAGAACTGCAAAAAGGCAAAATGGTTGTCTGAGGAGGCCTTACAAATAGCTGAGAAAAGAAGAGAAGTGGAAAGCAAAGGAGAAAAGGAAAGATATATCCATTTGAATGCAGAGTTCCAAAGAATAGCAAGGAGAGATAAGAAAGTCATCCTCAGTGATCTATGCAAAGAAATAGAGGAAAACAATAGAATAGGAAAAACTAGAGATCTCTTCAAGAAAATTAGAGATACGAAGGGAATACTTCATGCAAAGATGAGTACAATAAAGGTCAGAAATGGTATGGACCTAACAGAAGCAAATACCATTAAGAAGATGTGGCAAGAATACATGAAGAGCTGTATACAAAAAAGATTGACATGACCCAGATTACCATGATGCTGTGATCACTCATCTAGAGCCAGACATCCTGGAATGAGAAGTCAAGTGGCCTTAGGAAGCATCACTACAAACAAAGCTAGTGGAGGTGATGGAACTCCAGTTGAGCTATTTTAAATTCTCAATGATGATGCTTCACTCAATATGCCGGCAAATTTGGAAAACCCAGCAGTGGCCACAGGACTGGAAAAGGTCAGTTTTCATTCCAATTGCAAAGAAAGGCAATGCCAAGGAATGTTCAAATTACCATGCAATTGCATTCATCTCACACACTAGCAAAGTAACGCTCGAAATTCTCCAAGCCAGGCTTCAACAGTATGTGAACTATGAACCCAGATGTTCAAGCTGGATTTAGAAAAGGCAGAGGAACCAGAGATCAAATTGTCAACATCCACTGGATCATTGAAAAGCAAGAGAGTTCCAGAAATACGTGAATTCTGCTTTATTGACTATGTCAAAGCCTTTGACTGTATGGATCACAACAAGTTGTGAAAAATTCTTCGAGATGGGAATAATCAACCATCTAACCTGCCACCTGAGAAATCTGTATGAAGGTCAAGAAGCAACAATTAGAACTGGACATGGAACAATGGACTGGTTCCAAATTGAGAAAGGAGTATGTCAAGGCTATATAGTGTCATCCTGCTTATTTAACTTATATGCAGAGTACATCATGCAAAATGCCAGGCTGGATGAAGCACAAGCTGGAATCAAGATTGCCCGGAGAAACATCAATAACTTCAGAAACATAGATGACACCACCCTTAGAGCAGAAAGTGAAGAAGAACTAAAGAGCCTCTTGATGAAAGCAAAACAGGAGAGCGAAAAAGTTTGCTTAACCCTCAACATTAGGAAAACTAAGATCATGGCATCCAGTCCCAATACATGGCAAATGGATGGTGAAACAATGGAAACAGTGAGAGACTATTTTTGGGGGGCTCACTGCAGATGGTGACTGTAGCCAAGAAATTAAAAGACGTTTGCTCCTTGGAAGGAAAGTTACGACCAACTTATACAGCATGTTACAAAGCAGAGACATTACTTTGCCGACAAAGGTCCATCTAGTCAAAGCTATGATTTTTCCAGTAGTCATGTATGGATGTGAGAATTGGACTATAAAGAAAGCTGAGGGCAGAAGAATTGATGCTTTTGAACTGTGGTATTGGAAGAGACTCTTGAGAGTCCCTTGGACTGCAAAGAGATCATATCAGTCAATCCTAAGGTAAATAAACCCTGAATACTCATTGGAAGGACTGATGCTGAAGCTCAAGTATTTTGGTCATCTGATGGGAACAACCAATTCACTGGAAAACTCCCTGATGCTGGGAAAGATTGAAGGCAGAAGGAGAAGAGAGCATCAGAGGATGAGATGGCTGGATGGCATCACCGATGCAATGCACATGAACTTGGGCAAACTTCAGGAGATGGCAAGGGACAGGGAGGCCTGACATGTTGCAGTCCATGGGGTTGCAAAGTTGGACATGACTAGGTGACGGAACAACAACACCAATGATAAATGAAGTGCCATCTTGGTGATCTTGGTCATAAAAGGTAGGGAAAATGAAATCTAGTTATTAAGGAGGTAAAACAATATTTCAACATAGAAGTGTTTCTAACAGAAATCATAGTTCTGTGTTTATTACTAAAATGAAAGCCAGTTAAGATTTAAAAACATTCTTTCAATAGACAATATGATTCTCAAGATTATATGACGTATCTTTTCTTCTGGGACAAATACATTCTAAACAGTTAACATGCTATTGTTAGACGTGCTTTTCAGTGAGTGGTGAATAAATGCATAAAAAGTCTATTTACCTTGATATTCTTGGCAATGACCAACATAATCAATAATAGGCAAATCCATTAAGATGGCTGAAAATTCAGGGTCTATTACAGAGATCTTTATCATAACTTGAAAGACATCTCCTCCACTTTTCATTCCAACTCTTAAATACCACTGGCACTTAAACTTTAAAAAATTCATCTTTTGGGATCTAAAATGCTGCTCCAAAGTTTATTTTTACATTTTTTTTAGTTAAAACATTGCTCATGAAATGTTCAGTTTATCTGAATAGCATTAATAGTATTCCTTCACTTTTCCCATGAAAACTTTGTATCACCTCAATTCATTATACAGTGTTGATTTTTTCTCCAAACCCTCATATTTTAATGTATAATACGTGAATATTTTTCTAAGTCTTTGTCTGATCATTCATCAGGCTTTGATATTTATAAATGCTAGCTTAAACCTAAATAATCTGAAGAGAAAAAATAAAAATCTGTAGTTTCAAATTGGACAAATATATTTTTCTTGGCAGTTGAGATTCAGTGTAACTGAATAATATAGTATTTCATTGCAACATAACAAATATAGTATGTGTATGTGTATAAATCTTTGAAGTTTTAATGCTCTCTTTGTGCTATACCTTTTAAAATTTTATTTATAACCAGTATATGACATATAAACAATGGAAAGCTTTCAAAGTTGAATTCATTACAGGTATTAAATGCACCCATAATTATACCTTTCTCTATTCACTTGAGATGACCTGTTATTTGGCACTTTTTGGATGGAAATATTCTTGTTCAATTCATGGAATGTTTTCAACTATATTAGAGCTAGTATGTAGTGGCTGCCTTATCCAGACATATAATTTTTACAGAAATACTGGAATGGAACTCCATGAAATGAATATTCTGTGTTTCCCCTGCAGACCCTTAGAAAGAGGAATTTTATACGTTTTTTGCAGAAATCTGATATAAGCCTGTATAACTTAAAGATCACGTTCATGTTATTTCCCATAATTACTTAGCACTAGGCCAACACCCTGTATACAATGGCATATTTATTTTAGGTGAACTATAGTTTTGAGGTTTTATAATTTCTTTGCGTAATGTGTATATTTAGAAAACATATACATACAGTTGACAGACATTATAACTATTCCTGCTATACAATATAACCATTGAGCCTTTGTCTATGAATCATATAAACATAATGTTATGAAATGTTTTAAACTTCAGGAAATAGATTACTTTATCCTGTATTTCAAATTTAAAATTTTTATGGCAATATGTATATATAGAAAATTTATATATGTGAAAGAAATTCATAATTGCCTATGTAAGTCTATCTGAATTAATTTATTCATTTATTTCCCCTGAAAGTCTTCATTCACTACTGGTCCTTCAGTGGTAAAAAATATGATGCCAAGGAGAGTCATTGACCTAACTACTAAAAACAGATTAACTTCTATAAAATTAAATCATCCAGGGATGCACTGATATTTTTTGACTGTTTAAAATTTGAAACAAAAAAATATTAAACATAATAAGACCATGATCCCCATGATTCTACCACCCAAATTAAGAGCTGGAATATTATGAAGTGTTTCATCTACTTCTGTGTTTCCATTCTTCTTCCTCCCCCAGAAATAACTATTATACTGAATTTTGTGTTTATCTTACTAATTATTTCAAAAATAGTTTTATCACAAGAAATTATGTTATTTAGGTTCGTTTGCTTTTGAGTTTTATAAAAACAATGTATTTATTATATGATCATTAGTTTTCAATGTTACATAGCAGGGATTGGCAACCTGTCATCTGGGGGTCAAATTTGACCTGTGAATCAAATGTTACATTTTACACAATGAGAAGAAAAAAGAAAAAAACCTTGCAGAACTTTTAGTATGCCTTACTGTCTGAAACACAGCTTCCAATGATAAATTATCAGAAACTAGTAATTTGGAGATTGTCATGAGTCACTAAAGAACTAAAAATTCTCTCTAAATTCTAAAGGACTAAAAAGTTGTTTCAAACTTACTGTTTTAGCTAGAGCTATGACTGTTGTTTAGACGCTAAGTCATGTCCAACTCTTTTGTGACCCCATGAACTGCAAGCCACCAGGCTCCTCTGTCCACACGATTTCCCAGGCTAGAATACTGGAGTACGTTGTCATTTCCTTCTCCAGGCGATCATCCCAACCCGGGGATCAAGCCTGGGACTCCTGCATTGGCAGGCAGATTCACTACTACTGAGCCATCAGGGAAGTCCATAACAGGGCTGCCATAATAAAATAATCTGCTTAAAACAAAAGGCCTTTATGATCTCATAGTTTTGCAGGGTACATGACAGTAGTTTCTGGTGAGAGTTCTCTTCCAGGCTTGTAGATGGCTGTCTTTTCACTGTTCCCCCTTATGGTGGGGAAGGGGACAGGGGAGGAGAAAGAGAGAGAAGAGCGAGGGAGTGAGAAAGAGAGGGAGGGCGGGAAAGTGAAGGAGGAAGGCGGCATGTGCAAGCTCTCTGTGTCTCTTCTCATAAAGGTACTAATCCCATCCTGAGGATCCCATCCTGAGGATCCCATCCTGAGGATCCCATCCTCATGACCTCATCTAAATCTAATTACCGTCAAAAGATTCTCACTTCTAAGTATCATCATATTTGGAGTTCAGGGCTTCAATAAATTTTAGAGGTATGCAGTTCAGTCCATAACATTTATGTTTGAATTTTATAGTTTAAATTCAATATATTCATATACTATATAATTAAATATATATATATATATTTGACCAAGCAATGCCATGCATCTAAAATTCTGTCTTTAGAATTTGACTAGTCTTTGCATCCCTTTGAACATCTGGAACCCCAAATCAACACACTCTATCTGATGAAGCACTCTACAATATTTCAGTGATGCTGACTCTGCTGTGGTTGTACAGATGTAATATTTAAAATATATCTTTTACCATTGGATATTTTTGTTGCATATAGTAATAAAAGCAGAGCCTATTATCCCTGGATCAAATATTTTTGTTATGAGTAACCTAATCAGTCCCCCCTCACCCCTTTAATCACTCCATTCCTCACCTTCTCTATTAAGTACTTAAGATTTCCTAAAATAACAACCCTTTACCAAAACACACTCTAAATTCATGAATTCTTTCCTCTGTTCATTCAGTTTCCTTTGACCAAGTCATTCATTTCATAATATATACTCCAGACACACTAAGAGGTTTATGTTGTGTAAATACATTTTATTTCCATTTTTAAACTATAAATTCACCTTGTTATCTTTTTTCCAATGTGCAATTTAATAAATTAATTTCTGGGTCTCACTCTCAGAGTTTCTGATTCAGAAAGCCTGTGGTGGAACCCAAGAATTTGAGTGCCTAATAAGCTTCCAGGTGACGGTGGTGCTGCTAGTCTAGGGTCCACATTTCATGAGCCAATGAAGCATTTTTTTCTTTCATAAAACTAAGTGATGTCCTTGGAATAATCTAGGTCACAGAAAGCTAAACCAGATTATATTGACTGATATCTAGATTTGTGAGCCCTGCCCCTGTGACAGGCCACTGCTGAATCATACCTCTGCAGGAGACACTCAAACACTCAAAACCAGATCTGCCTCAGTCTCTGTGGGGTCTCCCGGTGTGCATAAGCTTTTGTTTGAGCCCTCTGAGTGTCTCTGGTGGTTATGAGGTTTGATTCTAAATGCAATTTTGCCCCTCCTACTGTCTTGCTAGGGCTTCTCCTTTGTGCTTGAGCGTGGGCTATTGTTTTTGGTGGGATCAGGTATGACCTAAATCAAATCCCTTATGATTATACAGTAGTAGTGACAAACTGGAGAAGGCAATGGCACCCGCTCCAGTACTCTTGCCTGGAAACTCCCATGGACGGAGGAGCCTGGTAGGCTGCAGTCCATGGGGTTGCTGAGAGTTGGACATGACTCAGTGACTTCACTTTCACTTTTCACTTTCATGCATTGGAGAAGGAAATGGCAACCCACTCCAGTGTTCTTGCCTGGAGAATCCCAGGGACGGGGGAGCCTGGTGGGCTGCCGTCTATGGGGTCTCACAGAGTCAGACATGACTGAAGCGACTTAGCAGCAGCAGTGACCAATAGATTCAAGGGATTAGGTCTGAAAGAGTGCCTGAAGAACCATGGACAGAGGTTTGTGACATTGTACAAGAGGCAGTGATCAAGACAATCCCTAAGAAAAAGAACTGCAAAAAGGTTGTCTGAGGAGGCCTTACAAATAGGGGAGAAAAGAGAAGCTAAAGACAAAGGAGAATAGGAAAGATATAACCAACTGAATGCAGAGTCCAAAGAATAACACAGAGAGATAAGAAAACTTTCCCCAGTGATTAATGCAAAGAAATAGAGGAAAACAATAGAATGGGAAAGACTAGCAATCTCTTCAAGAAAATTAGTGATACCAAGGGAACATTTCATGCAAAGATGGGCACAATAAAGAACAGAAATGGTATGAACCTAACAGAAACAGAAGAACTTAAGAAGCAGTGGGAAGAATACACAGGAGAACTATACACAAAAGACCATGATGCGGATAACCACGATGGTGTGATCACTCATCTAGAGCCAGATATCCTGCAATGCGAAGTCAAAGGACTTCAGGAAGTATCATTACTAACAAAGCTAGTGGAGGTGATGAAATTCCAGCTGAGTTATTTCAAGTCCTAAAAGTTAATGCTGTTAAAGTGTTACACTCAATTTGCCAACAAATTTGGAAAACACAGCAGTGGCCACAGGACTGGAAAAGGTCAGTTTGCACTCCAATCCCAAAGAAAGGCAATGCCAAAGAATGTTCAAACTACCACACAACTGCACTCATCTCACATCTTAGCAAAGTAATCCTCAAAATTCTCTAAGCCAGGCTTCAGCAATACATGAACCATGAACTCCCTGATGTTCAAGCTGTATTTAGAAAAGGCAGAGGAACCAGATATCAAATTGCCAACACCCACTGGATCATCAAAAAAGCTAGAGTTCCAGAAAAAACATCTACTTCTGCTTTATTGACTATGCCAAAGCCTTTGACTGTGTGGATCACCACAAACTATGGAAATTCTTCAACAGATAGGAATACCAGACCACCTGACCTGCCTCCTGAGAAATCTGTATGCCAGTCAAGAAACAACAGTTAGAACTAGACATGGAACAACAGACTGGTTCCAAATAGGGGAAGGAGTACATCAAGGCTGTACATTGTCACCCTGCTTATTTAACTTAAATGCAGAATACATCATGTGAAATGCCAGGTTGGATGAAACACAAGCTGGAATCAAGACTACAGGAAGAAACATCAATAATCTCAAATACACAGATGATACCACCCTTATGGCAGAAAGCAAAGAAGAACTAAAGAGAACTTTCCACTTGATGAAAGTGGAAGAGGAGAGTGAAGCAGTTGGCTTAAAACTCAACATTCAGAAAACTAAGATCATGGCTTCCCATCCCATTACTTCATGGCATTAAATAGCGAAACAATCGAAACCATGAGAGACTATATTTTGGGCTCCAAAATCACTGCAGTTGGTGACTGCAGCCATGAAATTAAAAGATGCTCCTTGGAAGAAAAACTTTGACCAACCTAGACAGCATATTACAAAGCAGAGACAATACTTTGCCAAAAAGGTCCATCTAGTCAAAGCTATTGTTTTTCCAGTAGTCATGTACCGAAGTGAGAGCTGAACTATCAAGAAAGCTGAGCACAGAATTGATGCTTTTAAACTGTGGTGTTGGAGAAGACTCTTGAGAGTCCCTTGCACTGCAAGAAGATCCAATCCATCAATCCTAAAGGAAATCAGTCCTGAATATTCTTTGGAAGGACTGATGTTGAAGCTGAAACTCCATACTTTGGCCACTGATGGGAAGAACTGACATTTGAAAAGATCCTGATGCTGGGAAAGACTGAAGGCAGGAGGAGAAGGGGATGACAGAGGATGAGACGTTTGGATGGCATCACTAACTGATGAACATGAGTATGAGAAAGCTCCGGGAGTTAGTGATGGACAGGGAAGCCTGGCATGCTGCTGTCCATGGGGTTGCAAAAAGTCAGACACGACTGTGCAACTGAACTAAATTAGACTTATTTGAGCAAGCCACATTGAGGCTTTTAAGAAATCCTAGAAAACCTGACTTTGGATTTATTACAAAGATGTTGGTAGCACATGGTAAGCACTGACTGGCTACTTTCATCCCTTGGTTCATTGTCTCTGTCTCAAGAACTTGTGAACTCTACATGAGTTCCTCCTGTACATGAACATCTAGGACATAAATTTCATCTGCCTTCAATGATGTATTGTGCCTATTTTCATTTTTTAAAATTATGCATTAATTGACAGGGTTCCTCTCTTTGGGTTGATTCCTAGGATACTCAGATACAAATACTTAACCAATTTCTAACAGAGCCTATGAAAAATTATATTTAGTATTGGGGCATTAATTTTATACTTGGCTTTATCTTATAGCACTTAAACGCTGATTCTTCCTATTTCATCAACTTTCTCTTATTTTTATATTTTCTTTTTTATAACTCTACAGGTTACCTTGATTACTTTCGGGAAGAGAGAAGCAGTAAAGATTATGAAATCAGTGACTAGCTAAACCAGCAAACAAATAAGTGCATGATAGTACTGAAGACATCAAAATTACTAAAATGAGGTTCAACCAGATTCACTTAGTAGCACATGGATGATCTGGTGATCTGTTCTGTTTTTCTCTGGAGTATTATCCTTCCTTGTTACTCAGTTATATTTCTGCTTATTCTTTAACCATCAGTTTTTCAGTACTTCATCGTTCATTGAGGTTTATCATGACTTTCACAGAGCATAAACTGAGATTGTTTTAATACGAGGGCCTAACCCATCAGGTTCAGGATTGTTTTCTCTTTTGCAAGGAAACTTGGGAGAGTACTTCATAAATCTAAGCGGTTCTGTTTTTGTTATATGTCTGGAATGTCATATTTATTATTGTACAGAAATCTCAAAAAAAAATGGCAGGAACACTAGTCATGATAGATTATTTTTACCAAGTTTAATTAGCAGAAGGAAAAGCTGCCAAAACAAATGGGAAGGGAATTGTTTTCTGTTGTTGTCCAAGGCCTTATTGTTAACCACAGAGTCACTGAAATATCCCCCATATCCTCCTGCCATCTTGTTGATTCTTTTAAACAAACACTGAGTCAGAGAGAAATCATTTCTGTACTTCACGCAGAAAATACGTATGTTTTCTATCAAAAATTTGGGGAGATTATTTTTGTTTAGTTGAGAAGATTAATTTGCTAACATGTACAGTGTTTTTCTACACTGTAATTTGTTTTTAATTACACATGAATACCATATGTAGCTCATTGACACTCTTCGTTAATTCTTGAAAGTAAATTTACTCACCACTCATGTCGTTTGTATCGTGTGTGTGTGTTCTTTGTTAAGTGATTCCTTTCTAATTTCTAAATAATTAGCTAATTAAGGGCATGATCCTGGGGTTCTCCTGCAAGAATAACACCCACTGGTTTGAAGACAGCAGGGTCTGCTTCTACTGCGGATCACAGTGCTGCCTCGTCTCATCCTGTTGTTTTTTCCTAATTAAAATCATATTCAGTTTTGCAAACGTTTACCTGTGAAAATAAACTTGTTAAACAAGCTTGTTCATTTCTGTACTACGAAGATGGTTAACTCACTCTTGGTAGATGGATTCTATTTAGCTTCATGATAAACAGTGATCACGGCATCCACAGTCCTGGCCAGCCACCTTGCAAACATCTGTAGTTGATCACAGGAGCAGCATCAAATCAGAACAAACACCCCAGCCCAGGGACACAGACCCTGCTACTAATAACAAAAAGGAGAATGATAATAATAGCTCATACTTTTCTAGCACTTACTATATGCCAGACAATACTACACATACTATATATAACTCATTTAATCATCACAAAAAACTGTCGAATTTTATACATATCCTAATAACAGTGGGCTAATAAGCTCATTCATTTGGAGAAGGCAATGGCACCCCACTCCAGTACTCTTGCCTGGAAAATCCCATGGACAGAGGAGCCTGGTAGGCTGCAGTCCATGGGGTCGCTAAGAGTCGAACACAGCTGAGTGACTTCACTTTCACTTTTTACTTTCATGCATTGGAGAAGGAAATGGCAACCCACTCCAGTGTTCTTGCCTGGAGAATCCCAGGGACAGAGGAGCCTAGTGGGCTGCCGTCTATGGAGTCGCACAGAGTCGGACACGACTGAAGTGACTTAGCAGCAATAAGCTCATTATTTTATTTAAAGGATATCACCTTTTCTGAAAATAACAGAAATATGTAAATGTACTAGAAATACCAGTGTTGCACACTGACATGCTTGGTTCTGACCTGTTCTTTAACGAAAGATTTGAAAAGCAATGATGTAGCTTCTTCACTTATTTCACCAGTTGGTACGTTTTTAGTAAGGTGGACACAGTGCTGCATTGCTCAAAGTCAACCGTCAGCTGTAAGGGGAGAACAGTTCCCCTTGTTCAACAGGGCCGATACAGGAGTGTCTGTGTTTATCCCCTGTGAAAAAGACACACTGTGCTAATTAACTTTTGAATCCATTATTTTACATTGACATTATCATTTCTTAAGTTCAGGCCATTTTTGCTGCTTCTCATTTAAACCGATATGTTCTTGTGTGAGCTGGTCCCCCTTGTCTCTAGCCTCCCCTCCTTTCCTGGTTCTCTGTAAGAGGAATCTTCCAACAGCACTTCTCTGAGCAAGCAGCTCCCTGGGAGGAAAACCACAGGTAAGGACCGAAGTTTCCAGTTAAAAGAGCCCATGCCCTACAAAGGTAGGACAGCTCCTTCACAGCTTGGCTCTACCCCATTGCAGGATTTTTCTCCCTCAGTCTCATGATAGCACCCTTCAAGTCATCTTTACTGGACTGTATTAAATTCATTAAATTGAGTTCACTAAATATTTCCCAGGTTATCCATCTCTTTAACTTTGCTTCTTCTCTCACTTCTATTAGGCAGTCCCCCTCCTCCCATCCTTGTAGTAACAGGCTACCACCTCCATGATTATCACCACCTCCTCCAGGAAGTCCTTCCTGAATACCACATTAGTAAAACTCTTCCTGCTTTGTGCTTTGATTCCCATATCTCAGTACTTACTGTTTTGTGATATATTCATTTATTGACATAAATAACCCATTATCTAATTAGGAAATCTTTGAGAGCAGGAATTTCCACAACCCCACCCACATAACACCTGTACTTGGCCTCAGTTCAATTAGTTCAGTCGCTCAGTGGTGTCCGATCCTTTGCAACTCTTGACCTACCATTGCCTTATTTTTAAGGGAGACCTCAGGGCCATGTGTGGATTAGAAGAGTTGTTGCCTCCCATGTGGACAGTATCCTCTCATTTTTATCTTTTTATGTCTGTTATCTTTTAATTACCCCTTATTTTACTTACAAGCAATTCTCAAGTAGTACATTAGTAGTACTACATTATTCAGCTTTTAGATAATAGCTAAACCTCAATAAAATGTAAACTTTTTAAACACAGAATCTTATCTTTGTTATCATTTATTTATTTTGTGCACTTTGCATACCAGAGTGCTTAAGAGTGTCTGTGGAGCCAGACAGTCTGGCTTCCAATCTCAACTGTGCTTGTCCTAAACTGTGTCATCTTATTTAACTTCCCTGACCTCTGTAGGACATCTGTACAATGAGGGGGAAAAAAAAAAACATTTCTACTTCACAGGGTTGTTGTGAAGTGAAAGAAGGTGTGGACAACAGTTAGATCACACTGGGAGCAGAGTAAGCACTTTGAAAAACAGCTGTTTCTGATTGTGATGGTTGGGACCACTTTCTCGTCCTTTCTGCACCCCCATGCTCCCACACATCCTGTCTGGTCTGGGGCTCCTCATGGTCCAGAGGTAATAAAAACACCCTGATGGCCTGACTAGAAGCTCCCAGAAGACATTCCCTATCAATTCTAGATGAAATATATCGTGTGTTCAGTAGATCTCCCTGAGTGTTCAGAAGCACTTTTTCTTATATTATTTCTTAAGCTGCCTCCATCCCATCTCACTCTATCCCTTCCAAGTTGCTCATGCAAACTCCAAGAAAAGCCTGAACAAACAGGTAGGCTTTTCAACTTGTACCCTGAATGCACAACTAAATCCAAAGCTAATGAAGTTCGTTCAGATTAAAAGCACTTCATATGCCTAGGACAACTCTTTATATAATGCAGTTAGGGGTAGAAAATTCATGGTATTTCATGCCTACTTATATGCTTTTCATGTGAAAAGATACAGTATAATAAAAGTCGAGGATTACTCATGTTAATTTATTACATTTTGCTGATATAGTCACATCAAGGGCTTAAGAAATATACTTCAACAGCAGCACAAATGAAGGAAGGATGGTTTAAGACATGGTGCATAAATGCTCTCCTTCCTGCCGCTTTTAATGACACTTCATTTAGAAATATACCCTCTTTCACATGGATAACACTCTATTTTAGAGTTAGACTTCTAGAAAAAGAAACTATAAAATGCATTGAGCTGATTGTTTAGTAAAAAAATTTAAGAAAATTACTCTCATACAAGTGAATTGAAATGTGACAAAAATGAAAGGTAGATACTCCATAATTCTCAAGACTATTAAATTTTAGAAGAAACTTATTAGACATACCAGTTTAATTTAACACATTTTTCCATAACAGGTAAATAAGAGCTCTATTTAATTTTAATTGGGTGGGTCTGGTGCCTTTGAAATTATAATTGGAACAATGTATATTTAAATAAAATCAGTTAAATTTATACTAATATAAATAAATAAATTAAAGAAATTAAATTAATACATATTAAATGAAAACAAAAATATATAATGTCTTCTCACTAGAGAAAAGGATCTTGGAAGTACTTCAATATGAACCAGCACAAGGTACTGAGTGCTTATATACACAAAATGCTAAGTTGTGTTGGGAAAGAACCAAAGCCCAGGAAATTGGCAATAAAATTATATATTTTATAAAATCATATATGCAGGTCAACTTAACTATATAAATCAGTACATTACACAGATTAAATTAGGAGTGCAGATAATAAGTGCTAGAAGGACTCCGAGGAGAAAAACACTACAGTGGTCTTGAAACAACTGCCAGTCTTCAAAGAAGAGTTATTCTTTGAGCAGAGAATAGGTTACATTTAATAAGCAGAGGAAAAGGATCTGATCTCTTCATAATCATTCTGATGTCTGAAGAACAGTTTAAAGACTTGAATATACTGGGCACAGCAGAAACTAGTACAACATGGTAAATCAACTATACGCCAATAATTAATTTTAAAAAGAGTGGATATTATAAAACCCCTAGAGGCAAAAATAGGCAGAACACACTTGGACATAAATCACAGCAATATCTGTTTAGAACCACCTCCTAGAACAATGGAAATAAAAACAAAAATAAACAAATGGGACTTAAAAGCTTTTTCACAGCAAAAGAAACCATAAACAAATGAAAAGACAACCTTCAAGATTCAATCTACAAGGCATTAATCTCTAAAACATACAAATAGCGCATAGAGTTCAATATAAAAACAAACAAATCAAAAAATGGGCAGAAAATCTAGACAGACATTTTTCCAAAGAAGACGATGGTCAAAAGGCACATGAAAAGATGCTCAACATCATTAATTATTAGAGAAATGCAGCTCATAACTACAATGAGGTATTATCTCATACTATTCAGACTAGGCATCATCAAAAAGTCTACAAGTAACAAATGCTGGAGAGGGTGTGGAGAAAAGGGAACCTTCCTATACCATTAGTGGGAGTATAAATTGATACAGCTACTATGGAGAATAGTATGGTGGTGTGCTTAGTCACTCAGTCATGTCCAACTCTATGTGACTCCATGGACTTTAGCCCACCAGGCTTTTCTGTTTATGGAGATTTTCCAGGCAGGAATACTGGAGTGAGTTGCCGTGCCCTCCTCCAGGGGATCTTCCCAACCCAAGGATTGAACCCAGGTCTCCTGCACAGGCAGATTCTTTAACTTCTGAGCCACCAGGGAAGCCCAGAATAGTATGGAGTTTCCTTAAAAAACTAAAAACAGAGCTACCATATGATTTTTCAATTCCATTCCAGGGCATAGTGTTGGAAAAAACCATAATTCAAAAATAAATATGCACTCCAATGTTCACTGCAGCATTATTTATAATAAACAAGACAAAGAAGCAACCTAAATGTCCCCAACAGATGAACAAAGAAGATATGATATATATGTGTGTATATATACACAATGGAATATAACTCAGCCATGGAAAGAATGAAATAATGCTGTTTTCGGCAACATGGATGCAACCAGAGATTACCATACTAAGTGAAGTAAGTCAGATCAAATCATATGCTATCACCTTTATTTGGAATCTGAAAACATGATACAAATGAACTTGTATATAAGACCCACCACCATAAAAAACAAACTTACTGATGTTTAAGCTGGTTTTAGAAACGGCAGAGGAACCAGAGATTAAATTGCCAACATCTGCTAGATCCTTGAGAAAGCAAGAGAGTTCCAGAAACACATCTATTTCTGCTTTACTAACTATGCCAAAGCGTTTGACTGTGTGGATCACAATAAACTGTGGAAAATTCTGAAAGAGACGGGAATACCAGACCACCTAACCTGCCTCTTGAGAAATCTGTATGCAGGCCAGGAAGCAACAGTTAGAACTGGACATGGAACAACAGACTGGTTCCAAATAGGAAAAGGAGTACGTCAAGGCTGCATATTGTCACCCTTCTTATTTAACTTATATGCAGAGTACATCATGAGAAACACTGGGCTGGAATAAGCACAAGCTGGAATCAAGATTGCCGGGAGAAATATCAATAACCTCAGATATGCAGATGACATCACCCTTATGACAGAAAGTGAAGAGGAACTAAAAAGCCTCTTGATGAAAGTGAAAGAGGAGAGTGAAAAAGATGGCCTAAAGCTTAACATTCAGAAAACAAAGATCATGGCATCTGGTCCCATCACTCCATGGGAAATAGATGGAGAAACAGTGGAAACAGTGTCAGACTTTATTTTTTGGGGCTCCAAAATCACTGCAGATGGTGATGCAGCCATGAAATTAAAAGATGCTTACTCCTTGGAAGAAAAGTTATGACCAACCTAGATAGCATATTCAAAAGCAGAGACATTGCTTTGCCAACTAAGTCCGTCTAGTCAAGGCTATGGTTTTCCCAGTAGTCATGTGTGGATGTGAGAGTTGGACTGTGAAGAAGGCTGAGCATCGAAGAATTGATGCGTTTGAACTGTGGTGTTGGAGAAGACTCTTGAGAGTCCCTTGGACTGCAAGGAGATCCAACCAGTCCATTCTGAAGGAGATCAGCCCTGGGATTTCTTTGGAAGGAATGATGCTAAAGCTGAAACCCAGTACTTTGGCCACCTCATGCGAAGAGTTGACTGATTGGAAAGACTCTGATGCTGGGAGGGATTGGGGGCAGGAGGAGAAGGGGATGACCGAGGATGAGATGGCTGGATGGCATCACTGACTTGATGGACGTGAGTTTGAGTGAACTCCGGGAGTTGGTGATGGACAGGGAGGCCTGGCGTGCTGCGATTCATGGGGTCACAAAGAGTCGGACATGACTGAGCGACTGAACTGAACTGAACTGAAGGGGAAAGGTATGAGGAAGGATAAATTAAGAGTTGGAGTTTAACAGATATGATTACTACATATAAGACAGATAACCAACAAGGGCTTGCTATACAGCATAAGGAAATATACTCAACATTTTATAATTACATATAAGAAAAATCTGAAAAAGAATATATATAAATGAATCACTTTGTTGTACACTTGAAACTAACATAGCCCTGTAAATCAACTATACCTCAAAAAAAGAAATGTAGATGAGATTTTCTAGACATTATATCTCTTTTCACTTGAAACATCCTATTACCTGTTTTTAATTGCTAGTGCTGATTTATTACCTCCTTTTAATTTCAGTGGTTTTTAGGTTTTTATCAGCTCTATCTGAAATCACACATTGGTGGACTGCTCATATCACTTTAAACTTTAGCTTGTTTTGTTATTTTAATTATTTCATCTCTTAGACCTCTGGCTGCAATTGTTTTGCTGGATGTATCAACAATTCTTAACCCTTTTTGTTCTTCTTTTCATTTTATTTCCTATATCTCACTTTCTCTTCTACCATATTGTTCTGAGTCTCTCCTTTTACAATTTTCTTTTATGTTGTTTAACAAACACTTTCACAATTAAATAAGGAATGGCTTCCTTTACATCATTTTTCAATATAAAGACATTGAAGAAAAAAGAACAGGATTTAGATGTAACCAACATTCAGGTCAAATGATTTGAGAGGATAAGCATCCTAGCTATGCTGAGGAGAAGTCACTGGGCCATGAAATGACAGAGGTGTCAGATAGGATCACTTAGCTTTGGACAAGCTGTATATTGTCAAGGCCGTATATTGTCACACTGCTTATTTAACTTATATGCAGGGTACTTCATGCGAAATGCCAGACTGGATTAAGCACAAGATGGAATCAGTATTGCTCGGCAAAACATCAATAACCTCAGATATGCAGATGACATCACCCATATGGCAGAAAGTGAAGGAAAATTAAAGAGCCTCTTGATGAAAGTAAAAGAGGAGAGTGAAAAAGTTGGCTTAAACCTCAACATTCAGAAAACTAAGATCATGGCATTCTGTCCCATCACTTTAGGGCAAATAGAAGGGGAAACAATGGAAACAGTGACAGACTATTTATTTGGCTCCAAAATCGCTGTAGATGGTGACTGCAGCCATGAAATTAAAAGATGCTTGCTCCTTGGAAGAAAAGTTATCATCAACCTAGACAGCATATCAAAAATCAGAGACAATACTTTGCAAAAAAAGGTCTGTCTAGTCAAAGTTATAGTTTTTTCAGTAGTCATACCTGGATGTGAAAGTTGGACCATAAAGAAAGCTGAGTACTGAAGAATTGATGCTTTTGAACTGTGGTATTGGAGAAGACTCTTAAGAGTCCCTTGGACTGCAGGGAAATCAAACCAGTCAATCCTAAAGGAAATCAGTCCTGAATATTCATTGGAAGGACTGATGCTGAAGCTGAAGCTCCAATACTTCAGCCACCTGATCAAAGAACTGATTCATTTAAAAAGACCCTGGTGCTGGGAAAGATTGAAGGAAGGAGGAGAAGGGAATGACAGGATGAGATGGTTGGATGGCCTCATCGACTCAATGGACATGAGTTTGAGTAAGCTATGGGAATTGGTTATAGACAGGGAGGCCTGGTGTGCTGCAGTCCATGGGGTCACGAGGAGTCAGACATGATTGGGTGACTGAACTGAACTAGGCTTTGGACAGTTTTAGCAACAAGACTAACTCATGATTTTTAAAAAAATTTTTCTTTGGTCACCTCTAATTTCTCTTCCATTTTGTAAGAAGATTGCTCTTTCTCATACTAAAAGTATATTACCCCTCTTTTGAATATTATCTGTTAGACCTCCCCCCAGCCCGCCCCCCCCCCCACCAAGTTATATTCCAAAGAAGCTGTATAGTAACTAAAAGTGAAAGCCTTGGAGTCATACAAAACCTTTGTGACTGTGTACAAATCACAGCTCCATCTCCAACTGACTGGCCTTAGGCTAGTCTCACTTTCTGTCTACCTCACTTACACAGTTATAATGAGGAGTAAACAGAATGAGCCATGGAAATTTTCATAGTACAGATGATGCTGTTTTTTAGTATTTGTAGAGGTAATCATTTTGCAGAGGACCAGAACAGTAGGAGTGAAGGAGAGAAAGACAGAAAGAGATTAAGATTGAAATTTGAAGAAACTGATTCATGAGATCTTAGAGACTGGAAAAACTGAAATTTTTAGGACAGATCAGCAAGGTAGTTTGTAAGGCTGAATACAGGCAGGATTAGTATGGTAGTTTCTTGAGGCAGAATTTCCAGCCTTCAATCTTCCTAGGAAACCTCACTTTTGCTCCTCACCTCATCTGATTGGGTGGGACCCATCCACATTAGGAATGAGGATACTCATACTTACACATCTTCACAACAAAATCTAGACTAGAGTTTGACCAAAACACTAGACCTCATAGCCTAGCCAACTTGATACATAAAGTTCACCCTGATAGTATTATTACTAAGGAATAGACCTGACTTCTTAGCAATTACTTGAAAACATGCTCTTCATGACTCTATGCTGTTCATAGACCACCTCTCTCTTTATTCTGAAACAATCTCCCTCTACTTACCTGCACGTAAACTTGTACTAATCTAGGTTTCAGGTAATTCTTGACTGTGTTGACAATTATTGACAATTCTTGACTTGTGCGTGCTCAGTTACTTCAGTCATGTCCACCTCTGTGCAACACTATGGACTGTACCCTGCCAGGCTCCTCTGCCTATGGGATTCTCCAAGGCAAGAACACTGGGTTGGGTTTCCAATCCCTCCTCCAGGGGGTCTCCCCAAGCCAGGGATTGAACCTGCAGCATCTCCTGCATCTTTTCTATCGCAGGAAGATTCTTTACTGTTGAGCCACCCAGGAAGCCCAATTCTTGACTACTAGAAGGAATTACCTTCAACTAGACTGTCCTTTGGCTTCCCTGGTGGCTCAGACGGTAAAGCGTCTGCCTACAATGCGGAAGACCCAGGTTTGATTCCTGGGTCGGGAAGATCCCCTGGAGAAGGAAATGGCAATCCACTCCAGCACTCTCGTCTGGAAAATCCCATGGATGGAGGAGCCTGATAGGCTACAGTCCATGGGGTCGCAAAGAGTCAGACACAACTGAGCGACTTCACTTTCACAGATTGTCCTTACTACTCCAGGCATATTATCTAGCATATCCCCTGTATTCAAATCATGCTTTGTGCGATCCTCTTGAAAGCAATGCAATGTTCTTCTCTATCTTTGCATTCTCAGCACACACAGTATAGAGTAAAAAAAATTGAATGTTTGAATTAAACCTCAGTGAATATTTAAATAAAAAGTGATGGAAAGAAAAGGGGAAGAAAGGAAGCAAAGAAAGAGTAAAGAAGCAAAGAAAAAAAGAAGTTCAGTTCAGTTGCTCAGTCGTGTCTGACTCTTTGTGACCCCATGAACTGCAGCACGCCAGGCCTCCCTGTCCATCACCAACTCCCAGAGTTCACTCAAACTCACGTCCATCAAGTCAGTGATGCCATCCAGCCATCTCATCCTCGGTCATCCCCTTCTTCTCATGCCCCTAATCCCTCCCAGCATCAGAGTCTTTCCAATCAGTCAACTCTTCACATGAGGTGGCCAAAGTACTGGAGTTTCAGCTTTAGCATCAGTCCTTCCAAAGAAAACCCAGGACTGATCTCCTTTAGAATGAACTGGTTGGATCTCCTTGCAGTCCAAGGGACTCTCAAGAGTCTTCTCCAACACCACCGTTCAAAAGCATCAATTCTTTGCTGCTCAGCTTTCTTCACAGTCCAACTCTCACATCCATATATGACCACTGGAAAAACCATAGCCTTGATTAGACGGACCTTTGTTGGCAAAGTAATGTCTCTCCTTTTCAATATGCTATTTGGTTGGTCATAACTTTCCTTCCAAGGAGCAAGAGTCTTTTAATTTCATGGCTGAAGTAAAATATTAATTTCTTTCTATGATCTGCTCTTGGACATCTTTGGTTGCCGACAACATTTTTCACCTTTCCTTCACGACTGGGAGTGATGAAAGATGATAAGGTATTTGTATACAATCTTCTCTGTCATGAAAATTAAGCAATATATGTTACATATATATGGGTATATGCAACATAAGTATTGCATTTAAAACCACCACAGAACTAAAGATTTTGTGGTGGAATCTGACCACAAAATGGGTAGATAATTCATGCTGCTGCCTTCTGAATGGCTAGGGATTCTCAACAATCAGTTTAAAGCATGATGCTCTTGGACCCTATGTAGTTGATTATGACACAATAGGAATCAAACTCTGGATCTTTTTTATTTCCAAAGGAGGTAGCCCAACATGAAGAATGTGGGCTCTACAGTGAGAAAGCATAGGGTACCCTTATTTTACATTATTATTCCACATCTGCAGAAAAATGATGGACTAAACACCCATTGGGAATTATACTGGAGAAGGGAATGGCTACCTACTCCAGTACTCTTGCCTGGAGAATCCCGTGGACAAAAGAGCCTGGCAGGTTACAGTTCATGGGGTCGCAAAGAGTCAGACATTACTGAGTGACTAAGCATGCGTGCACACACACCAAAGATGGGCGGGTCATGGTGGACAGTTTTGACAGAATGTGGTTCACTGGAGAAGGGAATGGCAAACCACTTCAGTATTCTTTCCTTGAGAACTCCATGAAAGTATGAAAAGGCAAAAAGGTAAGACGCTGAAAGATGAACTTCCCAGGTCAGTAGATGCCCAATATGCTACTGGAGAAGAGGGGAGAAATAACTCCAGGAAGAGATGGAGCCAAAGCAAAAACAGTGCCCAGCTGTGGATGTGACTGGTGATAGAAGTAAAGTCTGAAGCTGTAAAGAACAATATTGCATAGGAACCTGGAATGTTTGTCTGTGAATCAAGGCAAATTGGAAGTGGTCAAACAGGAGATGGCAAGAGTAGTAGTCATTTTTGGAATCAGTGAACTAAAATGGACCAGAATGGGCAAATTTAACTCAGATGAACATTATATCTACTATTGTGGGCAAGAATCCCTTAGAAGAAATGGAGTAGCCCTCATAGTCAACAGGAGTCCAAAATTCAGTTCTTGGGTGCAATCTCAAAAAAACCAGAATGATCTTTGTTCATCTCCCAGGCAAACCATTCAACATCACAGTAATCCAAGCCTATGTCCCAACCACTATTGCTGAAGAAGCTGAAATGTAATGGTTCTATGAAGACCTAAGAAGACCTTCTAAACTAACACCCAAAAAAGATGTCCTTTTCATTCACACACACACCACAATATAATTAAAGATGCAAGTTTAGTCTTAAAGAAAAAGAAATTAATGACTAAGGCAACAAGCAAATAGAAATTTTTTGTGTTTTTTTTTCTTTGAAATTTAGAATTAAGCTCTAGCTTCAAGTGTTATTTTCAGCCCAGTTAGCCTATTTAAAATAAAAAAGTAATGCTCTCTCCTTTATTATTTTTTTATAATATTCTGAATTCTGTTGAGGTGACTTAATAGAACAGTGATACAGAAAGCTAAGCCCTGAGAAGTCACCAAGAACATGGAGAACACACACAATGGGAGGGGAGAGGGACAGATCATTTCCCTTTCTGGGACCATGGAAATAGCATCATAAATATATTGCATTTAGCTCCATTTTTTTCAGCCACATTGGTCCTTTTACACTATTTTTTTAATCTGAAATGAATTTATGTTTTAATTGGTGATTTTTTTTCATTGTTAATTGGGTTGGCTTTCTTCCTTTACATGAGATTTCTTCATTTGTTTTAGAATTTGGGTTTCCAAGAGCATTTTGTGTAGGGTTTTTTTGGTTTGTTTGGTTGGATTGTTTTTTTGGTTGGATTTTCTTTTTCTTTCTCTTGGCTTAGTTCATGGTCACAAAATTTGTTCATCTTCTGCTTCCCTAAACCCATCATTTGCATGAAACCATCATTTGAGCAGCCTGGATTCTAGCCTCCTTTATGAGCTGAGCTTTGGGCATGCCCTGTTTCAAGCAGTAGTGGGGGACCATGAGAACTGAGCCCCTACGTCTACAGCCAGCTTCTGACTCAGGAGCCCCAAACTCACTGACATTCAGCCACACTTTCCAATTTGAATTCATCTTTCTTTTCTGGCCCAAGATGATGTTTGCTTTGCTTTTGAGCCAAGCTTTGTGTTGCTGTTTTTTTTTTTTCTTCCATCTTATCTTTCACTGTCAAATGTTAAGAGCAGAGACATTCTTCAAAACATCTACTGATACTGCCACTGTGACGGGATGTCCCAAGGGTTCTTACACTATCAAGAGTTCTTGAGTATTGAGTCAGAGACTGAAAACAGTTAAACACCCTTTAATGATTCAGTGGTTCTCAAATTTTCACACTCCCAAGGGTCACTACAGACTTTGTTACAAGGTAGATTCCCAGACTCCACCTCTAGAGATTTCAATGCAGTATGTTTGGAGGTGGGGGCTACACACCTCCAGTCTTAATAATCAATCTAAGTGATCTGGTCTGTTCCAACAACTGGATAATTGATAGATTCTCAGAAATCAATAGCTAGAGTACATTACGACACAAGTATAAATAGGATTGGTCACTGTGGCAGAGAACTCTGTCCCTGGGCACTGGGTATCTGCTTATGTGAGCCTCCAAAACTCACATCATTATGTGAAGAAAGGGAAGACAGAATGTTCTAATGAATGTAGGTCTGATGGGAGAAAAAAGGAGCAACATGACTAGCACATCCAAGAGAGTTCTATGTAGCATAGCTCCCAGGAGGAAATCTCAGGTCAAACGTATAACAGAAAGTTAAAAAAAAAAATGGGTTTAATGTGGGTTGTCCTACTAATTAAGGATCTTACTGCTACTGTACTTAAGAGTGTTTATCTTATATTCTGGAAATTTCCATGAGTACTGGAAAAGCAGGAAGGGAATGTGCCACTGAATAATATTTTGTGAAATAATTCATTTGTGGGAATTAAAATTAGATGGATTACGGTGTTAAATTTATACTAAAAAGAAGTTGGTTAAGAAACGGCTAAATGACAGTGATATATCTGTGAAGAAACAGGAGATAATAGGTGGCTGATGATTTCTTAGCTGTACTGATGTCAAAGTTCTTCACTACCAGGAAAATAGCAAAAAGGTTTTTTAATCCATTTAAACATCACTTTGTATTGCAAAGTGGCCTGGTGTACTGCAGTCCATGGGGTCACAAAGAGTCAGACATGACTGGATGACTAAATAATAACAGCAGCTATATTGGAAATTATGAAATGAGTAACTAGTGTCTCAGGGTCTTTTGGCTTACAGCATGAAGCAGTTCCAGTGCCATACCATGAAACGTTAGTACAGAGAAATGGTACTTTACTTTGACAAGTTGAGAATTGACATGTTAGATAATTTTGCATGTTTGTGTGTTTAAATATGCATGTATCCCTTTGCCAAAAGATGTGTCAAAGTGTTCTAAAGTTGAGCACACTGTGATTCCTTCACAAAACAGACCTTAACTACTACAAAAATTCCACTATGGCTTCCACTCTCTAAATCATCTTACTACTTAAATGGAAGAAAAGACCAAAAACTTGCCTGCTTTTTCTGCTGCAGGCTTGGGGGCAGCTTGCCATTTATGGAAAATGTAGAGCAGTTCTTCCATAGCTCTAGCTGGAATCTCCACTGGGGCACAGGTATACTTCAGATGAATGAAACTATGATCCTATCACAGAAGTTCAGGCTGCAGAAAGATAGGGCAACAGGTATTTTATAACTTGGTTTTATATTTTTTCTTTGTGATACTCCCAGCTGAAAGAAACTGAACATGGCCATGTGTAAAAGGAAGATCTGAATGAAAGGAACAGTTTATGTAGTGAATCTACATTGGGAGAATTTCAACTTATAGAAAGATACATTTTGAAGACTGCTCTCTAGGAATATGTAGTCAAAAAATTGATATGAAAGATTATAGACTTTTTAGTACAGTCAACACAATGCTTAAGATGGGAAAATTTACCTGATGTATTAAGAAATGTGTATCATCTTTAACCAGAAAAATACTACTTGCACTCCAAAACAATTTTTTAACCAGCAGTATACTTCTGATAACTTTTAAAAAATGAATACAGCAATGTTCTAAGGAAGTCTCTGTTCAGTAACCAAGAAAGCGAAAAGTACAATTAGAGAATAGAGCCTATCTTTTGGGAGACTAATTTGAAAAATGTGGTGTCCAGATATAAACACGTCAGGCTAAAATACTGATAATCATGAGTGTAGTGTGAGAGCAACTTCAATGGCGAGGCAATACAGCTCAGCAGCTAATACATGAGATTTACAGGTTAGATCTTGGATCAACTGGGTTCAGGCTCTATCCTTGTACTTACTATATGACCTTGAACATCATAGCATTCTTTCTCATCTGCATAAAATAATTTTTCCAAATAATCAGCACAGAGCCTTCCCTCTGGCTCGCTCAGAAGTGCTGAGGAGCAGGGGGGTGTGTAGTGAAGGGTGGGAGAGGTGGTTGTGGTACAGAGCAGGGATGAGAAGGCTGAAGAAATTAAACACACCATGTTATGTACAAGGCCCTATTCTAGGTATCAGATATCAAAATACAATTGGTGAATGGTCCAAAGCCCAGTAGGTATGAAATACATTGCGGTGGACAAGGGGATTCACGGCCTAGATCCCCAACAAAGCAGTTATCGCTCTGATGCTAGGCGTGCTGTCTTTAGGCAACCTCCAGCTGTCAGGACTCAAGGTTTACCTTTCCTGAGGTAGCCCATATCCAGTGACTGATGAAGGCAGACGTACGAAGGTCTGGCCTTTCCAGCTTGGGACGTATATACCAGGGTTGACCCAAGCTTTGGGAGCCTTTAATACACTTCAACTTCTCCCCTGCCTACTTCCTGCTACTTCCTTCTCATCCCTTCCATGATTGTTGATCCCTAATAAGCATCCTGTACCCTAAATTTGTCTCAATCTCACGTTCTGTAGAATGAGCGAGATCTGTGACACCGAGTATGCTTTCTAGCAGCAGTCCAGCGATCTGAGATCCTGCAAAGCAAGCATATGAGACACAGACCAAATGCAACTCCAAAGGAGAAAGTTTGTGAGGTTCATAAAGCAACATAGTATTATAAAAGCTCTTGTGAATCTTCGTCCAAATGCTCATGGTGCAGAATTTTTACAAGGTAATGTCTCTATGTGCAGGTTATACAAACAGTGGCCAGAACCACAAACAAAAGGATGGTCCTGAGACAGAGATGAATGGATGCTATTGTTGTGGCAATCATTTTGAGAAATCTTTCCCAATAGCAGTGATAGATTTGCATGGGCTCATTACATTCCATTTTTTTGTCTTGTGCCATCGCATTCTTTTCCCGTTTTATGTTTCCAAGTTAAGCATTTGCTAGGAGGCATACTGGGCTGAGGGTGTAATCTCTGATCAAGGAACTTAGTGATAACTGATGACCTATTTTGTGATTATCCTTCAGGGTGAGCTAATCATAGTTGATGGCACAGCTGTGTCAAAAATATCTCCATTGAGACTTTTTATTTTGGAGATTCCCTGCCAGGCTGTGGCAGAATATAGTAACTGTTGCTATTATTATATAAATTATGAAAAATTTAACAAAACATATGTGTATCTAGCCAACAGTGTGACCCAGAAGGACTTGGACCTCTTCTACTTGTTTAATATAGCAGAATACAATCCAAGTCAGAGAGTAATATAGGATCAGGAATACTAAGGTAAGTCATCAAATATCAGAAGTCAAGGTTGGGTAGTCAGGCTGAGTTTAGCAAGGTAAATATCTTTTTTTTTTTTTTAACAAAGCAGAAGATAAGAAGCAAGTTCAGGAATGTAAAAACTAAATTAGGTCACCAAAACAAATTCAAGGTTGAGAATCCTGGGAGGTAAGTAAAGAGGGATGGGGAAACACTGTATCAAATATCAACAGGCAGGTCAAAGTAATCATAAGAGTAATATGATAACAATAATAATAATAAGGATGGCATCTAAGAAGCATTTGCTATGTGCTGTCCATTTAGGTAAGCAGTCTACAAGAAGGAGGTAACTACAATTATTACCCTTATTTCACTAGGTTTGGAGACGTTAAGAAACTGGCTCAGTCATACAACTAATGAGGAGTGGAAGCAGGATTTTAATCCATGAACACATTCCAGAAGCCATGCCATTAACTATTATGCATCATGGTCTCTCCATGGAGCAGGAGAGACAATAGAAGTTCCAATAGAACACCAGGAGAGAAAAGAAAGTGTGCTAGGGAATTTCCCACAGTTGATTCTATCTGATAGTGTTTTTCTCATCCAATAAGGCTTTACAGACTAATCCTTTAAAGATCGGTTAACTTATCCAGACAGAAAATAGCTCTAAATTGGTCAACATTAAATGATACTTTAGTCTGCATATATAAGTACCACTTTTACAAAAAAATATTAATGTTTTAGATTGAAATATTGATCAGTTTTCATTATGGGGACTTCCTTGGTGGTCCAGTAGCTAAGACTCTGTGCTCCCAATGCAGGGTGCCTGGGTTTGATCCCTGGTTGGGTAACTAGATCCCACATATTACAGTCAAAACTCCAGATGCTACAACTAAACATCCTGAATGTTGCTAATAAAACCAGGCGTAGCCAAATAAATAAATATTTTAAAAAGTTATTCACTGCACAAAATCACTATTTGCATCATTCACATTCAATGAGTTAAGGGCATTTCTACAATAATATAGGATAATTATAGATATATACACATGTGTTATACATAAGATATGCTACATAATATTGGAGAAGGCAATGGCACCCCACTCCAGTACTCTTGCCTGGAAAATCCCATGGACGGAGGAGCCTGGTGGGCTGCAGTCCATGGGGTCGCTAACAGTTGGGCACAACTGAGTAACTTCACTTTCACTTTTCACTTTCCTGCATTGGAGAAGGAAATGGCAACCCACTCCAGTGTTCTTGCCTGGAGAATCCCAGGGACGGGGGAGCCTGCTGGGCTGAGAAATAACTACATACCATCCATTACAAAATTACTATACTCATATAAAATAAGTTAAATTATTTAGGGTGGGATTCTACCGTGATATTTGATATTTTCAGTATCAAAGCGGATAAAATTCTTCACCAAATACAGTTTAAAAAATTTATCTAAAATAAGTCTATTCTAGACCTTCCTTTCTCTTGGAACAACTGTATTCCATTGATCCTCTTTCTTACAACTTACAATGTTCTTTCCTCAAGCACCTAACTCCAGCACTGTTTTATCATGGAAAAAAGTGATGGTATTGTCCAAAATGAAATTGTCCCTCCATTAGCCAGTCAGGCATTCACACAAAATGTAAAAAGAACATACTAGGATGACCTTAATTCAGGGTCAGCTGATCTATTCCAACCCACACAGACTCTTCCTCTGTGTGTGTGTGTGTGTGTGTGTGTCTTGGGGGTGAGAATGAAGTTTCAGAGATGCCTTCATTATTTCACTTCACTCATCCCTTCTTTTATTTGGATTCCTGGGGTCCCTCTAGGGATTGCCTCTTGCAGTGATACACAGCCTCCCTGGTCCCTTCTGTTCCCACTGGTCCCCCACGCCATGGCCCCTCAGTCTTAATCCCCATTTGCCTTAATCCCCACCCTTCCACATACACATACATTCCTCACCCCACCCAGTCACCACTGAGAGTTGTGGACATGCTTTCCTGCGTTCAACTTACTGCCTCTTAGCCACAGCGGTTCCAGATCCTACCCAGCAGTTCTCTGATGAGCTATTAACACCCAAGCGGATAGCATGGCTCCAACAGATTACTACTAATAAAAGAGCACCTGTCTTATTAAGCTCAGAGCTGTCTCTGCCTGAGCTGCACCTGTGATGTGGGTGTCACATATTGTCACTATTAAATATTGTCTTGAGTCACTATAAATAGGCTCTGTACTAAGCAGCAACCATAACAATTGCTTAAAAACAAATGAGTCTCTATGAATTAAAAACTCAGGGAGATTACTGCTTAATTATTTTATAATCACCTGTAGGGGGGCCTGAGGGTGGGTGAGGTCTACACTTACAAACTGTAAACTTTGTGCAAAAGTTAGCTTTAAAAATAGATTTAAAAGTAAAAATAATGTTTTAGATTAAAAAATCAGTAGAATTGTTTTAATTAGAGAAAACATCATATAATCATTATCATTAGAGTCACTCATCTGCAAATGGAGGAAAAAGGAAAAGTTAGTCTATGAGATCACTGATATTATTTCTGCTGCTAAGATATTATGATAATAAAATGCTTTGTGAGTATTGCTTAAATACTAGCAAAAAAGAAATTCAGAAAACCTAATGTATTTAGCCTATTCAATTTTTTTTCAATTATTTTCTATTTTGGAACTGTTGAAATGAATTACTATGTAATAGCTTTTTGTATTATGTAATAGCTGACTTTATTAGAAACCACCTTATGGTTTCTGGTGAACATTTGCCCATATTGTGAAGTCATCATATAATCTGGCACAGTGGACACCTCATAGTTAGAAAAAATTTAGGACTACAGGCATATTACAGCTCATAACTAATATATTTTGGCAAAGAAATGTTTAAATGTTTATTCTTGTTTTATTAAAAATCATATATTTACAGCAGACCAGCAAGGTGTTGAGACTGTATTTGTTTTATAACAAAAAGTCACTACAGTGCCATATTTTTCTCAAACTAGAGTATTACTTTAGAAGGCTATATTCACAAGAACATAAATATCTTAGTGGAAAATTTCTAATGCAAATTGTACATAATAACTTCAAATTGTACATAAAGAATAAAATTTTTCCTATCAGACAATACTATCTTGCCACATTCAGATATAAAGTTGAAAATTAGATCTTTATGCTATCAAGAAGCTAGTGATAGCATAATGAAAACTCAGCTATAATAGTAAAAACCTTCATAATTATGCTGATACAAACATGATAATAAAAACATACTAATATTATATAAACATTATAATGTTTACATGCCTGGGAACAAAGTGTACTGTACAAATAGAACACTTGGATGTATGATTTAGAAGAGTATCTCATTATGTTAAATGAGAAGTATACAGTTAAAACACTGTACATCATTTTGAAAATTATCCTGGAGTTCTCTAATATGATTTTTATGTCTTGCTCATATAAATTATTTTATTTTCTGATAGCTCTTCAGTGTGGGAGAATAAGGTCCATGAATTTGCTGCATGAAACCTTTGAAAAACAAGAGGTGTCTAAGAATCTCTGAGAGCTGATTTATGATGGGATTCTATTACTAAATTTCTAAGTTTATGTGAATTAATATTTAATATGAAAGTGAAAGAGGAGACTAAAAAGTTGGCTTAAACCTCAACATTCAGAAAACTAAGATCATGGCATCTGGTCTCATCACTTCATGGCAGATAGATGGGGAAACAGTGTCAGACTTTATTTTTTGGGGCTCCAAAATCACTGTAGATGGTGATTGCAGCCATGAAATTAAATGACGCTTACTCCTTGGAAGGAAAGTTATGACCAAACTAGATAGCATGTTAAAAAGCAGAGACATTGCCAACAAAGGTCCGTCTAGTTAAGGCTATGGTTTTTCCAGTGGTCATGTATGGATGTGAGAGTTGCTCTGTGAAGAAAGCTGAGCACCGAAGAATTGGTGCCTTCAAACTCTGGTGTTGGAGAAGACTCTTGAGAGTCCCTTGGACTGCAAGGAGATCTAACCAGTCCATCCTAAAGGAGATCAGTCCTGGGTGTTCATTGGAGGGACTGATGCTGAAGCTGAAACTCCAATATTTTGGCCACTTGATGCGAAGAGGTGACTCATTGGAAAAGACCCTGTTTCTGGGAGGGATTAGGGGCAGGAGGAGAAGGGGACGACAGAGGATGAGATGGCTGGATGGCATCACCAACTTGATGGACGTGAGTCTGAATGAACCCCAGGAGTCGGTGATGGACAGGGAGGCCTGGTGTGCTGTGATTCATGGGGTCACAAAGAGTCGAACATGACTGAGCGACTGAACTGAACTGAATGAAAACAAGAAAAGTTCTTTCAGTTGATAAGAGTTACTAAGACATTTCAGAAATGTGAATGTCTGTTAACTTAATTGTGTATAATTTTTCTGAGATTCTACCTGATATTCTAAACAGTTTGCAAAGTCTGATTTTTACTGTGAATGAAACAAAACTCTTGCTATTTTAACTAGTTTATATTCTAGTGGAGGGAGATGTTATACATGAATTAAAAATAGATATTGCATTAATATTCCATTAATCACAAAATCACAAATTTCCTACTGAAAAGAGACAGAATAACTATATTTAACAGAATATATTCTCATTCTCAAAGTCAATTTTTATTTTAATACTTAACCCAAGGTATTCTTATTTTACAGTAGTGATGCTAAGACCCAGAGATGTTAAAATATTTGACCAGAATATGAGGCAAGGCCAGGGGTTTTAGTCACTTAATATCATCTAATATGAGGTCCATGTTTTAAAAATAATTCTGAAGCAATATATAATATAAAAGTGTGGGTAAAAATCATAAAGCAAGAATTTAAAACAGAAGATACTATAAATGACATGAATAAGAACAAGGGCAGGGAAAATGTCTCTTGATGAAAGTGAAAGAGGAGAGTGAAAAAGTTGGCTTAAGCTCAACTTTCAAAAACTAAGATCATGGCATCTGGTCCCATCACTTCACGGGAAATAGATGGGGAAACAGTGGAAACAGTGAGAGACTTTATTTTGTGGTGGCTCCAAAATCACTGCAGATGGTCACTGCAGCCATGAAATAAAAAGACGCTTACTCCTTGGAAGGAAAGTTATGACCAACCTAGACAACATATTAAAAAGCAGAGACATTACTTTGCCAACAAAGGTCTATCAAGTCAAGGCTATGGTTTTTCCAGTAGTCATGTATGGATATGAGAGTTGGACCATAAAGAAAGCTGAGCACCGAAGAATTGATGCTTTTGAACTGTAGTGTTGGAGAAGACTCGAGAGCCCCTTGGACTGCAAGGAGAGCCAACCAGTCCATCCTAAAGGAGATCAGCCCTGAGTGTTCATTGGAAGGACTGATGTTGAAGCTGAAACTCCAATACTTTGGCCACCTGATGTGAAGAGCTGACTCATTTGAAAAGACCCTGATGCTAGGAAAGATTATCACTGACTCAATGGACATGGGTTTGAGTGAACTCCGGGAGTTGGTGATGGACAGGGAGGCCTGGCGTGCCGTGGTCCATGGGGTTGAAAAGAGTCAGGCATGACTGAGTGACTGAACTGAAGGGAAACATCAATAAAATTTAAATATGAATATCTGAAGGAAGAGGAAGGATGTAAGTATAACAATAATGAAATAAAGAAGTAATACATTGAAAAATGAACTCCATTTAAGCATAATATTTCAATTCACAATTTTTTCCTTTTCTTTTTAATTGGTAAAGAAATTATTTGGGGTGGTGGAACTTTCCACATCACTGCTGTGTTTGTTTACGTGCTTTGCACACTCACATTTTAAGAAAATTTTAGAAAGCACTCCCTGATTAACACTGGTCCGCTCCGTGGAAAAATGGGGAGCATGAAATACTGGCAGCAATTATAACAGACAGTCTAAAAGCGACAGGAAGGTGATATATTTGATGAATCCAATTAGGCAGACAAAAGGTAAACAACAATTAAAAAGAAAAGCAGAGAAAGATTTTTGTGGTGAATAGGAAAATTACAGCTACTTTTGTAATTTACAATCATGTCTTTGGTTGTTAAATGACCCCAAAATGGGCCCAGCATTTACCTGGAAAAAAAAAATTTGTTTTTATTTTTCATTATTCTTTACAATCAAGTGCAAATTTTTGTCGATATAAGAAGCTGTACATTACACGCCTTCATGTTTTTTTTGTCCTTTCGAGTGCATTGTCCATTTTTAAATGATTGATAAAAATTGTTAAATAAGGCAAATACTGTACATGCTGTAGTGTAATGAGGCTTATCAGGCAGGGGAATACTGCTCATCATGATATTAAAATTAAATGTAGCATTTTTTAAATCCTTGACATAAATAAAGAAGTTATTTCTCTGGACCACTGCTTTTTCCATAAACTCAATGTTCTGTATAAGTCATTGTCATAGGATATATTTTATTTTGAGGCAACTCAGTCATTTCCCCCCATAAATAAGTACCAAATCAAGTATCATTTATCTAAAAATTATGTCTTGTAAGGTCTATGGTATGTTAAAGATACTAGTTAGAGGGGGCTAACTGCAGTTCTGGTAATTTATATGTGTCTTTTTAAATGACTTACTTTCCTTTAGGTATACAGGTGATGTCTTCAGTTTAAAGATTATTTGGGATGGTACACATTTATCTTTAGGAACAATTCAGATGTTGTTTGAAACTACAGCTTCTGGTTAGGGTTATGGAAACTATTTAGTTTTTAAATAACTATTTGTTTTATTTTGGCTGTGCTGGGTCTTTGTTCCTGCATGACTTTCCTCTAGCTGCGGCAAGCAGGGGCTGCTGTCTAGGTGCAGGGCACGGGCTTCTCGTTGCAGAGCGCAGGCTCTTAGGGTGTGTCGGCTTCAGCAGTTGTGACACATTGGCCCAGTGGTTGCAGTTCCTGGGTGCTGGAGCACAGGTTTAATTGCTATGGCACACGGGTTTAGTTGTGGCACATGGGCTTATTTGTTCTGCAGCACTTGGGATCTTCCAGATCAGGTATCAAACCCATGTCTCCTGCATTGGCAGGCAGATTCTTTTAACCAGCCACCAGGGAAGCCCTAAAATATTTCTTTGGGAACATATGGGAAAGGGAAAATGAATGAGAAACTTCCAGAATCAAGAAGCCAATAAATAATGATAGTATAGGGATAACAGTTGTTCATTTTAGTAATCATATAAAATATTTTGAGTATTATTTTGTGTATCATGATTTGACATTATGTCTCACATCTCTTTTGAAAACAAGTTTTGCAGGCAAATAAACACTAATATAAAACACATAAGACTACTTGGCACTACTTTCTAATCCTTTCCCTTTTTTCTCTTGAGCCCATCATATTCATAAGGTAAGAAAGAGATGGAGATACTTTAATTACAGGGGGAAGATTGAATTATAAATCTTGGTAGCATATCTAAAGAAATGCTTTTAATATATGATGAAGGCAAAATTCAAACTTAACTCTGCTGGTTCTCAGCCTAGTATTTTTTGAATTGAACGCTTGCTGAGGACATGTGAAACTAGAGCACTTTATCATGCTATAAACCGAGGGCCCCCATAAACTAAAAATAATGTTTTAAAGAGATTGCTTTAAAATCACCATCACTATTGTTAAACAATTATTGAATATATCCAACGTATGGAGAATTTGCTGAATTTCAACTAAGGAAAATGTGCAGTTGCAGGTAATTTTTGTTTACTTATTTTTACAAAACAATTAAAATTATATATTTTTAGTTTATTCCAATTATAAAACCATTATAGATTAATTTAAATTGTGAGCAACTGAAAAGCATGACAAGAAATCTAAAAATCAATAATCTTATTGCTATGAGTTATCACCTCTGGTGGCTCAGACAGTAAGTGTCTGCCTACAATATGGGAGAACTTGGTTCAATCCTTGGGTCGGGAAGACCCTCCTGGAGAAGGAAATGGCAACCCACTCCAGCACTCTTGCCTGGAAAATCCCATGGATAGATGGAGGAGCCTGGTAGGCTACAGTTCATGGGGTCGAAAAGAGTCGGACACGACTGAGTGACTTCACTTTCACTATCATTTAATATGTTATAGCTCTATTCATTTCTTCCATGTATCCACATATATACATATTTTTAATATTAGATAATGCATCTTTTAATACAGGTAAAATAGGACAATTAAAAAAATTTAATGTGGTCAATTTGATCTATCTTTCATTTTCTTTCTCCTTTTCTTTGGAAACTCTATTTATAAGCTAAAAAAATATTTTCAATGTGTATAGACAAGGATTAATATTTTCAATTTATCAAGACATTTTGTAAGCCAATGAGAAAAATAAGAGCACAGAAATAGAAAAAAAAAATGTTTAAAGATCATAGGCAATTCACAAATGAAGAAATACAGATAGCCAATAAGGATATTAACACATGATTAATATATTTAGGAACTATAGGAATACACATTGAAATAATAAGCAATAAAACAAGAACAAAGGTAAAGGTAGAGAGATCAAGGACAAGAGCATAGGAGAGAAAAGGAGGAAAGCTGGGTGTGCCTGGTGTTAAGGACAGTGTGAGAAACATTTGATATATTGTTGGTAGAAGACAGTGAGCAGTGGCGTGGGAGTGATAAGTAGAAGACAAGTTGAGAAGAAAAAAGAGACCAGAGTGATATAATTAGGAAACCTCATGCAGGATAGCAGCAGTGGCAACAATAGAAAGGAAAAAAAAAAAACAACAACATAATAATTAATGGACATTTTATTGGATGATTATCTCTCCTCTGTATACACTATCTTATTTAAGCTTCATAAGAACCTTCTGGGACCTTCCCGGTATGTTGGACAAGTAAAGAATCTGCTTGCAATGTGGGAGACCTAGGTTTGACCCCTGGGTTAGGAAGACCCCCCTGGAGAAGAGAATGGTTACTCACTCCAGTATTCTTGCCCAGGAAATCCCATGGACAGAATAACCTGGAGGCTACAGTCTATGGGGTCACAAAGAGTTGGACACAACTGAGCAACTATCACTTTCAAAAGGACCTTCTGAGGAAGCTTCATTTTACTGGTAGGAAATCAAACTCAGAAGATCAATTTGCCCCATGTAGTACTGCTGTAACATGACAAAGCTAGGAATGTCTTTGATCTTAAATCTTTTTTTACTAGCTATTCCATCTTATTGGGTAGGATGTTGGATGTAACAACATGAAAATATAAGCTCTAAGGATAAGTGTAAATAATATTCTTTTTTGTCTTTTTTTTCTTAAAAATTCTTAATTCTTGTTTCTATGGCTATGAACACAAGTTTGGAAGCCCCAAACCTGAAAGAATAGCAACTTGACCAGATATTACAGTCTTCAAAGAGAATATGGATGGTACAAGTGTAAAATCCCTATTCTGAATTCAGGTCTTAATTTAGGAAGTGACATGAAGGGTGAAACCACTTCCTAGAGTTGATGAGAAAGATCTGAGATGAAAGATAACCAAAGAAGAGTGCAGTCAGGGAGAGAATAGAGAGTCTGAAGACCATATCTAATAGAAAGTCCACATTTAAAAAACATTAATTTAAAAAGGGACAGCTGGGACTTTCCTGGTGGCCCAGCAGTTACGACTCTGTGCTTCTACTGCAGGGGGCACACGTTGGATCCCTGTTCAGGGAACTAAGATCCCACATGCCATGTGGTGCAGCCAAAAAGTAAAATAAATAAAAATTAAAAGAAACAACTATGGCTAAATGGGGGGCTTCTCAAGTGGCACAGTGGTAAAGAATCTGCTTGCCAGTACAGGAGACACAAGAAAAGTGGGTTCAACCCCTGGTTCTGGTAGATCCCCTGGAATAGGAAATGGCAATCTGCTCCAGGATTCTTGCCTGGAAAATTCCATAAACAGAGCAGCCTGGTTAACTATAATCCACGGGGTTGCAAAGAGTCAGACATGACTAGTGACTGAGCACACTCACCCACTCAGTGAAATGATACAGGAAAGCTTTCATGCCTTCTTGGTTATTTCCTCCATCATCATCCAAATCTTACCCAATTTCATTTCTTTTAAATTCCAACCAGCTTAATGATCTTGCTCTTCTTTGCCCTAGTTTTCTTTATTTTATAACATTTTTATGCTATTAGAATATTCTACTGAATTCCCTCACAATTAAGGCTTATGGAATGAATGCTTACGGAACGTTGTTGTCAAACAGAGGGAGGTGGAGGGTCTTTGTTCCCCTGGGGGCAATTGCCAATGTCTGGAGAGGGTTTTGGTTATCACAGTTCAAGGGAGGGAGTTGTCTGCTTCTAGTATTTGATGGTTGGTGCCCAGTTCAGTTTAGTCACTCAGTCGTGTCCGACTCTTTGCATACCTATGAATTGCAGCATGCCAGGCCTCCCTGTCCATCACCAACTCCCGAAGTTCACTCAAACTCACATCCATCGAGAGGGTGATACCATCCAGCCATCTCATCCTCTGTCTTCCCCTTTTCCTCCTGCCCCCAATCCCTCCCAGCATCAGAGGCTTTTCCAATGAGTCAACTCTTCTCATGAGGTGGCCAAAGTACTGGAGTTTCAGCTTTAGCATCATTCCTTCCAAAGAACACCCAGGACTGATTTCCTTTAGAATGGACTGGTTGGATCTCCTTGCAGTCCAGAAATGCTGCTAAACATCTTACACTGCACAAGATCACTTCCCAGAAAACAAAGAATTGTACTGCCCAGAATAACAATAGTACCAAAGTTGAGAAACCCTGGCTTAGATAAAGACATGTCAAATAACTCCCAGTTGGGGTACTGTTTTCCTAAGAACAGAAGGAGATAATAGGTTAATAGGTGAGGAAAGGTCCATGTAGAGCATTAGTTTCTAGTTTCAATAGTACAAGAGCTGGCTAGTGAGACCCATTTAACAAACACATGTGAACTATGGGGATGATTGTGAGAGTGATGCATTGCCTAACCTCCTCTCATGAAGCCAACTTGTCATGGATTTTATTTTACTCCTTTTTTGTTTTTACACATTTTTTTTAAACCTAAGCAGGATTGACTTTGAAATAAAACCCAACATGTTTTCCAGTTGATTTTGATTTAAAGGAAACCTTTGGTAGAGTGCCTCAGGGTATACTGGCTATGGCTATTTATCTTTATCCTAGAAGTTTATATATTTTAAGAAAATGATGAATGGAAGCTTTAAAAAAACTCATTATGGTAATTGATTATTATAGAAAAACCTTGGGAACTTTACAAAAGAGAACTGTATTCTCTTGGTATCTTAGTTTTAAACCAGACGTGTAATTAGAAGAATCCATAAACATTTGTCACAGTAAGAGAAGCCTGGTCACTAAGTTTAGAAAGAAATTCTGGAGTCACTTTATTGTCCTGTACTGAGATGACACACAGTAGTGGCTGCCACGTATGACAGGAGATTAATATGCCCTGTGAAATAAAAGACCACCCACGTGGAACCAGTGTGAAAGTAGTGATAGCAAAGCTTGGTTCATTTCTTTAGAAAGGATGATGTGTGATTCTTTCCTTACTGAGCCTCAGCATTTGTGAAGTGAGAAAAAATTTAGCTACTATGTCATTTCAACAATTTTTTTTTAATTTTTATCTCATTTTACTTTCTCTAAAATCTGAAGAAGAGGTAAACACATGAACTAGGAACATTATGAAAATATACCCATATCCGCACACATTCCTCCTCACATACACAGTCACTGACACGCCACAAAATGGAAATCCATACAACAGTATGGAGAGTTCGTTGATTTTTTCCTCATAAATTTTTGTCTCTCTAAAGGCTTAAGAGATGGCTATGCAGAAGAGCCAATTATTTCAGCATAGGAAAAGAAATTATAACAATGTGATAATCTGTGATAGTACTCGCTGCTGTTGTTCAGTCACATGGTCATGTCTGACGCTGCGACCTCGAAGACTGCAGCACGCCAGGCTTCCCTGTCCTTCACTATCTGTGATGATATGGTTTTGCGCATTTTTTTACTCTTTAAATTTATGCTCTGTAAGGTGGGTTGGAGACCATGGCCTCAGTTTCTTAGCCGTCTTGAACCAATATGACTCCTCTTAAAGGGAAGCAATTCCAACCATACACAATCCTGCCCTCAGCCACTAAAGGAAAATTCTTTACAAGTGACTTCAGGGATTCCCAGTTTTAAGATTCAAAACCTCTGGACTTGCCACCACTGCTTACTGCTATAACTCACCAAGTAGCAAGCATATGGGATCCTGCAAATCTCATCTCCTACCGTCTGTGTGGAAATCTTTTCAATGTGCATTTTCTCCCAGATCTAAAAGGCACTTCAAGTTAGAGTACTTAGAACATTAGGCCTCTTAGCAAACTCTGGACATTTTGTTAGGTTTGGAGTAGAGAAATCTGGCACTCAATCTTCTAAGCTCAGAAATCTGCAAATATAAGAGACTCAGTATATCTTCCAAGACCTATGGGAAAAACCATGGATTGGAGAACTGCCTTCAAAAGATGCCAAGAGAACTCAGGAACCCAACCACTTGAATGCTAAGCAACTAACGTGGGGGTTGATGATATCAGGATTCTCATACAATTCAGGTTCTCAATCCACTAGTTTCAAGGAAAGTCATTACAACCAGACTCCTTAAATCTATTATCTTTGGCTACTTCTCTAGATGCAAAACTCCCTGTACTGATCAAACCTCTGCCACAGCTGCTTAATGCCTGAAATCTCCTCTTCTCACCTCTAACCTCCTTCCAGTGACTATTTCCATTGACCTTTCTGAAATTATCAGTCCATTAAAAGCAAATGCCCCTATCTTCCAAGCCTATTCCCTCCATCCATTCACAACTTTTTTTTGTAAGTCAAAAACTGGCTCTCAGTCAAAGACAGCACTTCTTATGAAGGCTTCTTGAGTACAGACTGATCATTGCCTCAAAACCTACATTTTATCAGTTTCTTAGGGTGGTAGAGGCAATCTCCTACTTTGATAATATCCACCTAGCCTGATGTTACTCATGAATTCCCTCAAACCTTCACAGGTTTGTGTTTATTGATCAATGTACATAATTTACATGTTTGGTTGTTGATTTTTGCTGCTTATACATTTTGAAAAGAAGTGTCTATGAAGCTTTTAAGAGTGGTCAGGCATTTGAGTCAGGTTACAGCTTTCAATCATTTGCACAACTAATACATATGAAGTATGTAGGACATGTGAGACCCACTGTAGATATTGAGCATACAGTGGAAACAGTACTGGAAAGATGCCCTGGCCTCATGGAGCTTATATCCTCATGAACTTATTGGGACTTGTCTGACATCCACATAACCTCCCTTGTGCCTCATTCACAGAGACTTGGAACCATGTAGGTCAGTAAAGAGTTCTACTTATGTTGTGCTTGGGGCTGAGGACAGATCACGGGAAAGCTCTATGATTTTGGACCCTTTCATCAGCACTGTGCAACAGCTCTGCCACAGATGATTGTGGTGCTTTAATCTCTTGGTCTCATCAGGTTTCTGCCAATGTTTTAGGATTTGAGAATTGCCAAGAATATATGAAATGTTGAAATCACTGTCCTTGCCTACTTTTTATACTATTTTATTATGACATTTTTCAGGAAAATCTCTTCTTTCTTTGAGGGTCATGACATGAATCTACATCTCCACTTGGATGAAAAATCCTAAGAGGCAAGAGAGAATATTGCTTGAGAGTGTCAAACAGCTGTGTGACCTTTAGCAAGGAGTTAACTTCTCTAAGCCTCGGTTTCCTCATCTTTGGAGGGATAAGACCAGTTCCTTCCTCCAGGGCTGTAGTTAAATGAGTTAATCTGACTCCGATTAAATGAGTCAACCTCTCCCCAAGTGCTAAAAATTCTTCCCAGCTTATAAAAGTTCTCAATAAAGACCAAGAAGTTTTGATTTCTGCTCTCCTGTATCTCTATCTTCACAAAGGCAGCACAATACACTCAGTTGCTCAGGCCAGAAACCTAAGCATCATCCTTGACTCCCTTTACCAGAAAACTCTCATTCCCCTCCTTTAGCAAGACTCATGGCCTACCTTCAAACTGGGTTCCGTGTCTGAGCACTCTTCCCACTGCTACCATCCAACCATCATTGATATGCCCTCAAGAAGTGACATACCCTTAAAATCAATGACACCACACAACATTCAGAGAAATATATTTAAAATATGAATTAAATTGCATCAGTCCTTTCAAAACCAAACAATTAGTGTCCAGTTACAGTCAGCATAAAACCCCTTGCCAGAGCCATCATTCTTGCAGAACTGCATCCCTGCATTTCTTTAAAAAATTTTTACTGGATTGTTTTATAATGTTATATTTAATTTCTACTGTACAGCAAAGTGACTCATTTATACATACATATGGTGGGGGGGGAGGTCTGGGAGTTTGAGATTAACAGATGCAAACATATGTAGGACAGAAAAACAAGGTCCTGCTGTATAGCACAGAGAACTATATTCAATGTCTTGTGATAATTCATAATGAAAAAGAATATGAAAAAGATTCCTTTTACTTCTTTAATCAAGGGTCTGTTGGGGTAAGCTCTGTCTATTCTGCACATCTTCACTTTGAACTGGGTATGCTGTAGTTTCATTATGTCATATTTTTCTTTTCATTTCTCTTCATGGGAACTTAAAGCTTCACAGATGTAAGGAATCACAATTTTAATTGGAGAAAAAATTTCTTTTATCTCTGTAAAAGGAATAATGCTGATATCTTTTTTTAAAATTATTATATTGTCTCCTTCAGGAAGTGCATTTATGCCTAGACTGGGCTTATTTTGCATTCAAGTCTCAATTTCTCTTTGGCATTACACCCCCCCCCCCTTATCTCTATGTACTGCTTTCTGACTGATTTACTCAAGCATTTTTTAGTTTACTACATCTTTTCACATGTGATCAATCTATGTTTCATGTACACACTTAATTTTTTAATTTCTACAACTGCTTTGGCCCTTTCCAGAAATTTTAGTTGGTTATCTAAAGTATAAGTCTACTCCTTATTGATAGTGTCTTATAGTTTTGAATGTATAAGACTATATTTATTTTAAACTCATTTTTTGGTAACATTTTTAAAATAGTTCTATTTAGTTCTTGGGAGTGTGACTTTGCTGTGGGATATGCTTGCTGTTTGAGCCTCAGATGTTCGGTAATTTCAGACTATGAGTACATATGGAAAGGAGTGTCTGTGGTGTAAAGACACATTGGTCCAAAGTATTGCTTCTGCTGTGAATTGTAGGGTTTAGTAGGGCTCTAATGGACTTTCTATGTAAACTTTTAAGCTTAGGAAGTTGAGGACACGCAGATGATATAAAATTTAGCCCAGTGCTATGAAAGGCGCAGTTCCAATGCTATATTCTCAGGGCAATATTTTGTCCCACTCTAGGTACAGGTTGAAACTGAGAGAATTCCTATTATCTCTCTGGGCTGATGATATGTTTTTCCAATTTAACATTGTATTAAGCAGAATTTTATTATTAATTTTTTTTACTCAATCTTTTGGAAATTATTTTTCAATTTTTATTTTTACTTTATTTTACTTTGCAATACTGTATTGGTTTTGCCATACATTGACCTGAATCCACCACGGGTGTACATGAGTTCCCAATCCTGAACCCCCCTCCCACCTCCCACCCCATATCATCTCTCTGGATCATCCCCGTGCACCAGCCACAAGCATCCTGTATCCTGCATCAAACATAGACTGGTGATTCATTTCTTACATGATAGTATACATGTTTCAATGCCACTCTCCCAAATCATCCCACCCTCTCCCTCTCCCTCAGAGTCCAAAAGTCCGCTCTACACATCTGTGTCTCCTTTGCTGTCCCGCATACAGGGTCATCATTACCATCTTTCTAAATTCCATATATATGTGTTAGTATACTGTTTTGGTGTTTTTCTTTCTGGCTTACTTCACTCTGTACAATCGGCTCCAGTTTCATCCATCTCATTAAAACTGATTCAAATGTATTCTTTTTAATGGCTGAGTAATACTCCATTGTGTATATGTACCACAGCTTTCTTATCCATTCATCTGCTGATGGACATCTAGGTTGCTTCCATGTCTTGGCTATTATAAACAGTGCTGCGATGAACATTGGGGTACATGTGTCTCTTTCAATTCTGGTTTCCTTGGTGTGTATGCCCAGCAGTGTTTTAAACCTGAGAGGTTAGTGTGAGGGGCCTTTGTCAAAATACTGACTTTTTCAGGTCCAAAATCTTACTGCTTGTCCTTTTTTGGACATAAAATTCTACCTCTGGGTCCCCACATCCAGGATGCCCTCCAAAGACAGCCAGTGTTGGCTCTAGTTTGCCGTTTCCTCACTTTTTGGGATCTTGGAGATTTTCCTTTCTTTCTTTTGAACTTCTCAGCCGTGATTTCTTTTTTAAGTTTTAGTAGTCTATCCAGTATTTAGTAATGGGAGTTGTTGCATGGCACATGTAGTATTTCAAAAGTTTGAGTTCATTTGTTCATAGGAACTGACTGTGGCTAAGACCATGAACTGCTTATTGCTAAATTCAGACTGAAATTGTAGAAAGTGGGGAAAACCACTAGACCCATTCAGGTATGACCTAAATCAAATCCCTTATGAATATACAGTGGAAGTGAGAAATAAATTTAAGGGAATAGATCTGATAGACAGAGTGCCTGATGAACTGTATAGAAAACAGGGAGCAAGACCATCCCAAGAAAAAGAAATGCAAAAAAGCAAAATGGCTGTCTGAGGAGGCCTTACAAATAGCTGTGAAAAGAAGAGAAGCGAAAAGCAAAGGAGAAAAGGAAAGATATAAGCATCTGAATGCAGAGTTCCAAAGAATAGCAAGGAGAGGTAAGAAAGCCTTCCTCAGTGATCAATGCAAAGAAATAGAGGAAAACAACACAATGGGAAAGACTAGAGATCTCTTCAAGAAAATTAGAGATACCAAGGGAACATTTCATGCAAAGATGGGCTCAATAAAGAAAAGAAATGGTATGGACCTACAGAAGCAGAAGATATTAAGAAGAGATGGCAAGAATACACAGAAGAACTGTACAAAAAAGATCTTCACAACCCAGGTAATCACGATGGTGTGATCACTCACCTACAGCCAGACAGTGATCACAAGAAATCAGTTCAGTTCAGTTCAGTAGCTCAGTCGTGTCCAACTCTTTGTGACCCCATGAATCACAGCACGCCAGGCCTCCCTGTCCATCACCAGCTCTCGGAGTTCACTCAAACTTGTGTCCAACGAGTCTGTGATGCCATCCAGCCATCTCATCCTCTGTCGTCCCCTTCTCCTCCTGCCCCCAATCCCTCCCAGAGTCAGAGTCTTTTCCAATGAGTCAGCTCTTCGCACGAGGTGGCCAAAGTTTCAGTTTCAAAGTTTCATCTTCAGCATCAGTCCTTCCAATCAACATCCAGAACTGGTCTCCTTTAGGATGGACTGGTTGGATCTCCTTGCAGTCCAAGGGACTCTCAAGAGTCTTCTCCAGCAACACAGTTCAAAAGCATCAATTCTTTGGCGCTCAGCTTTCTTCACAGTCCAACTCTCACATCCATACATGACCACTGGAAAAACCATAGCTTTGACTAGATGGACCTTTGCTGGCAAAGTAATATCTCTGCTTTTGAATAGGCTATCTAGGTTGGTCATAACTTTCCTTCCAAGGAGCAGGCGTCTTTTAATTTCATGGCTGCAATCACCATCTGCAGTGATTTTGGAGCCCCAAAAACAAAGTCTGACACTGTTTCCACTGTTTCCTCATCTATTTGCCATGAACTGATGGGACCAGATGCTATGATCTTAGTTTTCTGAATGTTGAGTTTTAAGCCAACTTTTCACTCTCCTCTTTCATTTTCATCAAGAGGCTTTTTAGTTCCTCTTCACTTTCTGCCATAAGGGCGATGTCATCTGCATATCTGAGGTTATTGATATTTCATCCGGCAATCTTATTCCAGCTTGTGCTTCTTCCAGCCCAGTGTTTCTCATGATGTACTCTGCATATAAGTTAAATAAGCAGGGTGACAATATACAGCATTGATGTACTCCTTTTCCTATTTGGAACCAGTCTGTTGTTCCATGTCCAGTTCTAAATGTTGCTTCCAGACCTGCATATATGCCTTGGAGTACGGAATAAAGCAGGGCAAAGGCTAATAGAGTTTTGCCAAGAGAATGCACTGGTCATAGCAAACACCCTCTTTCAACAACACAGGAGAAGATTCTACACATGGACATCACCAGATGGTCAACACCAAAATCAGATTGATTATAATCTTTAATAACTTTATACTCATTCAATAAATAAACTATAATTTATAATTTTAGTGTGGTATATGAATTGGACTTTTTACAGCTATTCTTACTTGTATTTTAGTTAAAATATAGTGTGAGGTCAAAATATAATAAGTCTAGTGTCTGAAGTTTTTCACATGTTACAGCTCAGAAATCTTCTATAGAAGGACTATTCTGTTCTTTAGATTGAAGTTTCTTGAGGACAAGAAGATAGTTCTCATTAGAGCAATTAGTGAGATATTTACAAGTTACTGACACTCAAAAGTGATTTACATTTAAACTTGCCATTTTGTACAGAAATATAATATGCTGGTCTCAAACTGCATCCTACATCAGGTTCCAGGTCTACAGTGTCTCACCATGAGAATTATTGGTTCAGTTTGCTGCCACCTCTCACCTCATTCTCCCTTTACTTACTACATTGTAATTAGTTATTTTCCAAGTGTCCATATCAGAGAAACTTTTTGTTCTCTTTCCTTAGAAACTAAAAAATGTATTTGAAAACTATGAATCAAAAATTGCATATGAAAAACTATACTCAAATATGTATTAAGCACTTTTTATAAGAATGAGATATATTTTCAGTCTATCTGTTCACGTAAGAATATAGCCTGCTCACATGTACCTTTTCATTTGCTTCTCACAACCACATGTGAGGTGGGTTTCCCATGAACATTCCCATTGTAGAGCGTGAGAAAACTGATGCTTATGGGCCTCAGGTAACTTGGGATCTCTGCTAGGATTTTTAAGAGGCAGAGCAATTAATACTTAAAGCCTAGATATCTAACTCTAGTTTCGATAGTCCTCTCACTTTTTTCCCAATGATGTCTCCTGTAGAAGCCATTAAGATTTATACTCTGTGGGCAAGACAAAGAAATACCATACTTTCTTTATTAAATGGAATTTAGTCGTGAGACATTGGCTAGACTAAGATTTAAATAACAATATATGTCAAATAACAGGATATTATGACTATCAAATCGGCAACACAAACAATTGAGTGCTTGCTAATGCAATTAAGTGAAATCAGGGGATCATCAGAAAGTGTCTCATAATAGAAGTGTGAAGACCAGTCTTTGAAGGATAAATAAGTTTTGAGTACACAAGTAGGATGGAGGACAGTGTGATAAGAAGTAGGATGGGAGAGGCAAATATGCAAAAGTGGGAATAATTCAGAAAAAATGAGCCTGTGCAACTGAAAAGGTGCTAGCAAATAATACCTACGACATGCCATCAGTTGGCTGCATGTTTGCCCACACAATTCCTGTGATTTAAATGCTACTGTGGATGGACATCGTCACAGGACAGCTTATCTTGTACAATCAATTCACTGAAGTCAACAAATTTGAAATAACAGAAATAAAGCTAGGACTATGATGGGATGCAAAAAAAGACTGTTTAGTTAAAGGCTACATTTTCATACTGCCTGTTATCTGAGAGACTGTTGGTTTATTTATGCACAGAGAGAACCAGTGACTTAGTAAGCACATTTGATACTTAGTAAGTAGAAAAGTGGAAGACCACTTTTCTTTCACAATCCCAAACGTGCAGACCAGATTATCATGCCAGACATCTCTCAGGGCTCTTGTGCACAATTAGCAGGTGATCACTTCCACTCGGGGGTGGCGGGGCACCAAAGTCAAAAGAAATACACTTCTGCAAATATATGTGGAGTCATAATTAAACCCCTATAGCCACAATAGGCTGTGCCTATTTCACATCACATAAATGTGATGAATACAAAGAAATGGCAAATGTCAACATAAGAGTCAAAACTCACACTTACAGCTTTTTGCTATTCTCAGATGACATCTGAAAAGGAGCAGTTTGATGGAGAATTTTTCCATTAGCATCGCTGATCAGCATGTGCTATCAATTCTCTATTGACTTCAATTATTAGCACTTGCTCTGAATTTTCCATTAACTTTAATGATTGGCATTGGCTAAGAAATTTTAGTGCTTTCTATGAAAAAAATTTGCTACAAACCCTCCTCCTAATTCATTGGTCACTCTTTGCTATGATTGTGCTTTAGGTTCTATTTGCTACTATTTTCCCCTTACTTTTAATGGTTAGCTAAAGATCTAAATTCTTGCCAAAGAACAGTATTCAGCACTTGCTATGAAATCTTCATTTTTTTTTATTACAAGTTTTTAAACCTAAGCCAAAGGAGTCAGAATATATAAAACAAAAGAATTCTAAATGAAAGACACATGTGTAATGGAAGACATTTAAAAACTCAAGAGTTCAGAGTCTTATAGCATTTTTGATAACCAAAATTTCAGCTCTTGACTAATCTGAAATGCTTTATTTCTTAGACATCAGATATCAAGCAATGATTATGATCAATGAATTGGGAGAAAGACACTTATAAGTTATTTTACTTCTTGTTCATTCTCTGAGGATGGAAACTGAATTGGGGTGGGAGTGAAAGATGAACCATCTTTTCTGAGACTGGTTAGGCTTTTGCACTTCTACCAATAATAAACTAAATAACACAAATGATGATTTCCTCGATAGATAGCTTTCCTAGATTTTCTGTTTAAGCAAAAGAAAATGCCATAATAGATGAAAAAAAAAATCTATTCTGGTAGCGGTAAGAGATCATTCTAAACATATGTCGTATTCTAAAAACTCCAAGGAAAAGTATCAAGATTGTAATTTCTATTTGAAACTCCTAACTCCTACCCCAGATACTATTCTCTGCCACCACAGACCCCTCCTCTATTTCTGTCCCATCCTTAGTATGCACACCCAGCTATGGAAAGGCCAGACCTTTGGGGTGGGCTATGGTTTCTTCTCCTTTCTATGCTGACTTTTGTTTGTTTCTTTGCTTTGATGGTGGCATGTTATCTAAGAGTTGCAGAGGGTATCAACCAACTGATTTTGGGACGAGGTACAATAAGGAGAGTTTTGTTTTGCTTTTTGATCCCTGGGAGATTTTGATAGAACTTAACTCTGATAAGTGAAGTGAAGTCTCTCAGTTGTATCCGACTATTTGCGACCCCATGGACTGTAGCCTGCCAGGCTCTTCTGTTCATGGGATTTTCCAGGCAATAGTCCTGGAGTGGATTGCCATTTCCTTCTCCAGGGGATCTTCCCAACCCAGGGATGGAACCTGGGTCTCCTGCATTGTAGACAGACGCTTTACCATCTGAGCCACCAGGGAAGTCCTTAACCAATAGTCAATTCATTTATTTTTTGTGTTTGTAGGTAAAGTAACTTTTTTTTTTTTTTCTGTTCATCTAACTCTGACTCTTGGAGAAGAGTAGAAGTGTTTGAGGGTTGAGGGGTTTGGAGAAATTTCACTAAAAGTATATTGAATCTAGGTTTAGATATTTGTAAGTCACTGAGATCTGAACTGGGGTAGGAAGGGGCTCAGGATTGGGGTTATTTCTGATTTTGTGATTATATTGAGAATAAACCTTATTATTTGCAAAATGTAGAAAATATTTTCACTCTATCATTTAGATTTGCATTTGTAAAGACATTTGTACATTTTAAAAGTTAAGCTTTCTTATCCTTAACAATCTCTCCCCCCACCTTACACACCCCAATCTGGACTTCATCAACTTTTCTTTTCCTGATTGGGAATTTCAGTTTTAGAGTCTATGCTGAGCTGAGAGTCACCTTGCAAATGACATTTACCTAAGTTTTAGATAAATGTAATAGATTTTTAGAAAATCATGAGTCAGTATAGCATGTGGTTTTATCACTTAATAATGTATTCCATTATAAAAACATTCTAAGTAAAACTTTCTAACCTTTGAACTTGATCTTCCACGCTGTCCTACTCTACTTTTTAATAGTATGCTTACCAATCAGTCATCTTCCTCATAAACCAGTTCTGAGACAATCCAGAAAGATACTCACAGTCATGATATAATAGCACCTTTGTCATGGAACTTGGGCTCCCACCTCTTTAATGCACATTTCATAAGCATTTGGGGGGCACTAAGTTGTTAGTTTTATGTTTTCTGTTTTAAAAGAACCAGAGGTGAAGAAGATTACCTTTGGCAGTTCTGCTTCATGCCATCACTTTGTTGTCATTCTTGGAATGTCTCAGAAGGTTTTATTAGGTAAAGGCCTCTATAAATTCCAGGTGCTAACCATATGTTCATCATTGTGCCCACAAACAGAAAACAGTTTTATTTTCAAATCTGACTTCCTTGTGTAAGTACATCAAATCCTGCAGACTTGTTAGTACATCACTGTGAAAATCTTTTACATAGTGTGAACTTTCTTTGTGAGCTGTTTCAAGCCAAAGAAACAGAACAACCTACTTGTATTCTCCCATTGTTCTACTGTATCTGAGAAGAGTGTGGAAATATAGTGGAATATTGTAGAAATATAGGAAGGAATCTGCTATTTTTCCTTCTTAATTTACCCAATTCACCTGAGGGAAGTAGAGTTGGGGAGGAAATATAATTTCTCTCTTGTTAGTTTTATCCTCATTTAAGAATTGTTATGATTCTTTTTTGGGAACTATCAATAACTAGTTCAGTTCCAGAAGCTGCCACTCTATAGTTCCATCATGATTGCTACTTGGTCAATCTACCATCTGAGATGCCAAGTCTGGTAACAGTAGAGAGACAGTCAGATGACCCTGGATGCCCTGATCTAATCTTAACTATAGTTTTCATTCACCTCCTTCTTTGGGTCTTTTGGAAAAAGAATGAAACAGAAGAGATCAAAAATAAACCAGCATATTTTAGAGTGATCCCCAAAGATAAAACACACACCGAAACATCTAAGTGAAACAGGAGTCACCAAATCTGCTCTTAGTTGTATTTAGCAATAGTTTATAGTTTCTCAGCACTTCTGTTCAGTTTTGTGCTCAAATAAATCAAAAGAATAGTTCAATAATCTTGAAGTGAGTGCCAAGTTGCTTGCAGAAGAGAAGCACAAAGTTATTTTGTTTTCAGAATCAATTTAATCCTTCCTCATGACCTTTGCCACGGGCGGAGTTCCTCATGCTGGCTCCCGGCAGACATTGTTGTGAACACTGGTGCAGCAGAGAGAAACTAACAGGTAGTTTTGCTGTTGTTTAATCACTAAGTCCTGTCTGACTCTTTGTGACTCCATGGATCTGCAGGTCCATGGGGCTGCAAAGAGGAACAGGGATCAAACCTAAGTCTCCTGCATTGGGAGGTAGATTCTTTACTGCTGAGCCACCAGGGAAGCCCTAGTAAGTACAATATTCCTTTACTTGGAATAGTTCTCTTTTTTAAATTTGAACTATGAAAATTTACTTGTTTGGATTAAAGCTTTTAGGTTTCATTACAAGGCAAGAAAGCCTATGTGTATAGCAAGTGTACCTTAGACATCAAATATTTTATATTATGGTAGTAGCAAATCATACACTTGTATTGGAGGCACACATTTATTTAAGCTGGGAATCAGCTGCCTTTAAAATATAACTATGAACTGAATTTTGACAGCTGTGTTTATTAACAGCATAATCTTGGTACATATATTAGTTTATAATAGTCCTTTACCTATGCACAGTCAAACATTGGTTATATGAACTAGTGGAGAAAATTTGTGAATAATGAGACTAATCTTTGAAGTGAGGGATAACTCTGAAATGATGCATATTGTATAGTACTACTTATGAAATAAATACTTAATAAAAATATAAAGCCTACCTTTACCCTTTTTAGCCCCTGTACAAGGACGAGTCCTTCTTGTTTTGCTATCTGGGTCCAGGAAGAATGTATGTCACCCCTTAAATTAACACAATTATGAAACTCCTATTCCCACAAAAACCTGGTTCCTGTCTTTTAAGCTGTTCTTTTTACTCAATTTTTGTCCTTAACATTTAATAGACTATTGCCAAATGAGATAGGATTCATGTCAATTAAATAAATAGTTAAATCACCTAAATACTTAAAAAGGACTAGTTATATGGGTGTTTCCTTTAGCAAGCATGTGTTAACATTTTACAAGTAGAAAGTTATACTGCTGCTATTTAAGCTTTATTTTAAATTTTCTAGTGATTAAGCCAATAACTTTATTCCAAATAAAATAATTCAGTTACCTGCCTAAGAAATAATTTAAAAGGCTATTCCCTTTACCTTTATAGATTAAACCTCAAGTTAGATATTTGTAAAGTTAACCACTACTAGTGAACCTCATGTTTTACCATTTAATAGACTCAGATTTCCTCGTGAGATTAGAAAATTTAACTCAAAGCAGGTAATAATAAATTCAAAACTCCAAGGCCTCTTTTCTAATGCAGGCAATGTTCATATTTTTTTTTCCTCTCCTTTCTCTAGTATTTCTGGGTAATAGCCTGGAGTTAAGCATTTACTGAATGTCAGGTGTGTGCACCCTTTCTTATTTTTTTAGTCATGGAAGCCTACTGAGGGCAGGTGCTGGGTATCATGCCTCTTTCATATACCTACATGCACCTAGCACAGTGGATAACTTCACTTGACAAGTTCAGGAATGAAGCAATGTAAATACTTTTTCTGTCAATTGCTTGATTAACAGTAATCTTTATAGGGGAAAAAAAAATATTTGCTTGGCCATTTATTGTTTTTCCTAGAAAACAATTCTCCTTTGTAAAAGAATGCTGTTTTATTAACTAGTACTGGTTTCCTAACTATTCTCTTCCCTGTTTTAAGTGTCAGTTTTAAAAAAATATAGCTTTCTGTCTCTGCTACAACTTTTGTTCAGTCTTAAATTTGTGCTAATTAAGGCAGATTTCCTTCAACTCACTTTCACAACTACATTCTTGTTAATGACATGCACTCTTGGTAACTCAGTGCTGAACAGAGTCTACTGTAATTGGGAAGGAAATTATTTCCATTGGTATCCCTTGGACCCAGAGCTAGAAATGACATTTCGTTATACGTGGTGACATGGCCTCTCCTCTAAAGGAGAAATAAAAAAGTATTTCCTACAAATAGGCAACAGGCACCTGACCTGTTGGATCAGGTTACATCGGGTTATGTTGTGTTACATGATGTGACATGCCCTGAAGTGACCTGAGGCAATGTCATTTTGTGTTACCCTAGTAGAACAGTGCTGCTCTTTATTAAACAACCATGGGAAGGCTCATCAGCAGTGGTCACGAAGCATTTTCATGCCACCTTTGCAAAGAAGTAGAGAATTAGCCATGCTCTGAACTGTTCCTCCTAGGAGTCATTTAAGGAAATCAAAGAGCACAAGAAGCACCAGAGTCACACAAGCTTCCATTGCTTTAAAAAGTGAATTAAAATGCTAAGGTACAGAAGAGAGGCATGTGTTTATGTGACAAAGGTTCACACATAGCTAAGGAACAACTTAAACTCTCAAAAAAGTTCCATTATAAATGATTCCAGGAGTCTTAAAATAATCACATAATTTTCAGATTGGTTTGCCTACTTTTTACATAACGTTTGTTCCTAATTACTCTTCTGGTAATTAAAAGTTGTCCTTTAAAACTATATATTATGTAAATTAGAAGTCTCAATTAAAAAGGTGTCATAAAAGTACCTCTTTAGTCTTATCCTTGATTTTATTTTTTTTTTATCAAACAGTGGATCTAGGTAAGAAACTATCTTAAATTACTACATTATGTGATAGTATATAGAAGGAAACCATTGTGTGTGGTCTGTGTGGTCACTTTTTCTAATGATTTTTACTGGTATTTTCCTACTGATATATCTTACATATAAATTCAATTTTAATGATCTGCATAAAGAATGGAACAATATTACATAGGTACATCTGTCTAGTGATTTTAGAGTAATTACTGGTGCATGGAACAGAATATAACCTTTTGGTTATATTCTGCAGTAAAAGGAATAGGTTAGAGAGGTTTTTATGCAAATTAGAAATGCTCTGTGTTGGAAGCCTAATTGTACTTTTTATTGTTAGACAAGTCAATACTGCTTTAATACACATTTTATAAGCTTCTTGCTGAAATTGTATATGAAAGGGATTGGTTTCCATAGATGAAAGGCATAATCTTAACAATGAGGGCACATAAGCAGAGTGGTTGAAGTACTGATAAAGGATTTGTTAGCTCCAACACAGAATAAGTCTTATTAGCCTCATTAGTCACCACTGTTTGACCCACTACTATTAACTGTGTGAGTCACACACATTGCAAACTAAGGCAGAGCAGCACTGTGTTTGGCCATTTAGAATAAACATAATCTAACATGAAGAGCATTTCAACTGCAAAAATGGAAGGACTGTATCTTGTCCTTTGGTTTCCTCTTCACTTCAAGAGAATTATTTGAATATTGGGAATCTTAACTTTCAAAAACATTTGATATTTATATCATCAAGATTCAAAAATGTAATATTCAGCTTCTTTTTGTAATCAACACAACTTATGTGTAAGAGGAAATGCAAACACAAGGGGTTATTGGTCATAAAATAATGAAAATGTAAAAGAATAAAGAACAAACAAGTTGTAGGGAATTCAAATCAGGTACTTGTATCTTTCATGTCATTTTCATTTACAATTGATTGTGTCTTTCCATTCAATAATGGGATAGGTTAAGAATGGTGGTTGTTATGCAGAATAAAATGTTGCTAGAAAGAAAATTCTAGAAATCATAAAAGAATAGGAACAAAAAAGCCAGTGCCAATGCCCTTGGTGTATATAACAGGTAAGGTTCCAGCAGTGTTGGGATGAATAATGTCGCTGCACTAAGTCCTATTTTCAGGACCTGCTTTTTTTAAACCCCATGATTTTTTTTTTTTTGCAACCTATATTTAAATTTGTCTGCCTAAATTAATAATTTCTGTTGTTCTCAATTAAGAATCCTGACTAAATCATATATACCTTAGTTTGCATTGATAACAAATACTTATTAAAGATATATATTTTTAATTCAATAAATTATCATCTGAATTAAAGGCAATCAAACAGAAAGCTGCAAACCAACATAGGAACTTCTTAAAAATGTACGTAGTCATGTGATTGGGAAAGAAATTAGCTCATTCATGAACGACTAATACTTATGATATTCTAAAAGCTGCTCTGGGCAACTGGTAGGAAGGAAGGAAGTTTTGAATCCCAGATTTATTTTGAAAATAGAGCAAATAGAACATGTTTATGGACTTGATGCAAATATAATAATAACAGGGTGTCAATAATTTGTTTTGGCAATTAAAAATTTTGGTATGCCTAGTTACTGAAAACCTGAAGACTAAAGGGAGAATAGATTTATAGACAACAAAGATCAAGAATTTGGCTTTGAATTTGGTTTGAGATACCAATGAGATATCTAACTAGAAATGCTGAGAAAGATGCTGAGTGCTTAAGCTTGCATCAGCCTGTAAGAGTCTGTGATAGGGAGACTCATGCCCGCCCCCCACCAAAGATGTTCACATCCTCCTCTACTAGAACCTGCAAACACGTTTACACAGCAAGGGGCTTAAGATGGCTAGTCAGTTGACCATAAAATAAGGAGATTATACTGGATTATTACAGGTGGTCCAAAGTAACCACAAGGGTCTATAGATGTGGAAGTGGGAAGCAGAAGTGCCATTGTCAGAGTGATGCGTATATGTGCTCAATCACTCAGTCATGTTCTATTCGTTGCAACCCAGGGGACTGTAGCCCACCAAGCTCTTCTATCCATGGGATTTTCCAGACAAGAATACTGGAGCGGGTTGCTATTTCCTTCTCCAGGGGATCTTCCCAACCCTGAGATTGAACCCTTGTCTTATGTATTGGCAGGAGGATTCTTTACCACTGGCCACCTGGGAAGCCCTTGTCCTCCGGATCTCAAGGATAACTTTGCATTGTTTTAATTTACTAAATCTGTGTGGCTCAGGTATCAGAATTGAATTGGATTTCTCAGCATTAACAAGAGATGAGACAAATAACAAATCAACAGTAGCAATACCTTCTTCCTGAGGCTACAGATAGGAGGAGAACCAAGTCTCCATGAGGCTATTTCAATTAAACTAAAAAGGAACTTATAAATTTCAGAACTTTTGAGTAAGTTGAGAGGAGATACAGTTGGAAATGACAAGTCAATGATACACTTAGCTTTGTACAGTTCATGGACCAGCATGACAACTAGGTAGGCTGTTCAAGTGATTTATTTTCCAAACTGGGATATTTTGAGAAAGAGAAAGAAGGTATTATTAATACTTATAGCCTTCATCATAACTGGTTGAGCGCAAACGGAACGTATGGTTGCCCTACATAGAGTTGGTTTCTTACACTATGTAACGATCCCTCAGCCACTGAATAGTCAGCATGAAATAAGCAGCTGTGTTGCTTTTGAAAGCGTACCTAATTGATGAACATCTGGTGGCAGGTAGCCAGCCCATTAAAAATCAATTATACTCAATGACTTGCATCTGAGCCATACTGCACCAATCTCCTCGCACTCATCAGATCCACATGTTCCTGAATAAACACACGCACCACTCAAGCTAGTGCCTTTGAACTTTGCTTGGTTGGAAGTGAATTTCATCAGTGGCTTTCCTCTGACCCATACAGAGAGAAGAATTTCTGTTGATCTACCCCTGACTGTTGACAGGTCAAGAGACCAGGCAGCAGTTTGAATAAAGCTCTAAATTCAAGGGTACCTAGAGCATTCACTGCTCTGTGAAACTCGTCAGGGTAGCATAATATATAACATTAATAGCACAGGCTGGGTAACAAAAAGAGGAGGGGATGATGATCAGGGACTAGATCTAGGGTATGATAAGGAAATAAGAAGTTACTAATTATGGACAATGTGGAAAAGCTTCCTTTACAAATCTCAGCTGAGGAGTTGGATTTATGTTTCTAGATTCTCTGCAGCAATTAGTGAACAATTTTCCTGCTATTTTGAGAAGCACAGTCCAAAGAGCTGTACTCTTTGGGAAAGTGGGTTGAGAGAAGAGGGTGGACCTGGTGCCTAAACCACCACCCCCGAGGAAAACCCTCTCCTGATTAGAGGTATCCTTGAATTGTAACTTGAATGGCAACAGGGATGTCTGTAATAAATCCTAGACTTTTGTCAGGTCATGAGAGTGATCGTGAAGAAGTCATTTAAATGGAAGATAAAAGTGGACACCCTTGTCTTGTTCCTGACTTTAGGGGAAATGCTTTCAATTTTTCACCATTGAGGATAATGTTTGCTGTGGGTTTGTCATAGATAGCTTTTATTATGTTGAGGTATGTTCCTTCTATTCCTGCTTTCTGGAGAGTTTTTATCATAAATGGATGTTGAATTTTGTCAAAGGCCTTCTCTGCATCTATTGAGATAATCATATGGTTTTTATTTTTCAATTTGTTAATGTGGTGAATTACATTGATTGATTTGCGGATATTGAAGAATCCTTGCATCCCTGGGATAAAGCCCACTTGGTCATGGTGTATGATCTTTTTAATGTGTTGTTGGATTCTGATTGCTAGAATTTTGTTAAGGATTTTTGCATCTATGTTCATCAGAGATATTGGCCTGTAGTTTTCTTTTTTTGTGACATCTTTGTCAGGTTTTGGTATTAGGGTGATGGTGGCCTCATAGAATGAGTTTGGAAGTTTACCTTCCTCTGCAATTTTCTGGAAGAGTTTGAGGAGGATAGGTGTTAGCTCTTCTCAAAATTTTTGGTAGAATTCAGCTGTGAAGCCATCTGGACCTGGGCTTTTGTTTGCTGGAAGATTTCTGATTACAGTATCAATTTCCGTGCTTGTGATGGGTCTGTTAAGATTTTCTATTTCTTCCTGGTTCAGTTTTGGAAAATTGTACTTTTCTAAGAATTTGTCCATTTCTTCCACGTTGTCCATTTTATTGGCATACAACTGCTGATAGTAGTCTCTTATGATCCTTTGTATTTCTGTGTTGTCTGTTGTGATCTCTCCATTTTCATTTCTAATTTTATTGATTTGATTTTTCTCTCTTTGCTTCTTGATGAGTCTGGCTAATGGTTTGTCAATTTTATTTATCCTTTCAAAGAACCAGCTTTTGGCTTTGTTGATTTTTGCTTGTTCTGGAAGTTTTGGCCACAGCAATCAGAGCAGAAAAAGAAATAAAAGGAATCCAAATTGGAAAAGAAGAAGTAAAACTCTCACTGTTTGCAGATGACATGATCCTCTACATGGAAAACCCTAAAGACTCCACCAGAAAATTACTAGAGCTCATCAATGAATATAGTAAAGTTGCAGGATATAAAATCAACACACAGAAATCCCTTGCATTCCTATACATGAATAATGAGAAAGTAGAAAAAGAAATTAAGGAAACAATTCCATTCACCATTGCAACGAAAAGAATAAAATACTTAGGAATATATCTACCTAAAGAAACTAAAGACCTATATATAGAAAACTATAAAACACTGATGAAAGAAATCAAAGAGGACACTAATAGATGGAGAAATATACCATGTTCATGGATTGGAAGAATCAATATAGTGAAAATGAGTATACTACCCAAAGCAATTTACAAATTCAATGCAATCCCTATCAAGCTACCAGCCACATTTTTCACAGAACTAGAACAAATAATTTCAAGATTTGTATGGAAATACAAAAAACCTCGAATAGCCAAAGCAATCTTGAGAAAGAAGAATGGAACTAGAGGAATCAACTTGCCTGACTTCAGGCTCTACTACAAAGCCACAGTCATCAAGACAGTATGGTACTGGCACAAAGACAGACATATAGATCAATGGAACAAAATAGAAAGCCCAGAGATAAATCCACACACATATGGACACCTTATCTTTGACAAAGGAGGCAAGAATATACAATGGAGTAAAGACAACCTCTTTAACAAGTGGTGCTGGGAAAACTGGTCAACCACTTGTAAAAGAATGAAACTAGATCACTTTCTAACACCGTACACAAAAATAAACTCAAAATGGATTAAAGATCTAAATGTAAGATCAGAAACTATAAAACTCCTAGAGGAGAACATAGGCAAAACACTCTCAGACATAAATCACAGCAGGATCCTCTATGATCCACCTCCCAGAATTCTGGAAATAACAGCAAAAATAAACAAATGGGATCTAATTAAAATTAAAAGCTTCTGCACAACAAAGGAAAATATAAGCAAGGTGAAAAGACAGCCTTCGGAATGGGAGAAAATAATAGCAAATGAAGCAACTGACAAACAACTAATCTCAAAAATATACAAGCAACTTATGCAGCTCAATTCCAGAAAAATAAACGACCCAATCAAAAAATGGGCCAAAGAACTAAATAGACATTTCTCCAAAGAAGACATACGGATGGCTAACAAACACATGAAAAGATGCTCAACATCACTCATTATTAGAGAAATGCAAATCAAAACCACAATGAGGTACCACTTCACACCAGTCAGAATGGCTGCGATCCAAAAATCTGCAAGCAATAAATGCTGGAGAGGGTGTGGAGAAAAGGGAACCCTCCTACACTGTTGGTGGGAATGCAAACTAGTACAGCCACTATGGAGAACAGTGTGGAGATTCCTTAAAAAATTGCAAATAGAACTACCTTATGACCCAGCAATCCCACTGCTGGGCATACACACCGAGGAAACCAGAATTGAAAGAGACACATGTACCCCAATGTTCATCGCAGCACTGTTTATAATAGCCAGGACATGGAAACAACCTAGATGTCCATCAGCAGATGAATGGATAAGAAAGCTGTGGTACATATACATAATGGAGTATTACTCAGCAGTTAAAAAGAATTCATTTGAATCAGTTCTGATGAGATGGATGAAACTGGAGCCGATTATACAGAGTGAAGTAAGCCAGAAAGAAAAACACCAATACAGTATACTAACACATATATATGGAATTTAGGAAGATGGCAATGACGACCCTGTATGCAAGACAGGGAAAGAGACACAGATGTGTATAACGGACTTTTGGACTCAGAGGGAGAGGGAGAGGGTGGGATGATTTGGGAGAATGACATTCTAACATGTATACTATCATGTGAATTGAATCGCCAGTCTATGTCTGACGCAGGATGCAGCATGCTTGGGGCTGGCGCATGGGGATGACCCAGAAAGATGTTCTGGGGAGGGAGGTGGGAGGGGGGTTCATGTTTGGGAATGCATGTAAGAATTAAAGATTTTAAAATTTAAAAAATAAAAAACTAAAATTAAAAAATAAATAAATAAATGGAAGATAAATATTATTTTTAAATTAACTTTCCATTAATGATCAAAGAACTACTTCTGAATACAAAAAGCTTTGGAAACACAAAAACATGCTTGTTATGGGGTCACCTATAGAACTACTAACATACTAGTCACAAAGAAGGGTTTTAGGAAAAAACAGAAGTGAGATTTAGAAGGAATCTGGACAAAAATGTGAACAATTCCATTGTAAAATATATAAACAATTAGATCTCTTCTATGAACATGGTTTAAGGAGATTTTCCTGTAGGTCAGTGTATAGTTTTAAACACAAAATACAGAAAATAAGAGAGCTCATTATCTTGACTTTATACTTCAAACATGGTTTTCCCTCCATTTTAAACTGTGATAATGACTGTCTATTTGCAATGAGAGTTCTTAAATTTGGAAAGAAGCTTAGAGATCATTTAGTTCAACCCTCTTATTTATAGTTAACGTAATTGAGGCCTTGAAGGGTGACCCCAGGTCAGCCTTACCTCAGGTCGTGCACCTTATAAATGGAGATTGGAGACTCAAAGCCAGATCTTCTGGCTCCAAGTCCACTGCTGTATTTTTTCAAATGTTTTTAAAATGTAAGGCTTATATTTCATATTGACATGTTTATGAAGAGCTAAGCCTGATTATGGCATAATATAACTTAAAGCCATATTGAATCTTTGGAACTGAAATATAAGCAAACTAACACTTGTTAAGCTAGTTAACTATTCTTCCTCCTAATGGGCTTAATAATCCATCATTTGACCTTTGTAATTTCTTCTCATGCACACTTATACAAATATGACCTATACAGCTTTATGGCTATGTACATACTGCAATATTCATAAATATATATATCTTAATTTTATATTGTAAAATATAATTTAGAGTATCTAGGAAAATGAGGTCAGAATTTGTCAGTTAGTGTTCAATACATATATGAGAACTGTATAAGCTACTGGTCTTAAAATTAATAATTTTCATTTATGCTAAATAGCTAAATATTTTAATATAACATTTAGTAGTTGAATTTTCAGCTCTTGTTTTTAAAGCTACCTACTTATTCATCAAAAGACAGTTTCAGTTTCACTCCAGTCCTATAAATAATCATTCAAGCAGTTTATTGTATGGTGTGACTTTTTCTGACAACATCTGTTGCTCTAAAACAGTAAAGTACCCAGAGTGACAAAGAGGGTGTTTGCTACTATTTTACCCATGCTGAAAAGATGGGCCAGAGAGCTGTACAACCCATAACAATGTGAAAATCTTTATATGAAGTTGTTCACCAGAGACTTGTCAATAGGCTGAGCCATATTGGAGCTGGCAGTCTTTCTACTGGGACAGTATTTGCCTTGAAGTACTATCTTTTCTCTTTTTCAATGTCAGCCTGAAGGCTCTTAGACAACATATGTTCATTTCATGTCTTAGAGATATTGCTTCTGGTATTGCAAATACATTACCACATTGAACGTTTTTGTAAAACAGATGGTCCATATTAAGGTCTCTGTTTCTTGTTCTATTTCTATAACAATGGCACTGCATTCTTCACGTTGACAAAAGTATCATCAACACCATGCAGTGCAGCCCTAGATTATGTCAGGATGGTAAATGAACACTTCAAACAGAAAGATCAATGATGAAGGGGAACCAAACTCTTTTGAGAACTCCAAACTGAAATTGGTCCTCTCTTAAAATGACTCTCTTAAGACTTTAGTTAGGAAATATCCAGTTCTTTTTAAAAGCCCTCTATCAAAGATTTTCAAGTAAAACAATAAAATATGTACAGAATAATCAACTTTCAGAAATGAAATTTTGAAGTAGACTCCAGCAACCTCTGGATCAGGCCAATCTCTGTCAGTACAGTGATATCTTAATAATTAAACTGTTGCTGTATGCTTTTTAGAAAAGTCATTTAACACTAACTAGAATCACTCTTGAAAAGCCAGGCAATCATTAGGGTTGAAAATCAGGTTTGGGTTTATCTAAATAAGTTTGTGGTATTAGCTGTGGTTCTCATAATATTTATTTAGAACATTCTATAATGTTCACTAAGGGGAAGAACTGTTGAAAGCAGTTATGGTTTCAGCAAATCCCTATCATACACATGTTTTTATCTACAAAAATGACTCCTAATCTCTGCTTCTGGATAGAAAGACCTTAAAGTAAGTATATTCACTTTTATAAAGTTCTCTTTTTAAAATTTTGTCTACTACCTTTTATAGGTATCTTTTAATTGAAAGACTTAACCACACACAACAAAAGAACAATGATATATAAAATCGCTATTCTATGACAGGCACTTTACTAAATACTAGGATATAACAGAGTTGGGGGAAGGAATTCCTATCCCTTTGGAGCTTACATTCTAGGAGACATGGAAGATAAACTTTAAAATTTATTATGTTATTAGAACTAAACACTGCAAGCTACAAAGAAGAGGAACAACTGCTTTTCTTTAACAGGTAAGATAAAAATAACTTGACCTGCTTTTTAAATATAAACATTTGAAGCATAATTCACAAGGAATAGAAAGAGTAATATAAGATCATGTGTGCATCCACTGAACTTACACTGTTCTGGACTGTGTAATGAAAGAGGTTTTCAATTTATTTCAGCCAATCATGTTTTGTTTGTTTGTTTTACAAAAGTAAAACATTCTCAAAAAAGAGATTTTACTGGAAGAGTTGAGGTTTCAAACCCGTAAAAATCACATACAATTTTAAGGTTCTGTGAATATGATTGTCATCAGCAAACAATCTTTCAGCATCTTACATGTACAAAATATTCTGGTAGACCAAGGCAAACGAATGAGTTAAGATTTTATTTAAAAGGCTGAAATTTAATAAAGCGGGGCACATATGAAAGGCTGAATGATAGAACAAGATAGAGCGTGCTGATGCTGCTAAGTCATTTCAGTCGTGTCCAACTCTGCGCGACCCCATAGACGGCAACCCACCAGGCTCCCCCGTGCTAGGATAACTTAAATGATGTAAAAATCTAAAGGGCTGTGAAATCAGGAAAGGCAATAATTATTATCAAAGATGTATTCAAGAAGGCTTCATAGAATTAAGTGAGAATTAAGATTAACTTTAAAGAGTTATATATCACATGGCTAATAGCTTACTGTCTTTCAGTTTTATGTAATGGCTTGTTTGGAGGCATGTTACATGAAATAGCATTACAGTAATACATAAGGCAGTCACAAAGTCTACGTTTGCTTATTAAAGTACCTACATGAAGACCAAGGAAAGAAGATTTAAATAGAGAATGCAGGTTTTCTCTGGCGAAGACAACTTACTTTCTCTTTATCATGAAACGAACTACTAGAATTAACTTCCCACCAGGTCCTGATGTGTGCAATACCATAACTGGTGTTCAGTCTTGGTCACTGTTGATAAGTTGTATACTTCATGCACTCCACAACAAAGCCATCCTTGTTGCAGGGACACCCACATTGCTGGGCCCATGTGTAACTTTTATTTCACCTGAGCTTTGAGTAAACTCACTTCAAAACCAGAAGTGACTGATATCCAAAGAGTCACTGGGATTCTTCTGGTAAGAATTCAAGCTTTGAGGTCATTTTGAGTGCTTCATTCATTAATCTCTACTCCAACTTTCTTGACACTGACACTTTAGTTTTCTTCCTTTCTATATATTATCAAGTTAGATTATTAGATGCTGCCAAATAATTTTTATTGCTCTTGACCTTTGAGGTCAAGTATAATAGAAATCACAAATTTTTGCCCATTCAGATGACTCAGATGTTACATTTCAATAACAACCCACTTCTACCTGGTATGAAATATCATGAAGTTCCAACTATAGTCTAAGCTTGAGATTTTTTTTAATCTTCAGCTTGCCAGTGAGTAGAAATTATAAGGCCATATATATGGTTTCAAAGGATGAGTAATACCTTAGGAATAGGCACATTAGAGCAACATATTTTTATGTTTTGTTCACCAGAATTACATCACATACTTATTCCAAAAGTATTCTTGGAAAAGGAAAGAGAATTTTCAAATTTTTAATTTTCTAGGCCATGTCAAGCTCAAATTTTAGTCACAACATTATAATGGAAGTTGGTTCAAGTTGGTTCAAACTGTCTTCCACAAGGGAGATATAAAAATAAGTATTTCAGAGGCACTTGGAGGTTTATTTCTCAGGTTCCTCATGAAGATTCAAATTGTTTGGATCCCACTTTCCCCTCATACATGCTTTTTATACAATAAAAGTGACAAAGGTAAAAATTCAGTGACTATTATTATTCAGTAGGCCAAGGAAAATTTTTCAACTTGTGCTTTTTAAATAATTTCAGCCTCACTATTCCCAGTAAAGTAGTTTCTACATGAAGCCAAATTATGCGCTCAGCTTTTGTTCTATGAGTTGATAAAATATTTTTGAAATTATAGTTTGTTACTAACAAAAGACTAAGTATTCTAATTTGGGATTAAAAGAGAGAGGACAGCTACCAATTTCAATACTACTTGGATTGTTGTGATCTTTTAATAGATATCTGGTCTAATTGCTAATATTTGATTAACGTAACAGATGCAAAGAGTATTGGACTAAAAGTGAGAGAGACGAGTCTAGAAACATGGTCCACTACATATTGAGTGAGTGAATGAGTGAAAGTCTCTTAGTCATGTCTGACTCTTTGTGACCCCATGGACTATATATATATAGTTCATGGAATTCTCCAGGCCAGAATACTGGAGTAGGTAGCCTTTACCCTTCTCCAAGGGATCTTCTCAACCCAGGGATTGAACCCAAGTCTCCTGCATTGCAGGCAGATTCTTTACCAGCTGAGCCACAAGGGAAGCCCAAGAACCCTGGAATGGGTAGCCTATCCCTTCACCAGGGGATCCTCTCTACCTAGGAATCATACCCAGGTCTCCTGTACTGCAGGTGGATTCTTTACCAACTGAGCTATCAGAGTAGCCCCCACTACATATTAGGAGCCTGACTTTGGACAAGTCTTTGAACCAGTCAGTTCATTTTCCTCATCTATAAAAATGGGAATAACAATATCTATTCTCAGACAGACTGAGAGGATTGAATAAGATACTGAATGTATAAAACTTAGAATGCACAGAACACATTGATAAAAATGCAATGCAATCACAATTAACATTATGATTAGTAACTAAGTTAACATAACTGTTGAAGATGATCTCCAAATAAGGCCAATTAGATCCGCTTTTCCTGTGTGTGATACAAATAGAATATAAATTACTTATATTCAACTTTATATAACTTATACAACTTCAGGAATTTCCTTTAACATTTCTTGTGGTACAAATCAGTTGTAAATGAATTATCTCAGTTTTCTTTTCTTTAAAAATATCTTTCTTTCACCTTTATTCTGAAAGGATAATTTTGTTGGCTATAGAAGTGTGGGGTGACAGGTTTTACCGTCAGTATTTTAATGATGCTTCCCACTGTTTTTTGGGTTCCATAGTTTCTACTAAATCAGGCAACATACAAATAGTGTTTCCTTTGTAAGTAAAAGTCAATATAGTCTTTTCTGCTCTTACGGGTTTTTTTTTATGTTTTCACAAGTTTGACTATAATGTGCCTTTAAGAGGTTGTTCTTGTAATTTTTCCTGAATGGATTTGCAGAGCCAGATTTGCCAAGTTCCCAGCCCTTATTCATTATTATTATTATTTTCAGTCTTCTGTTAAAGCCTTTATTGAGTTTTTATTTTCAGATACAGAATTTTTATTTCTCTGCTGAGATTTCTCATTTTCTCATTTACTGGGAATATATTTTCCTTTACGCTCTTTAGCATAATTATAATAATTGTTTTAAATCCTGGGTCAAATTTCAGTATGCAGATATTTAAGAATTGGTTTCCGTATTGTTTTTTTCTTAAAAGGAACTCACCTTTTCCTCATCTACCCACCAACTTTGGGTACTATGTTGGACCTACTGCCACATGTTTTGCAGTCTTTGGATTCTGTTGTAGTCTTCCTAAGGGTGGTGATACATTTTTTTCAAATGGGCCATTAACTTGCTGGAACTCAACCAAAAAAATCTGTCTCCTGAGCAAAAGATCAAATGAAAGTTTAGTTCTTTTATATTGAGTTAGAGTATATCTTGTGCATTCATGATTTATGGCTCAGCTAGATACCTGAACAAGGTTGAAATACCAACTATGGGACTTCTGCTCTTTCTCTCTTCCTTCTTGGATTTCTCCCTCAGTATCCAGAGGGTGGTTGTCCAAAACTCTGTCCTCTGTCTTTTCAGATAATAAGAACTGTAAAATTTCTAATAGCTTTTCCTTTGGCTAAAAGTTAAAGAAAATGGGTAAGAATGTTATTCCTGTCATTGGACTGTCCAGTTCCACTTATACTCTGCCTGCTTTTGATAATCCCTCAGGGCCTTTCAATCACTGTCTTTTGCATTTTGACCATTATTTATAGTTGTTTTCTATGGGAAGATTAAGTCAATTGACTGCTTAATTGAATGACACTTGAAATGGAATTCCTGCAGCATGATTTTTGAGGCTACCTAAATCCTTCCATAGAAACAGAACTAGAATGGCAAAATTAAGTTACAACAGACAATATTTACAAAACACTTGGTGATAAATCATCTACATGAATGTAAAATAAGAGCAGCTGGGGACAAAACATCAGTAGCGGTAAGTACAATACGGCATTAACAGCTCTGTGGGAGGAAGAAAAGAAAAGCCAACAGTGAACCCCAAAGTATCCAACAGGCATTTATCGGAAAACGGGGCAGGTCAATCTGAAAAAGCAGCTGTAATTGAGAGAAGTCTAAACACTTAATGTAGTGAGAATACAGGATACAAAGCAAAGTGAGAAGGCTGAAGCAGTCTTGGGGATAGGAATACTTAAAAGTTAAAAACCTTAAAGAGAGACAAAATCCTAAACTCTTTTCTCACACAGAGAGTTATCACAAAGATAAACTACTGAGACTAGACTGTAAATTAAGTAAGCTGGCAAGAATGAGAGCAGACTAGAGAAAAGGCCCAGATAAAAAAGCTATAAGGACAGAAAGGGAAGTAAACCTCACCAAGTGTTCTGATCTTTTGCAAAAACAACCAAATCAGGATTTCTAAGGTCACGAAAATAGGATAACTATCCTGACCACTTGTTCCCCAAAGTTTAACTAAACTAATGTAAAAATGTACAATGTAAAAGGAAGCCTATACAACATTGTAAGAAATAAAATAATGTTCTCACAGATAATAAAAGCATGCCAAAAAAAGTTCACAAAAAACATAAAAATTGTAACCAAATATTTCAAAATAGGCCAAATGAAAATAAATAGAAAATGTGAAAAAATATGAGAATTAGAAACAGAGTGCAAAAGAAAAACAATCCGTAAAAAAATGAAATGAAATTAAAAATCACTTCACAAAGGAACAAAGTTATACCATACGAAGAAACAGAAGAGTGAATAAACCACCGCCATCTTAAGAGAAATAGAATGTGAGGGAACAAATTTTTAAACCAAAGAAATCACATGAGGTACTTTAGCTATGGTGCTAAGTAGAGGTGAGTGAATCCACTTTGTGAGGAAAAATATATTTAGCTGAACAAACTTCTCAAAAATAACTATTTGACAGAATTTAAATAGACTAAAGATATAAAACACATCAAAAAGTATTTTTTTTAATTGCTTGGACTTTGGTTAAAATAGCAGTAATTTCTGGCCCTTCTGTCTTCAAATAATATCACTCCCCCATCTCACCCCATACTCCGCCCCACACACATACACACATTCCCTCAAGTTTCATTGTTGAGATCTGTAGCTTTGCCAGAGGATATAGATTGTTGCAAAATCAGCTGCTTTACTGTCAGAAAGATAGTCAGTTTCCACTAGGTGATTAAAATGTCTAGCTTTGTCAGCCAAACCTGGCATTTCTAGAATACAACAAATTCCCACAGAAAATAAATGGGAAAACTTACAGTTGGGGTGAGTGGCAAACCAGCCAGAAATTTAAGAGATATCCCAGGAGAATATGGAAGAACCAGTAAGTCCTACACACATCCCTGCCTGACTAGGAAACTCTGAACATATACAAGAGGACTCAAAGGAAAACAGCGGAAATTAAAAGGCGAAGAGATCTGAGGAGTAGATGAGCATTGAATGTACTCTTCAACTCATACACATATCCATCACAGTCTATGAACCTGAAAAATATACAACCTCTGCTTACATCATTGACGACTTCATAAGCCGTGTAGTCACAGGACAAAGCGGAAGAAGCCACACTTTAAAAATCAAAATAAAAGAATTGAGCATGTATCAGCAATCACAAACAACAGGAGAAAGATGTTTAGAAATAAGTGTAGTTACATTTTGAAAATAAATCATAACCACCTCCCCTGCAAAAAGCCAAACAACAAAAAGAAGTTCAGAAAAAGTCAATTTGAAGTTAGTAGCATATATCATCCAAACTGTTTAGATTTCAACCAAAAATCAGGAGAAATTCAAAGAAACAGCAATTTGTTATCCATACACTCTTCTCTAGAAACTCTAATGATTTTAAACTCTGTACTTAGCAAACAAAGACTTCAAGGAAGCCAAGTGTGTATGTGGAACATTCTATAGGTGAATGATTCTTTTATTTTTGTGTTACTTATAAATAAGTTGTGCGATTTCAAATATTTGGAGATTTCCCAAATTTCTGTTATTGATTTCTAATTTAATTCTCATTTATTTAGAGTTTTTTTTTTTTTACAATATTTCATCCCTTGTAAGTTAATATTTAACATGACTTATTTCATGCTATGGCATAAGATGATGAAAGTTTCCATAAATTATTGTGATTATTCTACAATTATATAAGTTTACTAAAAATGATGAAGCTGCATACAAAGTGGGTGAACTTTACAGTATATAAATTACATTCTACCCCAATTAAGTTGTTTAAAAAGCTACAAAAGGAATAGCAAATTTCAAGAGAAAGTCACCGATACACAATGTAAGGAAAAAAGATGCAATATATGTACAACAGGTATCCTCAAAGAAGAAAATTGAAGCAATGGAAGAGAACTAATGAAATTTGCAACTCAAGGACTGCTCCTGAAACATACATATATATACGTGCATATATATATATATATATATATATATATATATATATATATATGTGTGTCACATATTGAAATGCCTACCAAGGAGAATTCACTCAGAAAAACTGACAACAAAACACATTTTGCAGATCCAAATAAGTATCATTGTTTGAAATAAGGCCAACAAAATAAACAATCTATTAACTGATCTAATTAAGGGCAAAGGAGAGGAAACACAAATATTAAAGTGAGTGGAAAATAATTGAAGAATTTTTTAAGATAAAGAATATATTTGCATATCCCTTCAAATTTAAAACCAAAAACAAATTTTTTAAAAAGACATACACTGCTTACCTAGCTGACTCAGTGGAGACAGAAAGTCTGAACAGGCCAATCATCATTGAGGAAACAGGGAAAATCATATAAGACCTTGTTTCTCCTCCTCCAATACACACAATAAATCACCAGGATCAGTATTTCCACCAGGTACACTACCATACATTTATATACCATGTAATCTACATGTTACTTAAGCTATTCCAAAGTATAGAAAGGGAAGGAAACTTTCAACATTTTTTTTCCTATTAAATAAAACTATATAATTTGGGTAGACTACATTTCAACTGGGGCTTCCCAGATGGCTCAGTGGTAAAGAACCCACTTGCCAGTGCAGGAGGCACAAGAGAGGTAGGTTTGATTCCTGAATTGGGAAGATCCTGGGAGGAAGAAATGGCAACCCACTTTCTTGCCTGGGAAACCACATGGAGCCAGTCCATGTGGTCACAAATTGCCGGACATAACTGAGCACACAGTATCAATTTAAAAAATTCTGTCTTTAACAACTTCATGGAGGTGTAATTTTCATACCATAAAACCCACCTTCCCTGGTTGGTGAACTAAGATACCCTATGCCACAGAGCAAATAAGCCCCACATGCCACCACAAGTACTGAGCCTGCAGGCTCCAGAGCTGGTGCGCCACATCCATGGAGTTCCTGCCCCACCACAGCAAAGAAAAGATCTTGCATGACATAACAAAGATCCCACGTGCCACAACTTAGACCTGATGAGGCCAAAGTTAATAAAAAAAAAAAAAAACCTTCGTCTTAAATGTAAAAGTTAATAATTTTTAGTGAATTGCCAAGTTGTGCTTTCATCACCACAATCTGCTTTTAATATTTCCATCACTCCAATAAGATCCCCTCACCCATTTGCAGCTAATCTTCATTCTCACCTCTAGCCCTAGGCAACCACTAATTTACTTTCTGACTCTAGAGAGTTGACTTTATTAGACATTTCATATAAATTAATTCATACAATAAGTTGCCTTTCATGTCTGGCTTCTTTTATTTAGCATACAGTTTTCAGGTTCACTCATGTTGCAGCATATATCAGTACTTCTTTCCTTTCTTTCAAATTAATTTTGAAAAGGAAGTTATAATAGTGATTTCAATATATGACACCAAAATTAACTAAAAATTAAAACACAGGTCTACTTCACTTCTAAATATCAAAGTAAAATTCTCTACTAAAATATCTGCAAACAGAATCCCACCATCTTACTAATAGAGTTAATACAAGCACCTTATGATTATCTTCATGGACACAGGAAAACATTTGAAAAAATTCTAACACCAACAAAGCTGGAATTGATGGATATTTTCTTAACATGATAAAACACACACGGTTTAACTCAGAAGTCAGCCCCTAAATGTGGAAATAATAGAGGTTTTCAAAGTAAAGCCAGAAACAGGTAAAGATTACCACTATATTCACTAGCATTATTTTCAAAGATACAAGCCAAAGCACTCAGAATCTTACAGATTGAAACTGGTATGACGTGATCATTTTTTTCAGATGACATGACCAAACATATGCAAAACCTGAAAAGAATCAATAGCAAAAACACTGAAAACAGTAAGAAAATTCAATACATTTCAAGTGCATTGTATCCTATTGCTCCTGTAACAAATTACCAAAATATAATAGCTTTAAAACAACAACAATATATTAACTTACAGTTCTGGGTCTCACTAGGTGTTGGCAAGATGACATACTTCCTGAAGGTTCTAGGGAAAAATCCATATCCTGGCCTTTCCCAGCTTCTAGAAGCCATTCTTACTCCTTTTCTTTTCTTTTTTTTTTTTTTTTAATTTTTAGTTTTTTATTTTTTAAATTTTAAAATCTTTAATTCTTACATGCATTCCCAAACATGGACCCCCCTCCCACCTCCCTCCCCAGAACATCTTTCTGGGTCATCCCCATGCACCAGCCCCAAGCATGCTGCATCCTGCGTCAGACATAGACTGGCGATTCAATTCACATGATAGTATACATGTTAGAATGTCATTCTCCCAAATCATCCCACCCTCTCCCTCTCCCTCTGAGTCCAAAAGTCCGTTATACACATCTGTGTCTCTTTCCCTGTCTTGCATACAGGGTCGTCATTGCCATCTTCCTAAATTCCATATATATGTGTTAGTATACTGTATTGGTGTTTTTCTTTCTGGCTTACTTCACTCTGTATAATCGGCTCCAGTTTCATCCATCTCATCAGAACTGATTCAAATGAATTCTTTTTAACGGCTGAGTAATACTCCATTGTGTATATGTACCACAGCTTTCTTATCCATTCATCTGCTGATGGACATCTAGGTTGTTTCCATGTCCAACAAAGGAAAACATAAGCAAGGTGAAAAGACAGCCATCTGAATGGGAGAAAATAATAGCAAATGAAGCAACTGACAAACAACTAATCTCAAAAATATACAAGCAACTTCTGCAGCTCAACTCCAGAAAAATAAACGACCCAATCAAAAAATGGGCCAAAGAACTAAATAGACATTTCTCCAAAGAAGACATACGGATGGCTAACAAACACATGAAAAGATGCTCATCATCACTCATTATTAGAGAAATGCAAATCAAAACCACAATGAGGTACCACTTCACACCAGTCAGAATGGCTGCAATCCAAAAATCTGCAAGCAATAAATGCTGGAGAGGGTGTGGAGAAAAGGGAACCCTCCTACACTGTTGGTGGGAATGCAAACTAGTACAGCCACTATGGAGAACAGTGTGGAGATTCCTTAAAAAATTGCAAATAGAACTACCTTATGACCCCACAATCCCACTTCTGGGCATACACACCGAGGAAACCAGAATTGAAAGAGACACATGTACCCCAATGTTCTTACTCCTTTTCTTGTGGCCCCTTCCATCTGCAAAGCCAGAAACAGCAACTCAAATCTTTCCCAGATCACACTGCACTAACAATTTTCTCTCCTGCCTTACACGCCCGCTCTTACCTGATGCTGGTAATTACATTGGCCACACCTGTTTAACTAGGCTAATCTCGCTAAATTAAGGTCAGTTGGTTAGCAACACCTACTTCTATCTGCAACCTTAATTTCTCTTTTCATTTAATCTAACATACTCACGGATTCCAAGGATTATAATGCAGATACTTTTTGTGCATGTGTGAGAGGCGCACAACCTTTAGGAGGTTATAAAATGAACATACAGAAGTCAAATGTATTTGTGTATAAAAGCTGAAAAATTAAGAAGAAAGGGAGAAGGAGGAGAATGAGTATAAAGATAAGAACAAGGATGTGGGGAGAGGCGGTATGGAAGGAAAGGCTCCATTTATTCTGTGTATGTGTTTAGTCACGTCTGACTCTGCAACACTAGGGACTGTAGCCCGCCAAACTTCTCTGTCCATAGGATGTTCCAGGCCAAAATACTGGAGTGGGTTGCCATTTCCTCCTCCAGGGGATCTTCCTGACCCAGGGATCAAACCCACATCTTTGTGCCTCTTGCACTGGCAGGTGGATATTTTTACAACTGAGCCACCCGGGGAAGCCCATTTATCACAGCAAAGAGAAAAATTTCAGAAACACAGATTTAACAAGAAATATACAAAACATTTATCAGCAATAGAAAGTGAAAGTCACTCAGTCATGTTGGACTCTTTGTGACCCTATGGACTATACAGTCCATGGGATTCTCCAGGCCAGAATATTGGAGTGGGTAGCCTTTTCCCTTCTCCAGGAGATCTTCCCAACCCAGGGACTGAACCCAAGTCTCCCACATTGCAGGCAGATTCTTTACCAGCTGAACCACAAGGGAAGCCCAAGAATACTGGAGTGGGTAGCCTATCCCTCTCCAGGAGATCTTCCTGACCCAGGAATTGAACCAGAGTCTCCTGCATTGCAGCTGGAATCTTTACCAACTGATCTATGAGGGAAGCCCATCAGCAAAAGAAAATACTCATAGAAAGTTCAAAAGTAGACTTAGAATAAATGGGAAAATATATCATGGATTCAAATAGTAATATTCAATGTAAAGGTAGAAGCTTTTAAGTTAATTTATATATTTAGAGAGAGAACTCAAACCTGAGATGGAAGCCATAGTCTTTCATTATCTAATGTCCAAACTGACATATCATCACTTTTGCAATATGCTATTGTATAGTAGCAAGCCACTAAATCCATCATTCATCAAGGGTGGGAGGATTAAGCTTCACCTTTTATGAGAGCTGGAGAGAATATCAAAGAATTTGATTTAATTTTAAAGCTACCACATAAATGCAATAAATAGAAAATCCATATTTAAAAACTACATGTGTGAATTTAATATATATATACTATATAAATATATATAATCTAAAACAGTTTTATTTCTCCAATTGGCATAAAGAACATGAGATTTTAATAAGTAGTATTAGGGTAATTAGCTGTGAAAAAAAGAGGGGCAACAGGCAAAGGAGAAAAGGAAAGATAGACCCATGTGAATGCAGAGTTCCAAAGAATAACAGGAGAGGTAAGAGAGTCTTCCTCAGGAATCAATCCAAAGAAATAGAAGAAAACAACAGAATGGAAAAGAATAGAGATCTCTTCAAGAAAATCAGAGATACCGAGGGAACATTTCATGCAAAGATGGGCTCAATAAAGGACAGAAATGGTCTGGACCTAACAGAAGCAGAAGATATTAAGAAGAGGTGGCAAGAATACACAGAACTGTACAAAAAAGATCGTCACGACCCAGATAATCATGAAGGTATGATCACTCACACTCACCTAGAGCTGGACATCCTGGAAGGTGAAGTCAGGTGGGCCTTAGGAAGCATCACTAAGAACAAAGCTAGTGAAGGTGATGGAAATCCAGTTGAGCTATTTCAAATACGGAAAGATGATGCTGTGAAAGTGCTGCACTCAATATGCCAGCAAATTTGGAAAACTCAGCAGTGGCCACAGGACTGGAAAACGTCAGTTTTCATTCCAATCCCAAAGAAAGGCAATGCCAGAGAATGTTCAAACTACCGCACAATTGCACTCCTCCCTCACGCTAGTAAACTAATGCTCAAAATTCTCCAAGCCAGGCTTCAGCAATATGTGAACTGTGAATTTCCAGATGTTCAAGCTGGTTTTAGAAAAGGCCTCTTCCTTAGAAGAGGAACCAGAGATCAAATTGCCAACATCCACTGGATCATCAAAAAAGCAAAAGAGTTTCAGAAAAACATCTATTTCTTCTTTGTTGACTATGCCAAACCTTTGACTGTGGGGATCACAATAAACTGTGGAAAACTCTGAAGGAGATAGGAATACCAGACCATCTGACCTGCCTCTTGAGAAACCTGTATGCAAGTTAGGAAGCAACAGTTAGAACTGGACATGGAACAACAGACTGGTTCCAAGTAGGAAAAGGAGGACGTCAAGGCTGTATATTGTCACCCTGCTTATTTAACTTATATGCAGAGTACCTCATGAGAAATGCTGGGCTGGAAGAACCACAAGTTGGAATCAAGATTGCTGGGAGAAATATCAATAATCTCAGATATGCAGATGACACCACCATTATGGCAGAAAGTGAAGAAGAACTAAAAAGCCTCTTGATGAAAGTGAAAGAAGAGAGTGAAAAAGTTGGCTTAAAGCTCAACATTCAGAAAACGAAGATCATGGCATCTGGTCCCATAACTTGATGGAAATAGATGGGGAAGCAGTGGAAACAGTGTCAGACTTTATTTTGGGGGGCTCCAAAACCACTGCAGATGGTGATTGCAGGCATGAAATTAAAAGAGGCTTACTCCTTGGAAGAAAAGTAATGACCAACCTAGACGGCATATTAAAAAGCAGAGACATTACATTGCCTACAAAGGTCCATCTAGTCAAGGGTATGGTTTTTCCAGTAGTCATGTATGGATGTAAGAGTTGGACTATAAAGAAAGCTGAGTGCTGAAGAATTGATGCTTTTGAACTGTGATGTTGGAGAAGACTCTTGAGAGTCCCTTGGACTGCAAGGAGATCCAACCAGTCCATCCTAAAGCTGATCAGTTCTTGGTGTTCATTGGAGGAACTGATATTGAAGCTGAAACTCCAATACTTTGGCATCCTGATGCAGACAGCTGACTCATTTGAAAAAACCCTGATGTTGGGGAAGAATGAGGACAGGAGGAGAAGGGGACGACAGAGGATGAGATGGTTGGATGGCATCAGTGAGTCAATGGATATGGGTTTGGGTGGACTCCGGGAGTTGGTGATGGACAGGGAGGCCTGGCGTGTTGCAATTCATGGGGTTACAAAGAGTTGGACACAACTGAGCAACTGAACTGAACTGAACTAGGGTAATTGAATAGCCATGTAGAAAAAAAAACTGTAATGAGTACATTTCTCCCATCACAAGGATGATTTCTAAATATAGCGGAAATTTAAATATAAAAGTAAATACTCATAAAAGCTGTTTCACTAAAAGAACACATAGGTAAATTATTTTCTAATGTGAGAACAGGAATCATCTTACTAAATATAACCCAAAATACACAGAAAAAGATTTTATATAGAGACCCATACATAATATAGTTTACCTGTTACATATATACAAGCATATATACATGTACATATTGTAAACTTTCATGAGGCAAAAGGTATCACAAGTGAAATGAAGAAAAATGAAAAATGGAGAAACTAGGGAAAATATTTGCAATATATATTCTGGTCAAAGTGTTAATATTTTTAAAATACATGTAGCTTTTACAGAGAGAGAAGAAGTCTATATAAAATGTACTAGTGAATGAATAAGTTCTAAGAAAAGCAATACAATACCACTTAATTGTATTAAAAGACACTTAACCTCATACAATTTAAAAGAAATGTAAATTAAAACTACAATGGGACCCCAATCCTTTTAGCTATTGTATTGGCATGAATCTAAAAGTTAGTATTCATTTATATTGGTGAGGTTATGATGAGAAATATGCATTTGAATACATTATCAGTGAGTCTCTGGTAGCTGTCTATCCTTCTTCTAGGAGTCTGTCCCATAGCCACACTGACAAAAATATGAAAATATATATGCAGAAGGTTACTAATAATATATAAAGAAAACAACTGCAAGGTTTCTTAATAGGAAACTGAATTATCTATGATAGCTCCACATAATAATTGTGCTCTATAATCTATTAAGAAGTGATATATTGAACATCAGCAATGAAACAAGGTGGTGGTACAATATACAATTATTTTATCTAAGTAAATGAGCATATAAATATGCATTTGAGCATAAAGAATGGATAAATCATTAAATTTGGTCACCTAAAGTAGGAGGAAGAGACTAGAGTAAAAGGGATAATATTCAAAGATTATCTTCTTTGAATGTACTTGTTTTGTTAACTTTGTAACTCTCTGAATATGTTACATTACTATAAAATTTAATTGAAAAAACAACTTTTAAAAACTGAAAAGGAAATTAAAAAATGAACCTAAATGTATATTGAGTTGCTAGCATAACCACACTAAGAGTAAGTATAAGTGATTTTAAAACACAGCCATTTGATTGTACATCCCTAGTAGGATATACAGAACTGTAACCAATTCTTACTGTTTTCAGTAATGGTATTATTGGTCACAGCATTTCTATGGTCATTCTGAGATTGTTGTGTGCATATTATAAGATAATATTTTAATTCTATTATCCCTAATCTCATTGAGAACCAAGCTCTTCAAGATATGAGAAAGTAAGTATAGATAAAAGATCAAAGAAACTTTAAATTCCTGAAGTTCTGAATTTGAATTGAAAAATCAATGTGAAGTCATGATATATTTTACCTTAAAAATAAGAAGCAGCAGTAGATTGAATCAGAGGCCATTAAACTAAGGAATGTGAATTAAAGGAGAGATGGGCAAATCATGAGGCTAGTGGCTTGGAGACAGGAATCAATAAACTTTATAATTTAGACAGGATATTTGGCTTTGGTTATTACCCAATGCACTTGATAGAAAGTAAATAGACTGGAAACCTTCTCAATAGTAGAGAGAATTATATTATTTAAGAAACTCTTAAACTGAACAGACTGTAATTCCTAGTCTAAAGTAATTCTTAGGCAACCAAACTTGCCCCATTAGCAAGTTTCTTGCTAAGGCCATGTCATCTCCAAGGAAGATTTACTCCCCAGTACCCAACTTAGGTGAGGTCAAGGAATTAAATGAACAAGTCTTGTAAAAGCAGACATAAAAGCTGTGATATTAGATAAGGGACTCATTAATTTGCCAGATTATGGAGTCTTTATTAAACATCCAAGGGGACATGGGGACCCTTTTAATTAAAATTTGTAAACACTAAATAGTAAATCTCCAACTCAATGTCTATGACAATATAATGGTGATTTAGTCACTAAGTTATGTCCAACTCTTGCAACCCGATGGATTATAGCCTTCCAGTCTCCTCTGTCCATGAGATACTTACTCCAGGCAAGAATACTGGAGTGGTTTGCTATTTCCTTTTCCAGGGGATCCTCCTGACCCAGGAATTGAACCCATGTCTCCTGCATTGCAGGCAGATTCTTTACCAACTGAGTTACAGGGGAAGCCCCATTGCTTGAAATAATAGCAATATAGAATAAATTACTATTCCTTATAGGATAAACAATTACTTGCCCATGAAGGGAAGCGTATAGTGAAGATCAGAAAGCCCAATATCAGGAAATCAAACATTAAAGCAATCATCAGCCATACCTTAGAATTGATATGGTTCCATCTGGATTGCTGGTTCAGGAACACACAGGAAAACCTAAAGTGCAATATGAACAATTATGTAGAAAACAGGCTGTATACAGAGATATTTTTAATATTTGAAGAAAATAAGGCACATATTTCGGGAACCAAAAACAGAGCCCACATTCCCACATACTGCTAAATTCTTTTTCATTTTAGCCAGTATTTAGCTTCAAGACAAATTATATTTGAAACCAATGCCTATTCAAACAGTTGAATGTTTATGCTTTAATTTTTTTGTCTCTGGAATTACCTTCAGGATTCCAGGTAACTTATTTTTATGTGTTTAAAATGCAAACCAAGAAACACATTAATATTGCTAATGAAATTTGGGAATCTTATATTTCTGCAGGTAAAGCTCCACAAAGCCAAAATCTTCAGTTCAACACTACCTCCCATCAAAATCTAGATTGTGTCTCTTGACATGAATCAATTGCCCTGTAACTCTCTTGATTACATAAAACCTTGTTTACCTAAATGTTTTGCTGTCCCAGAACATTTCTGATAAACAGTGTTATACGATCTGATATGCACAAGTGTACCTTAAGTTACATGCCTTGTGAATCTGAATCATCTCCTGCACACCTGTTACCTTACTATTACTTGACTGTGGTATTGCAGTCAACATTCATTGGAAATGCAAATGGTTGCGGTATAAAAGACTTGATGGTGCAGCTAGGCTTTTATTTGTTATTCTTTCACCTGTGAATGTAGGAAAGGTTTTATTTGGAGTCATACATTCTATACATTGGAACAAATCTGACCCTGGGATCCTCAAGAAGCTCTATATTTGATCAGCTCTACCGTAAGATCCGTTCCTCTTAGCCATGAAGGAGGTGAACGTGTGTGCAGTAATTATGCTGTCATTGTCATTCCTCCTATAGGACAGTTGGTCAGTAAGAAAGTTATATAATTGAACTGTCACTAGGAAAAAAATTTTTAAGATATTCACCCCCTCAAAAAATATGTACGAATTTTAATTAATGGAAGAACAGAATCTGAGTAACCCATATGCCAAATCTTCACTTCAAAGGGATATTATAGTCAATACAATGCTTGCAAGATATTGCTCTTTCATTATTTACGGCACTAGAGATTTTTAAAAAGGGATTCGTAATAGTCTGGGGAGATTTAACCAGGTGCTTCTTCAACAATTGAGAACAGAATATATAAATGTACACTCCTTCCTACAAATATTATTTTTTAAAGAGTCTTTCCCATCTCTGTATGTTTCTTTCACTAAGGGAGCTATCATGACAATGAGATGTATTTCTTAACAAGAGAAATAAAATAGACATTAGAAATCTAGGTCATAAAGGAGTCCTGTTTTTCAACACTAATGAATTAAAACATATTAGGACAATAAAAATGCTTCTAATATAAACATTCAATTAAAAGTTTTTTTTTAAAAAAAACATGAATACTAATTCATATATCCATCAATTGAGAAAACATTTAGTGATTATGTAGCAGGTATTTACTTTTCTCAGAGTTCCATTAGGAGATATATAAAATATATAATTTTATATTTATATGCATGTGCATGTTAAGTTTCTTCAGTCATATCCGACTATTTGCGACCCTATTAGACTGGAGCCTGCCAGGCTTCTCTGTCCATGAGATTCTCCAGGCAAGAATACTGGATTGGGTTGCCATGCCCTCCTCTAGGGGATCTTCCTGACTCAGGGATCGGACTTGCATCTTCTGCTGCATTGCAGGCAAATTCTCTATATATACATATATATATATATATATGTATATATATATATACAATTTATTTCAAGGAATTAGTTTATGTGATTGTGGGGGCCTGACTGGGCAAATCTAATATGTCTATAGGGTTGGCTGCAAGAAAGGGCATGCTGAAGACTCTTGAGTAGGAACTGACACTCCAGTCTACAGGGAAAACTTCTTTAGGTTTCTTATTAAGATCCTTCAACTGACTGGATCAGCTTCAGTCATAGTATCCAGGATAGTCTTAATGTAAAAACAACTGACTGCAGATGTTAATCATATCTACAAAACACCTTCACGGCAACAAGCAGATTAGTATTTGATTTATCTGGATACTTGCAGTCCAGCCAAACTGACACATAAAACTGACCATCTCAATACTGGATATATAAAAATGAATAAACATGGTCTGTGATCTGAGTTTACTAGAAGGAAAATATATTTCCTTTCAACATTTATGCAAGATATAGAGCATACTTTAATACAGGAACTTCTAAAATTTGCATAAATTTTATGCTACAATGAAACATAAAAGAGATATGATGTGAAAAATCCAGCCTATTCATGGCATGGGAACCAGCAGAGATCAGAGCAAAAGGCACTAAACAAGGACTTACTACTCAGTCTTCTCCCCTAAATGTGATTAGCTTCCTGTATAATCTTCAGAATGGACTTAACGTCTCTTACCCTCACGTTACCTATTAACACAAAAACGAGTTAAGGACAAGAGTCTCCAACAGCTAACTCAAATGCCTTCTGTGGACAGGTGGAAAACATAAGCAAGTGACATAGATTGGATATATGAATTAAAAAGTGTAAGTGTTGGTCACTCAGTTGTGTCCAGCTCTTTATTAGCCCATGGACTGTAGCTGCCAGGCTCCTCTGTCCATGCCTCTAGGCAAGAATACTGGAGTGAGCAGCCATTCTTTTCTCCTGGGGATTTTCCCGACCCAGGGATGGAATCCTAAACTGCAGGTGGATTCTTTACCATCTGAGCCACCAGGGAAAGAGTGTATTTAAACAAATTTTCTAGCAAATCACATTAAAGAATCAAGTCACGAGTCTATTATACCTATATCTTCTGTTCTCTCAAGTTCTTTATTTTATAAAATATAGATTTTTAAAAATCATGCTGACATTTAGAAACGTCATTAAATACCAACATCCACACCAAACTTTTTATAACAAATGGCAGGTAGGATTGAAAGAGGAGTCTCTGTTTTGTTTCAGCATAAATATTATTTTTGTAATTAAAAAAGTACTTTTTAATTTTGTAATTAAAATGTAAAAATGAGAGGAAAAAAGTTTACCTCATTGAGTAATCTTTCTAAAAACTGAAGTCTGTGAAGACAGACTTTAAACATGATAGTTTGTTATAGTTATTAAATATTACATATCATGATGAACATATGTGTTAATGACCTAACACCTTTTCAGGAAAATTAAATCAAGATATGTCTAACAAAGGAAATCTAGTTGCACTTCCTAGGTGCCCAAGTTGGGTAGAATTAACATTCACGTGTGGAGAGGCTCACACTGAGGCCTCTTCTGACCTGCATATGTGAGAAAAGCCATCTGAAATAAGAAACCCATTGCTTTTTAACCACAGATATCTGGGAGTCCTTAAGCAGCTACAAATCTCATCTCTGATTCTTATTGAAATTAAATTTTTGTGTTCTCCTCTCACAGAATTCTTTTCCCAAAACTAATTTGCATAATTTGGTATAATTTGAAATGATTGACATGGATTGTTAATCGTTGGGATAGATACTACACCCTCATAGTAGTTAAGTCTCGAAGGCAAAAGTTAGAATCCAGTAACTGGCAGTGTGAGTCAAATTATTACTAGTTTAATAATCTGTAAACTATGCAAGAAAATGTAATTGTTCTATATTACAAGGGTAGCAGTCCTTCCACTACACAGTTTATTCAAATGCATAATCTAAATAATTGAGTACCTCTGCATACAATAGAGCATTTCCTCATATGCAAACACCACTTAATAGACAGTTAAATCCAAACAGATGGATAAAATATACCAGAACATAATTGGCTTGCTTTTGATTATTTCACTGATACCAGTTTACTTGAAGAGCAAGTCTGGACAAGGTCAGGTTTATTGTCGCAGAATATCCAGTTAGAGAGGAGTTAAGGGCTTCAGCAATCCTACAACCTGCACATGTGAAAGTCGGATAGAAATGAAATTTTAACCGATGTCTGGCTTTGTCTTCCCATAGCACTGACTACTACAAACATTTGATAGAAGTGTAGTCTATCTTCTTGCTAGATAGCAACCTACTATAAATTCTTCTTAAGAGCTGGAGAACATCAGTTTAGAAAGAGAAGTGAAATAATCATTAACGACTCTTCTTGAAAAGTAAAAAGCAGCTATACTTCAAAGTCATAGTTAAATTACAATATTTCATGCAATCTTGAATGTTTTTGTTAACTGCCCTAAATAGAATTTGAAATTTGAGGAAGTGTAGAGGTGAGTAAAATATGCATACACACACAGAGGTAGGGAAGCAAATGGCATCATCTCCATGTTACAAATAAGGGAATTATACTTAAGGTGATTGATTAGTTCCAAGCTGCAGAATTAACAAATGGTGAAGCCTGATTTTTTTAAATTTAATTAACTGAAGTATAGTTGATTTACCATGTTGTGTTAGTTTTAGGTGTACAGCAAAGTAATTCAGTTATACCTATGTGGGTGTGCACACACACACACACACACATACACACACACACATATATATAGGTCTCCTATATTGCAGGCAGATTTTTTACCATCTGAGCCACCAGAGAAGCCACACACACACACACACACACACACACGTTCTTTCTCAGAGTCTTTTCCATTATAGGTTATTACAAGATACTCACTACAGTTCCCTGTGCTATATAAAAGGTCCTTGCTGTATATCTACTTTATATATAGTAGTATGTATCTGTTAAGGAAAAGCCTGGATTTGGATCTATTCTGTCTCACTGTGAAGTCTGTGCTGTTTCAAAAGCAATGCTTCCAGCACTTAATCCACAGGTTTGTTAAAAGTCTCTTGAAGTAGATCTATAAGTAGCATCTTATAGATGAAGATTTCAATTATTATTCATTTTATTTTTGGTAAGTAACTAGCTCAGGAGATTAAATATAACTATTTGTTAATGGCTTATATCTGTCCTTAAGAATATGTTCTATTCTCTGTTGTAAAATCCTCTATGTGTTTAGTTCCATCTTGTAGCCAGTTAGCACAAAGCTGAAAAATTGAAGGATTTAAAAGTCACTAAATGGTTCCTTGGATTTATGTTTTTAGCAGTTGTTGCACTTAAGTAATAACAAAAGTATATGGAGATAAAACATGATTAAAATAACTTTTTAAGTAATTCAAAGATCTCCTTTCCTCCCTCTCAACATGAATTTTTCTAAAATTACATAATACAAACACAAATCTTCATATACATGTTTATATCAAGCAGGGACTACTGTCCACTCCAAAGATAGAATCACTGAAGATCCAGGAACTGCAAGCCATGCTGATTTGAAAATGTGTGTTAACAGCATCTATCTATTCCTAATTGTTCATTTCATTGAAAAAGCTGTAAAAGGAAATTCTTCACTTCTATGTATTCTAAAGTGTTTTTTACTTAGTCTTTTAAAAATCATACTACTTATCTTTCCAAACTTTCTTTTAAAATAAGTGTGTCTTTATTATAGAAATAAATATGTATATAATGTGCTTATGTTTATCTATTGAGAAAAGTAATATATGTTGACTGCATGAAATTTTAAACATGAAAAAATGTGAAAAAGAAAACAATACCTCATATATTAGAATTTATCATCCAATGCCTAATTTTAGCTGCAAATTCCTTTATTTGTTTAGAAATGTTTAGTGAACATTTTCTCAGAATCGTAAATATTATTCTACAGCATCATTTCAATGGAAATATATAGTATTTTTATTTGGCTGAAATATAACAGGTCTAGCCAATCTTTTACTCGAGATATACAGAATTTCAATTGTTATATTTGTACATAATCACATCCTTTGGATTATTTTCTACAAGTAAAACTTTGGATTCAAATTTGTATTCGTATTTTTACAATCCTGCGTTCACATCATCAAATTATCCTCAACAAGATTATATGAATTCATTCAAGTACATAAAAACTTAACTAAACTCTTGCCTACCTAGACACTTCCATTTTTATTTTAGTGCTAATTTGCAACATGTCTTGTCTGTGGTGCCAAAGTATTTACTAATAAGGGCATTTAAAGACACAGGCATGCTAACTGAGGAAAGATGTATTTACATACTTAATAGCCACACAATTCTAAAGACTCTTTCCTCTCTTTTGATATACAGAAAATAAAAATATTTCTAAGCCTACTTTTTGAATCTGTCTCTAACTATATCACTGTGTTTATCAGAAAACCATAAACTACAAGAAATTGTTTCTTTATGGTACTTCTACATTGTGCAATGTTTTGGACTTTATGTGTATTATTGGAAATTTGGATGCTTGCTTGTGTATGTATCACTCTGCAGAAATGTTTGTGGATGCAATGATAAGGTTAAGATAAAATGAATGGAAAATTTTCAGTTTTCCTTTTCTTAATGACCAAATACAGTAAGTTACTCATATGTATACTATTTTATTGGTGTACTGATTACTGACAATTTTCCATCATGATAATTTTTATCTTTTCAAGGAATTTAGTTCTAATAACAACAAAACTGATTTTTTTCCAGTTTTGTTTCTAAAGTTTCTTATGAGCAATTTGAAGGGCTTTTTTGGTGACAATGTTCAAGGGGGTTTATTACCATTAATCTTTTTTGAGGGTGTGTATAATTCATCTCACCAGCCATCAGAATTCCCAGAGGGTAAATTACTCTGGAGATCTCTGTGCCCTCACACTGTATCAAATTGACCTGCTTCTTGTTTGCCATTTTTGTGTACTACATTGCTTATTTAACAAGAAACAGAATGATTGTAATTCTGAGAGGGTCCTTTGATAGTAGTTTTGACACTCTGCCTGAATAATGACCCTCATTATGGTGCCCGTGACAGCCTCTGAAAGTCCTGATTTATGAATATATCACAGGTTCAGCATTAGAGCTCCCCTGCTCACTTACTACTGATATAGACGGAGATATGGACAGAGTCCTTTGGAACAGACAGAGGCTGAGATAATTGCATGATTATGACCATTCAAATCATCTCTTCCCCTGATTTAACAAAGCTCTGCTATTTCATTTTGATTGTCTCTGAAGTTACTAGGAACCTTTGACAAAATGTTTATTAGAAGAATGTGTTTCAGAGTAACTGTGTTGGTGACGGAGGTGGAAGATATTCCTACTTTTCTTTCCTCAGCCTCAGCTAAATTCCTATTGCAAATACTCATTAATGGTTGATGTGATAATAGACTGTTAGAAGCAAGATTAGCTAAGAGCAAAAAGTCTGTGTCCTTGATAAAACAAATCACAAGACACTCTGTAAACACTTTTTTGTGCAGAATGCTGTTGATTTATTGTTTTCTCTATAGTGATTATTTAAATAAATGTAGCTCATTTAGTTCATTTGCCAAACTGTATAATTTTGTCCTTTGTGAAGGGGTTATATGTAAAAGCCTCAAGGAATCACATCCCCATTAATCTTTTTACAAGTGCAATAAATAAATAAAGAGACATGGTTTAATTTCGCCAGTTAGAAGATATTTAAATAGCAGTGGTGGTAAACTGATTTCTATTTCTACTGTTTGAAAAAGGCATGTAAATGCACTTTTTCTTGTTCCTAGTTTAAATAAACACAAGAAAAACATAACAAAGGTGTTTTATCAAGGCCGTAAGAGACAAAGTTCTTTTCAACTATCTACAGTCCTACACACTGACCCTTTAAAAAAAGTAATGCTGATTTCATGTTTTTCCACTTATATTTTGAAAATATCTTCAGTGTCTATTGTATTATAAGGAAATTTTCATTTATTTCAGGAAAAAACATGAAACATGGTACCATACAATATAAAAAATAAATTCATGATTGTTTTCCTACATATCTTTACTCACCAGGAATAAAGTGATATAATCTTCTTGTGGTTTCATTAAGAATAGAGGAAAGCTGAAGAGTCTTTCTAGGTATTCACAGTTGATTCCTTTTGAGACTATCATCGTCAGATGACCCTTGAGATTAAAAATACATAGCTACTAAGGGCAGCGGTTGAAAGTTAATTTTAAATGAAGTCTGGTAATGACCTGGAGTAAATTTAATAAGAACCCTTCATTTCATAGCAAAAGCAGTCACTTAAAACATAATAAGATGATTCTGAAATTTTTAAACAAAGTGATCAGATTGAATTCCTTTTAGCAAGCTGAAAATTTTCAAAAGCTCTTTTACATCCACAAAGCCTTTATTCTTAATTCATTAACATATTTTTAGAAAGTCTATTTCTAAAGGGGAAAATGTTTGCCACCTCTGCAGTGGAGGTGTCATTAATGAAATGGATCTTTGAAAAACTTCCATCACCTGTTTCATTGTACAGATTTTGTAAAATTTCCAAAGGTGATTTCTCCTTCTTTTGCTTTCCAGCTAAAATAGGCCTCACACAGAAGTACAAGGTGGTACAAAAGTATTTTAGAGCATAACAAAACCTTCTAGACCTTAATAACTATACATGACTGATCTGTCCTCTCTAGCAAGGTTAACCGTTTCTCCCAAGGAGTTAAGTGGCGTATAAACTATTGTTCACACCATTTGTGTTAACAGGATAGGATGACCTCAGATAGTGTAGTGGCCATACATGGTACCTGCACAATGCATTCATCAACAAAGAGAAAAGGACCACAGGGGCAGATTTGACTGTACGTGTATCAGGATTCTATAAGGATAAATGCTTAACCTCACTCCATAGCAAAAAGTAATTACAGAGTCATTGTTTCTATACTGTTCATATTTTTTATGGTTCTTTAGAAATATGTGCTATTTAGTTATTGAGTTGACATCTGTACTGTATTATATTTTATACAAAGCACCCAGACTACAGCGGAGAGTAATCAAATAAATGTGAGATCATTTTGCTCTCACAGGAAGTCAACAACAGATATAAAATATAGATAAAGGAATAGTTTAAATTCAGTAGTTAACTTTTAGACTTAAATTAGATAATTAACAATGGACTGAAAAGCCAAATTTCAAAACTTTATTCTTTTAAAAATTGCATGCTCCATTTATTTTTTTTTTTTAATTTTTAGTTTTTTATTTTTTAAATTTTAAAATCTTTAATTCTTACATGCATTCCCAAACATGAACCCCCCTCCCACCTCCCTCCCCAGAACATCTTTCTGGGTCATCCCCATGCACCAGCCCCAAGCATGCTGCATCCTGCGTCAGACATAGACTGGCGATTCAATTCACATGATAGTATACATGTTAGAATGTTATTCTCCCAAATCATCCCACCCTCTCCCTCTCCCTCTGAGTCCAAAAGTCCATTATACACATCTGTGTCTCTTTCCCTGTCTTGCATACAGGGTCATCATTGCCATCTTCCTAAATTCCATATATATGTGTTAGTATACTGTATTGGTGTTTTTCTTTCTGGCTTACTTCACTCTGTATAATCGGCTCCAGTTTTATCCATCTCATCAGAACTGATTCAAATGAATTCTTTTTAACGGCTGAGTAATACTCCATTGTGTATATGTACCACAGCTTTCTTATCCATTCATCTGCTGATGGACATCTAGGTTGTTTCCATGTCCTGGCTATTATAAACAGTGCTGCGATGAACATTGGGTTACATGTGTCTCTTTCAATTCTGGTTTCCTCGGTGTGTATGCCCAGAAGTGGGATTGCTGGGTCATAAGGTAGTTCTATTTGCAATTTTTTAAGGAATCTCCACACTGTTCTCCATAGTGGCTGTACTAGTTTGCATTCCCACCAACAGTGTAGGAGGGTTCCCTTTTCTCCACACCCTCTCCAGCATTTATTGCTTGCAGATTTTTGGATCGCAGCCATTCTGACTGGTGTGAAGTGGTACCTCATTGTGGTTTTGATTTGCATTTCTCTAATAATGAGTGATGTTGAGCATCTTTTCATGTGTTTGTTAGCCATCTGAATGGGAGAAAATAATTGCATGCTCCATTTAGAGTGTATCTTTCTTTCATACATATTCACAGAAGCTTCATTTGTATTTTTATAATGCATCAATTCATTTTCCATGTATGCCTCCCTTCCTGCTCTTAAATATTCTCACCTTATTCTGTGCATGCCTTTATGCAGGTGTTGAAAGTGAAAGTGAAAGTAAAATGAAAGTCGCTCAGTCCTGTCTTGACTCTTTGCGACGCGTTGGCCCTATACAGTCCATGGTTTTCTCCAGGCCAGGATACTGGAGTGGGTAGCCGTTCCCTTCTCCAGGGGATCTTCCCAACCCAGGGATCGAACCCACATCTCCCACATTGCAGGTGGATTCTTTACCAGCTGAACCACCAGGGAACTAAGAGAGAAATAGCAAAACATTTGTTTACACACACACACAAACACACAGACACACACATCATTAAGATTTTGAGACAAATGTTAGTGACCATTCCAGCAAACACCACTGAGTAGCACACAAATGGGAAAACTCTGACATGAACAGCAATATCAGGGCAAAACAAGTGCACATATTTGCATGTTCAGGCAGGAGTGCTGCTTAGCTTCACAATCACAAGTTAATCAAAAGATTATGAAATTTGTCTTCACAATCAATTCTATGTCTTCCCCTCAAAGGAATCAGTTACTATAGATTCAGTCCTTATTGCCCCCTGATGAGGAAACAGTATCAGGATCTGATAACTATGTAAGAAAATGGAGAAGAACTTCCTGACCTACAGCTGCCTTCCAGGGACCCTATAAATTTTCAGTGTGTTCAACCTATAGTAACTACTCTATAATTTGGAGTTTACTGACAGCAAGATATACAGTTTGCATTACATTAAACACTATTATTGTTCTACTAAAACAGTATTCTGGTAAAAGCCGGATGTTCCAAAGTAAATGTGTATCATTTAAGTGTTGTCTCACAAATTCTGTGGTAACTGGTATTCTTATCTGGATGAGAGTCAAATGACAGAATTGTGATATGTCCTGGTGGATTATTGTTTAAATAGTAATTTTTATTATCAATGGGTAGAAAGTTTAGGTAAGGTTGAGATAGGGAATCTCTGAAATGAAGCAGAATATATTCTCCAAGAAAGTTTAGGTAAATTATAGGGTTTGTAGCATTTGGAGACATTTTTACTGGTGTTTCTGTTTCATGATACTTAAAAATGACTTGGGGATTTACATGCATTTAATGGATTAGATAGATATGATGAACTCCACTAACAGCTTTCTGCAAAATAAGCCTTCACCAGTCTTCCTTATAGCAATTTACTCTTTTATTCAGTGCAATATGACTCATTTTAATATTTTATTTAGCTGTTTTTATATGCAAGCATAGTGTTAAAGTGAAAAGACACACACACGCATCCGCTTTTGAAAAGGTAAAAGTCTGTTGTGTGTGTGTGTGTGTGCTCAGTCATGTCTGACTTTTTGCATCTCCATGACTGTAGTCTGCCAGGTTCCTCTGCCCATGGAATTTTTCCAGACAAGAATACTGGAGCAGGTTGCCATTTCTTACGCCAGGGGATCTTCCCGACCCAGGGACTGAACTCTCGACTGTCAGGCAGATTCTTTACCACTGAGACACCTGGGAAGCCCATACCATATAGCAGTTGTCCCTTAATCAATGGATTACATAGCAGATGATTAATAAGATTTGGGTGACTGAATGAGTGCAGTGAATGACTGAAGCAGGGTGATCACATATTGCTAAGAGACTTCAGTCGTGTCCGACTCTGTGCGATCCCAGAGACGGCAGCCCACCAGGCTCCCCCATCCCTGAGATTCTCCAGGCAAGAACACTGGAGTGGGTTGCCATTTCCTTCTCCAATGCATGAAAGTGAAAAGTAAAAGTGAAGTCGCTCAGTCGTGTCGACTCTTAGCGACACCATGGACTGCAGCCTACCAGGCTCCTCCGTCCACAGGATTTTCCAGGCAAGAGTACTGGAGTGGGGTGTCATTCTCCAGATTACATATTGGGGCCCATCAATTAATGACCACATTCATTTTTGAGCAAGGCCTTTTGTTATGTCCTGGACTCTCTTTTCTTTGGCTTCAATGCCATGCTGTTTAACAATTGGTCTTGTCAAACTGGTCTAAAGAAAGGATACAAACTTTCAGCTATGAGAAAAGGTCTGAGGATTGCATGGTATGTAGTGCATGGTAACTGGAGTTGATAACAGTGAGAAAAAAAAAAAGAGATATCACTATATGAGTTGATGGCCAAATGTTAATTAGGAGGAGGAGTCCTTTCATAAGGTATACATAGATCATCATGATGTACACTCAAAAATCATACAATTTTACCCATCATACCTCCATTAAGCTAGAAAAAAAGACATTTTCAAGTGGCTATTTTAATGTAAAACAACTAACATGATAAAAAAGAAATAGGGGTCTACCATGTAAATAGAGATAAAAAGAATGTGCTGAAGTCACTACTGAGGTCTTAGGGAGGAACCTGGAGAGTTGGTCTGTCTTAGAGACCAGGAAGGGAAAAGGTTAAAGAGAAGCTGTAGTAAACTTCACAGGAACAAGGAGTTGGTTTCCGGTGACTGAATAACTGTTTAGAAACCACTGTGATAGCCAAGCTCAGTGACGGTTCTCCTTTCTTAACCCAGGAGGCTATAAGGCCAGGGAGATATACTACTTTCCAAGGGACACAGCTGTGAAGACTGTGGTGATTCCTCGGGGGAACTATGTTTTTGATAATGAAGAAACTGAAAGATGTAAAGAATATTTTGATGGTATGAAAGAAAAATTTCAGCACTGAAGTATGGTTTAGTGGAGACAGAAGAAAGTTTATGGAGGAATTGGAGTGAGGTGCACATAGGCCCTGAGTTAAACTGAAGTTGGATAAGGGTGGGGATCTGAAGCCTGATACCTGACTTGAGATGTGGCAGAAAAAGTCTTAGGATATAGGACATAGGAGAAAGGAGTCGGCAGGCAGTCCTATAGATCTTCTATATAAAGAGAAAAATCAGAAATTCTATAATTGATGAAATGCATAAAACTAAGTGACTGGTTCAAATTGATAGTTTGGTTGCTAAAACTCTACAGAGCTGAATATTATTCCTTCATTACAGAGCCCAGGTTTTTCTGAAGTGCGGAGTGGATGAAGGGGATGTATGGAGAATGAAATAAAGAAAAATAGTTTAACTGACTCTTAAAAAGGTGTTTCAAATATGAAATTAATAGATAGCTAAAGGTCATATGAATTTGATTAAATACTCCATCTAGATTTTAGCTAAAAGGAAATTTCAAATGTAAATAAAGTTTGTGGGTTTTTTCCCTTTGTAATCACTACACCTCATGATTTGAGACCCTAGCTAAATTTTTCTTGTGATTTTTGTATCAATTCAGGAAAATGAAAACCTGTCTCCTTGTAACAATGTCTCCTCTTGCAGCGCCATTGATTGAGCACAGTGGTGACTCATCATTTCACATTCTCAGCTTTCATTTATGTTAAAAGAAAATTAACCTTCCTTCCCTGGAAGAAGATTTGGTTGCCAGAAATCACGAGCTAAACATGGAATTTATTTTCTACCATCAGGAAGTGAGTTCTCTGCTCCTGCTCTTATCCGGACCTTGGATAACAGCTCCGTTACCCTTAGTGCTAACTTTGCTAGTGGCGGTGAAACTGCCCCTAGGGCTGCTGTAGGGTCAGCCTGCTGATGGCCTGTCTTTTTCTCCCAGGTGTTATTGATGCAGAATAATCCTCAGTTCCCTGTGATTAAAGAGTCAGAGTTGAGATTGCAGCATTTTCCTACTTTGTCTCTGGAACCCCCATAAACTGCATTAGAAAAAAACCCATAGCAATTATTTTAAAAGTGGGGGGAGGGGATCTTTTGAATGCATTTTTTTCCTTTTTCTCTAACAATAGAATATGAATGTATTTTTAAAAAGATTCTTTAGAGATGCTGTATGTTGCACAATGAGGTACATTCTTATCAGATTCTTTCTTGGTAGAACTTTGTCCCCTGTACACTTTATTGCTATTGACAGCAGTTCTAAAGCCTTTAAAATAAGAAGAAATTAAACAGTGAATCAATAAAGATTAGCTATTTACTGTAGATTACTAGCTTATCATTCCCATAATTACAATAATGGTTGCTGATGGAAATTCTATTTATGTGAATCATTTTATTCTTGTTATTTACTATTATTAATGTTACCATTATTATCTTCTTACCCTTCAGTTCACAAGATGTATCTTCTCAGTGAATTTTAATTCCAGTAACTTGCTATTATACTGTACATAATCCTATCAAAGACTGTCCTTCATGCAACATTTTCAGTGATATATTATCATAGAGACCGTTAATGAATGAGCTTCATATCTTACTAATACTATTTTAGATACTATTTTTTATTAATTTTCCAAGCTGTAATTCTTCATAGACTACCTGTGCCTGTCTTATATTAAAGTTATGTTTTCCATTTTTACATGGAGATTTCAAAGGAAAGCATTAACTTTGTGTCTTTAAAAATACATTTTACTTCATGGATTCTCAATGATTACATTATCATAATGCCCATGCTTTGTTCTCTTGTACTTGTAACAAGTTAATTTTCACAATTTCCTTTACTTTGGATTCCAATTTTATGTTAGCAATCAAAATTAAAACAGTAACACTATGATCTTTTTGACATGCAACTGAGACAAGAAATAACTTGAAAAACAAGCCAACTGCACTCTTTCCTTTGACGAAGATCCACACAGTATAGTCAAATAAAGGATATTATTATGTCAACTTTTGTACATACTATCTCTAAGCATTATTACTTGAAAGTAAATACAGTCATTGTACAGGAGGTACTGTGTTTCTTGGAAATAATTTATTTCATTGAAATACCTTATTTATTTTAAAGAGATTAAGAAAGTGAGCAACAAGAAAGCTATTTGTTTAGCTTTGAATCGAGTCTTTTTCCCTTGCCATATGATTCTGATCACAGGCTGTTGCAATACAAAATAATTTGTGCTGAAATTTTATTTTTACTGTTTTCCTCACACTGGGAATTTGGTAGAATGGTATGGATTTCTTTTTATATGTTGCTACAGGAAAGGTCAAACAGAGAGAATGTAGATTAAATAAGCTTAGATTGTAGCTCCATTCCTTTGTAATTACATTAAAACATTCTAACAGTATAAAATTAGTGGCCAATATTAAAATGTCCTTAAAACTATGCTATGTACAGAACATGTAAATAAGCTTAGATCTCTTTGAAGGAAAATTAAATATATATGTGATATTCTGTAGCTGAGATTAATAGCTAGGGAGAAATGCATTATTATGGTAATATAAACTTATAATATATTTAGTATATAGCTATAGCATTCAAGGTAAACAAAACAGATCCCTGTTGCTAGTTTGGGTTGATTTGCTTCATTAATCTTTTCAGTGCATCTGTTTGGTTTTCTACACCTCTCCAAATTTATACAAACATAGCAAATACATATATACTAGGATAACTAGACCAGTGGCAATTGGAAGCAACTAGAAAAAAGAAGGAAAAGAGGAAGGAAGGAGCAGCAAAGGAAAAAATATATATTATACATAAACACTGAAATTAAACCCCATCTGCTTGTCTGAGTTTTGATCCCTTGGTCTGGAGGATCACCTGGGAGGAGGGCATGGCAACCCACCCCAGTATTCATGTCTGGAGAATCCTATGGACAGAGGAGCCTGGTGGGCTACAGTCCTTTGGGTAACAAAGAATTGGACATGACTGAAGCGACTTAGCAGGCATACATGCTGCTTGTCTAAAAGGAAAATCCAAAGTGTTAGAAAAGTTACCATTATAAGACTATATTCCTAGCGTATATAATCCACTCAAGACAATCTTTTGTCTAATATGGTGATGGTTTTGATATTGTGTCAGTGGGGAGGGAAATATCTGATGCTTCTACTTCCACAAGTATAGTGGTACTAAGTAAAAAAATGGCTAACAGTTAGTGGCACTTATATTCCAATAGTGTTTTCATCATTTTACCTTAGAAGTGACCTTATAAGATAAATACTATGTGTGGGAGTTTGAATAGTGATCATTTCACCCCAGAGTCAAAGTGAGCCAAAATAATAAACTGACCTCTTCCCAGGTATTATATCCTATAACAAACGGAGGCAAATTCTATCAAAAGCTCTGTTTGGTATATAGCCCCTCTACATGTTAACAACAGAAACAATAGACCCTGTAAGTCTCCAGAAGTAGTTTAATGAGTCCTTGCAATCTGAATTCAAATTTTAGGTTCTTGAAGTTCCATTTGTAAGAAAAATTCTAATACTTTACTGGAAAGTTCATGATTTTGTATTTTTTGTAACCTTTTTCTGAAGAACTGTATAGACTGTATAGACTTACAATTTTTCTAAAGTGTACAAACTAACTATAAAGTTACATAATAACTTTTAGCAATATCATATAAAAGATTGTTAAAATTGTAAAGAACATAAATGCCTCATGCTTGACAAACAGTGTTTGGAAAACAGGTTGACAGTATCTTTACTAATCACAGCATAATAAACATGTAGATTTATATTTTGCATGTATCACTGGTGATAATGTTCCATATATTGCAGTTTCATGAGGTATCTTATATTTCAAGAGTCTAAGACAATACTGAGCACAGAACAGGCCATCACAAAATAGTTCTTGAAAAAATAAGTAAAAAATTAAAATGATAATGGGACAACGAAGCTGAACTTTTAAAAATTGGTCTTTTCAACATACATTATTAAAATTGAAAAATAACTCCATTAACAGAAATTACAATTTTTAAAAATTCAGGGAAACCTCAACTTCTATATAAGTTAGAAACCTGGCATGAAGAAGTGGATGTCAAGGGAAAAACCACAGGTGCTGTTGCCCCTTGGGCTAGTAACCTTGAGAGCCTTTAGTAATTAGAAGATGTTATTGAAAAGGACAGTGAGCAGTGCCAAGAGAGAGCCTGTTTTAGAGCCGGGCCTCTTGGAGAGGGTCATCCTATAGAAGTTAGGAGATTTGATGAAGGGACACAGCCAGTCACAGCCATCAGCAGGCAGGGAGTTGGGGCAATGTATCCAAACCTCACTCTCCTTTTCTCCATACTCTTGAGCATGGTATTCATTGGCTGAACACAGGTAAAAGCCACAGAGTGAGAGAATCCACACACGCGGTATACACGAGGCAGCCAGCAAAGCACAGGGTTGGAAGGAGGAAGGCGGAGAGTAAACTCAGAGAGCCACACAACAAACAGGCACTCATATACACAGGCACAACATACAACATTCAGATTCCATTTTTCCACATCTCCTCTCCTTAAATTTAAATATTCATATCATGAATACTTGTAATTATAAATAGGATGATAAAATAACTGTTCACATTGCCTTTGCTTGGATTACTACTTGAAAAGTTTCACCAATAAGACTAATGTATATGATACAGCAGTATGCCGGCTTTACTCTATACCACCAATTGTTTTCTCAGAGTTTAAACAATATTTTCTTCCACCAACATAAATAACCATTATTTTGATACTTTTGTTAGGATTATTCTTTTTAATTTTTAAAATAATGAATACACAATGGTTTGAATGTTAACTCTGACCTCTAGGAGTTCACATACTGCTGTGTCTATTTCCTTATCAGTAAGGGAGGAATGTGCTAACATTCAAATTACCAAAGAAAATGGTGCCTTCTTATTGCTTTAACAAGTAAAATATATTGATCTAGCACATGCAGCCATCTGCTAATCTCTTAAATGGATTTATACTTCTTTTCTTACTAACGATTGAATATTTTCTTTCATGTTTGTTTGTTGTTGTTGAAAACAGTTTCTTCATATTACCTATCAGTTATAATAAAGACACATTATCTTCTTATTGTATGTTCTTCTTATATACATAGATACAATTAAGTGTTACACTTAATGAAAATATGACCTGATATATCTCCCTCAATTTATTCTGACTACTGAAAATTTAAATTCAGATTTAGTAAGATATATTACATTTTTGAGGTAGTATTCTTTGGTTTTTCAAAACAGTACAAATACATATCTTAATCCCTTTGGACTGCTATAACAAAAATACTATACTGGGGGGGTTAAGTGACAAATATATTTATAGTTTTGGAGGTTAAAAAGTCCAAGTTAAGGCACCAGCAGAGTCAGTGTCTGGTAAGGGCCGGTTTCCTGTGTCAACAACAGTGTTCTTGCTGTGTTCTCCAGTGGTAGAAGGGGCATGGAGTACTCTAGGATCTCTTTTACAGAAGCACAGATCCCATTTATGAGGGTTCCACCCTCAGATCTAATCACCTCCCAAAGGTTCCATCTTCCAATATCATCACATTTAGGATTATTGGGTTTTAAAATATGTATTTGGGGAGACACAGACTTTCAGACTATAGTGGCAGGTAAATAATTATAGCTTATTACCAAATAGAGTCTTCTCTTGTATTGTTGGAAAAGGGTGTCTGCTACGACCACTGTGTTCTCTTGGCAAAACTCTATTAGCCTTTGCCTTACTTCATTCTGTACTCCAAGGCCACATTTGCCTGTTACTCCAGGTATTTCTTGACTTTCTACTTTTGCATTCCAGTCCCCTGTAATAAAAAGGACATCTTTTTTGGGTGTTAGTTCTAGAAGGTCTTGTAGGTCTTCATAGAACCATTCAACTTCAGCTTCTTCAGCATTATTGCTTGGGACATAGACTTGGACTACTGTGATATTGAATGGTTTGCCTTGGACACGAACAGAGATCATTCAGTCATTTTTGAGACTGCATCCACGTACTGCACTTTGGAGTCTTTTGTTGACTATGATGGCTACTCCATTTCTTCTAAGGGATTCTTGCCCACAGTAGTAGATAAAATGGTTATCTGAGAACCTAAGAGCCTCTTGATGAAAGTGAAAGAGGAGAGTGAAAAAGTTGGCTTAAAACTCAACATTCGGAAAACTAAGATCATGGTATTGGGTCCCATCACTTCATAGCAAATAGATGGGTAAGAATGGAAGCAGTGACATACTTTATTTATTTATTTATTTTTTTGGCTCCAAAATCACTGCAGATGGTGACTGCAGCCATGAAATTAAAAGACACTTGCTCCTTGGAAGAAACATTATGACCAACCTAGACAGCATATTCAAAAACAGAGACATTACTTTGCTAAAAAAGGTCCATTCAGTCAAAGCTATGGTTTTTCCAGTAGTCATTTATGGACGTGAGAGTTGGACTGTAAAGAAAGCTGAGTGCCGAAGAACTGATTCTTTTGAACTGTGATACTGGAGAAGACTCTTAAAGAGTCCCTTGGACTGCAAGGAGATCCAACCAGTCCATCCTAAAGGAGATCAGTCCTGGGTGTTCATTGGAAGGACTGATGCTAAAGCTAAAACTCCTATACTTTGGCCACCTGATGTGAAGAACTGACTCATTTGAAAAAGACCCTGATGCTGGGAAAGATTGAAGGCAGGAGAAGGGGACGACAGAGGATGAGATGGTTGGATGGCATCACCAACTCAACGGACATGTGTTTGAGTAAACTCGGAGTTGGCGATGCTGCATCCAGGGGGTCGCAAAGAGTTGGACACAGCTGAGCAGTTGCAGAACTGAAATACTTTCAGCAGAACTGAAATAATTACACACTCTGCTTATAAACGATAAGAATGTCAAATTTAATAGCTTCCTTTTCTAAAAAGCTTTTTTCTGGTAATGGCTGTTCTGTTATTTTGATTTCTAAACTCTCAGATCACTTTGGTTTTACCTTTTCTATGATGTTTGCCGTGTATTTTCTACAATTTTAATTATTTGTCTTTATGTACAATCGATACTATTAGTTTACTGGTTCCCAAAAGTCAGGGGCCATTTTAAAATCCTATTTTGAAAAAAATCAACAGGACTATGAAGTAAGTAGTAAATCATGTACAGTGATTATTTGAATAGTTATTCAGAAAATTCTGTAGGTTCATATTTCAGCTCCTCAAAATAATATAAAGCACAATATATGTACATAAACCCTCTTTCAACTCTTGACTATAGAATTACTTACCTGTTGTAAGCCTCAAAAGTAATACAAACTAACAAAAATAGGTTTTTTTAAAAAAATAATGAAAATAGTTTATGTGAACATTATATAGTTTATATAAGTGAAAAATAGTTAATGTTTCAAGGATATATATTCTGTATTCTGCAAAATATTTTGTATTGTTAACCCATAACATATGTGTGTGTTTTAGTCTCTCAGTCGTGTCCGACTCTTTGCGACCCCACAAACTGTAGCCCACCAGGCTCCTCTGTCCAGGGGATTCTCCAGGCAAGAACACTGGAGTGGGTTGCTATTCCCTTCTCCAGGGGATCTTCCCAACCCAGGGATCAAACACAGGTCTCCTGCATTGCAGGCAGATTCTTTACCATCTGAACTATAGGGAAGATCTTAACAAATATAGCATCACAATATTTTTTAAAAATTTCAAGCAAGGTTACATCAGAATAAAATAACTACCAATTATTATCCACTCACCATATACTAGACATATATAGTCCACCAATAAGAACCTGATCAGGCCTGAGCAGAATCAGGGCTAGGCAGAACAAAGAGGAAGATTTTCAAATAATAAAGTCAGTACATTTAGATAACAAGGAATATACCAATAGTAACAACACCTAGAGTTCAGATAAGATATCTGATACTTTCTCAAAAAAAGTAAGTGGGAATTTTCTAGAGGGGATATTATGGAATTTTCTAAATTCCACAGTTAATTGTCTTGCTTGTAGTAGAATTAAAAAGAAAGAATTAAATATTAACTATAAACACATGAAAAATGTTAATTAAATATTATAGCTAAATGGAAATATTCAGAATAAACATATGGAAAATTGTGCTCTAGGAAGCAATAGAGATGAATGATTTTGTGTATATATATATATATGTGTGTGTATGTGTGTGTATATATATACACATACACTTTATATATAGAGATAACTTGCAGATCATTTTAAGAAAATTCAAGTTAACATAAGTTTTGCTTGACCTAGAAAAAGGAATTTACTAAAATAACGTATTCTGAAAACTGAACTGTTGACAATGATTTCCCACCTCAAATGCCTATCATAAATACAATTATTTTTCACAGCTCACTCATTTTCATTTAGAGTGCTATTGTGAAGTTTTCCTGATTGTTTTGCTTAAGAAATCAGAAAGGCTGCTTTAGGCTAACTGGAGGTTATATGTTCACAATAAATCTAGACATGAAAATCAATAGAAACATTTAAACCTGTGATTCTGGAGAAGTGCCTCTCAAAAAAGATCAAATGCTAAGAATCGAATCTCATATACACTATTGCACATTATCACTACAAGTGAAGGCTTGTTGACACTATTCTGTTTATTAAGCATCTGCAATACAATTTGAAAAACATGACACTGTTTAAAGGATCTTTAGGCTTATTAGTGAGGTCTCGTCGACTGTGGGAGGCTGCCAGTACTGCAGACATGTTTCCTTATCCAGTAAGGGCGTTGCCTGGGTTAGTCTTGGAACTCACCATATGTGCCGAGAGGATCAGCAGTAAAGAAGGTGAATGACAGAAAGAAGCGCTTTCCATATTAGGCAGGAAAGGAGGCATCTGAACAGAAAGGAGTGGGAATACATAGATCAGGATCCATGAGAAATTCACAGATTTATCGAAAAGAAACCCCTGTACTTTCTTCATCTTCTCTGATGTCTCTTGTCCTCTTAAAGGAGTTCACAAATCTTTCAAAGTTTTCCTCCCATCTGAGAGGCCAACCATTTTCTTAAGCAAGTTCCTGTTGTTCTGAAACTTCTATTTCCTTTCAGTGAGTTTTTCTCCTGGCTGCCCCAGATAGCTTGTCTGCTTGTTTTCAATTTCATGGATCTTACAGAACTCTGCAAGTGGAAGCAGCAGCTATGTCAGCCTTACCGCCAAGCCTCCTAACGGAATCTGTGTCTTTGAGAAACCTGTGTCTTATGGGAAATTACGAGGTTGCGAACTACCTTCTTCACCTATGAGAAATAGTAAATCTTCCTGCTTTATAAACTAGCATTTACACAGGTATGCACACATGCATTCACACATACCTTTCAATCTGAAACTATCTACTCTGCCAGCAATTCTCAGTGAAAGATGATTCTGGTAAGGAGAACAGTAAGCAAAACAGCATTTAAGGATGCACATAATCTAAGAGTTGTGAAGGGTGTGTGTGTGTGTGTGTGTGTGTGTGTGTGTGTGTGTGTGTCTGTGGTAAGAAAATTGGAAAACTCAAATCAACAAGCATAAATATGCCAAAGAGCAATAACAAAGTATTCTACATTACTGAGCAGGAAAAAAAATAAGATAAACATATCAATTTTCTCAAAACGAATTCATAGGCTTAATTCACTCCAAATTTTTACTGCAGAATTATTCAGAAATGCATGACAATAAAATAGAGTATTAAGAAAAAGAAGAGCTCTTTAAAGTGGTAAAGTCTGTTATAATTTAATAACAGTTAAAGGTGATGATGGCATTAAAAACACAGTAAGAAAGTAAAGAAAGTTCACTGTTTGCTTGAATTCTAAGTAAGAAAAAAAACAGAGACAAAAATAGCAGTAGGATAATATGACAGAGCCAAATGCTGCGTTATTTAAGACACTACTGGAACCTCAGGTAAAATTTAGGGTAATGTGAAATTATAAAGTAATAGGGCTGGAATAATTTAAAAACAAATATTAATCCAACATTTTCAACGATGGTAACTTTCCATAGCATAGACATTCTTCCCTGTCATTAGGAAGATTTGGGACTCTCAGTGATATTTTACAGAAAATAAAATTGAAGTTCAGATATACTGATATGCTATTATTTCTTCTATCAGTTCAGTTCAGTCGCTCAGTCATGTCCGACTCTTTGCGACCCCATGAATTGCAGCACATCAGGCCTCCCTGTCCATCACCATCTCCCGGAGTTCACTCTGACTCACGTCCATCGAGTCAGTGATGCCATCCAGCCATCTCATTCTCTGTCGTCCCCTTCTCCTCCTGCCCACAGTCCCTCCCGGCATCAGAGTCTTTTCCAATGAGTCCACTCTTCTCATGAGGTGCCCAAAGGACTGGAGCTTCAGCTTTTGCATCATTCCTTCCAAAGAATACCCAGGGCTGATCTCCTTCAGAATGGACTGGTTGGATCTCCTTGCAGTCCAAGGGACTCTCAAGAGTCTTCTCCAACACCACAGTTCAAAAGCATCAGTTCTTCAGTGCTCAGCCTTCTTCACAGTCCAACTCTCACATCCATACATGACCACAGGAAAAACCATAGCCTTGACTAGACGGACCTTAGTCAGCAAAGCAATGTCTCTGCTTTTGAATATGCTATCTAGGTTGGTCATAACTTTTCTTCCAAGGAGTAAGCATCTTTTAATTTCATGGCTGCAGTCATCATCTGCAGTGATTTTGGAGCCCAAAAAGATAAAGTCTGACATTGTTTCCACTGTTTCCCCATCTATTTCCCATGAAGTATAATGCCACACTATCCATCAATATAAATTTATTATATCTTAATCAGTCCTAGTCCATAAACTAAAACACATTTCAGTCTTGGACTACATTTTATTTTTCTCAAAAATTTTATTGGGTTCAGGAGGATTTTTTAAAGTTGATATACCATTGGAAGGACATTAAAGATTTTATATAAAGATAAACAATTAGAGCACTTTACAATATACAATTTTAAGTTTTATTTGTCAATTAAAATTGAAATTGGTACAAACAGTGACATAAAAATTTAGCATCATTTTAAAGGTATATAAAGCTAAGGACATCTCCCAGTTCAATTTGAGATCTTCAAGTAGAGGCTAGGTAGAATTAATACTGGACCACTGCTCCTCTAAATTCAAAATCTGTGCTCTTTCCAGAACTCCATTTATCCCACCTCCCTAATATTAACTAAAGATGAGGATGCAAAGAATGTTAAGAGACTCAAAGCAGGCTTTATTGGAACCTGGTTGGGGTGTCCAGCTGGTCATTAAAATCCAAGTATAGGTTAAGATTTACATGATCCAGGATAACGGCAAAAAATGAAAAATGATTCTTTTATCACTGTTTTTTCTCACATTTTCCTTTTAGCTGCATTTCTTCACACACGTGTAAAATAAACAAACATCAGCCATTTAAAAAATATCAAAAACATGATGTTTTCAGAGATGAATTCATTGGAATTGGAATTTAATAGTGAGATATTCATTTATTCATCCCTAAGGGTGCCTCCCTTCAGTTTGACTGAGAAAAATAGGTTCAGTTTTCCTTATATAATATAAATAACACTGGAGTAAGATTGCATCTGTCATAGATGAAAATACCATATTTATGTCTTCTTATAATCCATTCATTGCTTTATGGACCCAAAGTCCTCCAGGGAGTGTCACAAATCCACATAATGTTCCTGAGTGTTACGTTTTGCATGTGGATCTATGATTTAGCTGACAGATGTGAATAAACACTTAGAGTCCAGGAACTCCCTGATAACTGCACATGTGGAGACCAAAGAGTACAAATTCCTTTAAGGTCACATTAGCTCTGCCTTGAAATCCCCTTCTATGATTACTTCTTTGCTGATGATAAAATAATTTTCCACCAATATGTTTCATTGGTGGAAACATATATTTTCAGTTTGCTGTGCTGCGTTTTATTATTTTCCATCAAAATTTTAATAAATCAATTAAAATGAGAATGTTTCAAATTTTATAAAGAAATAAAACCCTTGAATCTTACAATTTTAATACATATTCTCTAAGAACAATAAAAATCCCACTATTTTTCTAATTGTTTTTGAGGACAACTTTAGACATTGTACACCAACATTGTTTCAAATTTTAAGCGATTAAGCACTGATGCTGAAGCTGGAACTCCAATACTTTGGCCACTTGATGTGAAGAACCGACTCACTGGAAAAGATTTGATGCTGGAAAAAGATTGAAGGCAGGAGGAGAAGGGGACAGCAGAGGATGAGATGGTTGGATGGCATCACTGATGCGATGGACATGAGTTTGAGTAGACTCCAGGAGCTGTTGATTGACAGGGGAGCCTGGCATCCTGCAGTCCATGGGGTCACAAAGAGTCAGACAAGACAGCACCTGAACTGACTAACTGAAACAAAGCTGGAATACCTCATTGGATAACTAAGGACAAACAATTTAGTGATAAAAAGATACTCTGCATATATACTTCTATTTAATATTATTCAATGCTTTTTACAATCTCTGATCCATCAACAGCAAACTCTTTCACAGCCCACAAGTTCTTTAAGGAACTTGATTACTCCCTTTTTTTGGCTTTAATTGAAACTTCATCTTTCCTCAAGGCTAATGCCTTTTTGCAGAGTTCTGGAAACTGTGACTCCTCTTTCTCTCATGCTCAGCATTTTACAAAGACAGGATGTTATTGGCATTTCCCCATTTTCACACCTTTCCTTTGAAGTAAATGACATAATTCGTACACCATCCTATATACATATATATATTTACCACTCAGTTTTACTAAATTTCTAGTCACTTCTTCACATTCATCCAGTATTCTGAAGTCTATCTTACTATTTGCAGCCAACAAGATCCATTCTATTATACTGTGGAGGACATCTCAGTTCAGTTCAGTTCAGTTCAGTTCAATTCAGTTGCTCAGTTGTGTCCAACTCCTTGCAATCCCATAGACCGCAGCATGCCTCCCTGTCCATCACCAGCTCCCGGAGTTTACTCAACCTCATGTCCACTGAGTCTGTGATGCCATCCAACCATTGTCATCCTTTGAGGTCGCCTTCTCCTCCTGCCTTCAATCTTTCCCGGCATCAGGGTCTTCTCAAATAAGTCAGCTCTTCACATCAGGTGGCCAAAGTATTGGAGCTTCAGCTTCAACATCAGTCCTTCCAATGAACACTCAGGACTGATCTCCTTTAGGATGGACTGGTTGGATCTCCTTGCAGTCCAAGGGACTCTCAAGAGTCTTCTTCATCACCACAGTTCAAAAGCATCAATTCTTCAGCAGATAACACCTCACACCCATGTAAAAAATATTTTTAATACTCTGGCCTCAATATTTCCTGACTTTTCCAACAGCAATGATCTGTTCCTTCACTCAAACTCTCTCAGCTGTCTCCAAGGATCTTGTCATCACCTGGAATTTCTCTCTCACTGAGTAAACCAGTATTTATTCAGAAGTATGATAGATGCATTATATTTAGCAAGAGTTATTTAATTCAGAATTTTTGAGAACAGTATATATCAATGAGGGGCTTCCCAGGGGCACTAGTGGCAAAGAATCCACCTGCCAGTGCGAGAGATGCAGCTTCAATCCCTGGGTCAGGAAGATCCCCTGGAGTAGGAAATGGCAACCCACTCCAGTATTCTTGCCTGGAGAATCCTATGAACAGAGAAGCCTGGCAGGCTATAGCCCATGGGGTCGCAAAGAGTCAGGTATCACTGAGCGACTGAACACACACAGACACATGTATTGGTGAGAGGCAGTCAAGTGTACATTACTGTATTATCCTATTTTCTGAAATTTCCCAGCAGCTTAAAAAAATTAAAAAACTTTTCTGTTTTGTAAAAAAATTGAGCCTTCCATTAAGTTACAAGAACAGCACAGCATTTCACTTCACATCTTTCCTGCAGTTTGGAGTATATTCTTGGAAGCTTAGTGTTGAGCTTTGTTCTTTTCCCAGTGAATCTGTGAGCTCCTAAAGTCTACATTAAAAAACTCTTCTGGTGAATCAGCCAGAATCTGCTTCCTTCATTTGAAATGAAGAACTCTGACTTAAATCAAGTCAACTTGTTTCTAAAACTTTCTCTCTGTGGAGAATTCTCTGTGGCCTAGGAGCAGAAAAAGAGAAAGCAGATGATTAGGGTGATTTACATAAATTCAGTATGTTAATGATGCATTCTTATCTAAGTAGTAAGGCAAAGCTAAGAAAATCTACCTGACAAAATATCCTAGCAACAATTTTATTTTTTTAACTAATAAAATAACACTAACCTAACAATAAATGCAATTAAGGAAGAAAATATGCTCACCTTTAATCTTATCACCATAACAGAGTATTTCATTGGTTATTGTCTTTCCTTTTGATCTTTAACCTTATATACATTTTGTATTAAAATGATCATTGTACATAGAGTTTTATTTCACATACCAGCCAGGAACCAAGGAAAAAAATAGATGAGAAATTTAGGGATGACAACTGAGAAATTTAGAGATAGCTCAACAAAGGGACAATTTATAAAGATATAGGCTGGGTGTAGTGGAACCAAAGAGGTGAGTACAGTACCCATGAGGTAGTAACCAGGGTGCTGTTCCCAACCCAAGGACTGAAGAGATAAGAATTAATGGTTACTCAATGCAGAGACACAAAGTGCTCTGTGTAGAGGTCTGGGTGATTGGAGTCCTTACTTTGGGCTCAGTGACCATACAGCCTGCAATGATCCTGCAAAGAGGGAATTTGTAGAACATATATCAGTGCCTTGCTCTCCTCCTGCCTCTGATCTCCTACCTGTGTTTCTCATGACTGTGACCAGATGAAAAGGAAACCTGCTGATAAAGTCCAAGCAGGTCAGCCTCCTGTGGCACAGAGCAGAATCTGAGAGGTAAAAGTAATATATCCAGCACCACATGATGGTCTAATATTTTATGAGGATAACATATCATTTCTCGCTTAATTACTCTTCTGTTGCAGTCTTTATACTTTTCCTGTTAAAAAGAAATGAGCAATATTTTTATAAATATCTTAATACATATCACATTTTTTCTTTTGAATAATTCATAAGAATGACACCAAAAATTGTATGACTAGTTCTCAAGAAAAGAACAGTTTAAAATGAGGAATATCTGTTTTGTGCTAATTTGTCTTTATCATTTTTAAAGTAGTTAAGCTGTTCAGTTCAGTTCAGTTGCTCAGTCATGTCTGACTCTTTGCGAACCCATGAACCACAGCATGCCAGGCCTCCCTGTCCATCACCAACTCCCAGAGTCCACTCAAACCCATGTCCATTGAGTCAGTGATGCCATCCAACCATCTCATCCTCTGTCGTCACCTTCTCCCCTTGCCCTCAATCTTTCCCAGTGTCAGGGTCTTTTCAAATGAGTCAGCTCTATGCATCAGGTGGCCAAAGCATTGGAGTTTCAGCTTCAACAACAGTCCTTCCAATGAACACCCAGGACTGATCTCCTTTAGAATGAACTGGTTGGATCTCCTTGCAGTCCAAGGGACTCTCAAGGGTCTTCTCCAACACTACAGTTCAAAAGCATCAATTCTTCAGCACTCATCTTTCTTTATAGTCCAACTCTCACATCCATACATGACTACTGGAAAAACCATACCCTTGACTAGATGGACCTTCGTTGGCAAAGTAATGTCTCTACTTTTTAATATGCTGTCTAGGTTGGTCATAACTTCCCTTCCAAGGAGTAAGTGTTTTTTAATTTCATGGCTGCAATCACCATCTGCAGTGATTTTGGTGCCCCCCAAAATAAAGTCTGTCACTGTTTCCATTGTTTCCCCATCTATTTCCCATGAAGTGATGGGACCAGATGCCATGATCTTTGTTTTCTGAATGTTGAGCTTTAAGCCAACTTTTTCACTCTCTTCTTTCACTTTCATCAAGAGGCTCTTTAGTTCTTCCTCACTTTCTGCCATAAACATGGTGTCATCTGCATATCTGAGGTTATTGATATTTCTCCCAGCAATCCCGATTCCAGCTGGTGATTCATCCAGCCCAGCATTTCTCATGATATACTCTGCATATAAGTTAAATAAGCAAGGTGACAATATACAGCCCTGACATACTCCTTTTCCTATTTGGAACCAGTCTGTTATTCCATGTCCAGTTCTAACTGTTGCTTCCTGACCTGCAAACGTTTCTCAAGAGGCAGGTCAGGTGGTCTGGTATTCCCATCTCTTGAAGAATTTTCATAGTTTATTGTGATCCACACAGTCAAATGCTTTGGCATAGTCAATAAAGCAGAAATAGATGCTTTTCTGGAATTCTCTTGCTTTTTCGATGATCCAGCAGATGCTGGCAGTTTGATCTCTGGTTCCTCTGCCTTTTCTAAAACCAGCTTGAACATCTGGAAATGTTATATTCGTATATGGGAAAATGTTTTCAGTGTTCTTTGAATATATTTGTCACATAGGAATCACACATAATCAGGATAATAGGAAGAGAAGGTCATTTTCTTTTGGAGATAAAGAAGTTTAGGCTCAGGAAGGTTTGTTCACAAGTCACCATGGCCAGTTTGAATAGACTAAACTGTGGGCAGAAGCTCCTCAAGTCTCAGATACAGGCTAAGCTGCTTCCCTTGTGACAAAGCTTTACCTGTTAAATTCCACTCAACTTCATCCCCTCCAGAGCATACAAAGCAGGAAAAGAGAACAGCAGCAACTTTCTACCTAACAGCCATGACCAGAAGTTGCATACATCACATCTATTAATACTCACAGTCCATTGGCCAGATCTTAATCACAAGCTCTTACCTACTTTCTAGGATGGCTGATAAATGTAGTCTCTACCTGACCACTCATGTTCTACCAGTAATGGTTCTATAAATAAAGCAAAAAGAATATTGAGGGCACTGATAGCTACATGCATAGTGACACCCTCTGATCATCATATATCCATTGTTGTTTAGTTGCGTCCGACTCTTGGCGACCCCATGGACTGTAGCCCACCAGGCTCTTCTGTTCATGGAATTCTCCAGGCAAGAACACTGGGAGTGGGGTGCCATTTCCTTCTCCAGGGGATCTTCCCAACCCAGGGATTGAAACCACCTCTCCTGCATCTCCTTGCATTGGCAGTGAGCCACCAGGGATATCAAGGACACTAGCAGTTACATCTGCGGTGACACCCTCTGGCCATCCATACAGCCATATACATTTTTATTGCTACAGAAAACACATTTTCACTCTTCCCTGAGGGAAGGAGTGCAGAGACACAGCCAACAAAAAAGTCACACATCTGGGTGAAGTGCAGTACTTCCTGTGACTTATAAACTAAAAGACATATGCCTTCCACATACCCCCTCAATATACAACGCTGGGATTGAAACAGTAAACTGCAATAGAAACCCAAATTCAAAAGAAAGAAGAAGGGGCAACTGATCATCAAATCCTGAAAGATTGTGAATTTTGGAGACCTCATGCTGTGTAATTCCCTGATTAGCCCTACTCTTTGCCATGGTTTCTGGAAATAACTCCTTTGTCTAGTGTTCTCTGTAGTCCTTCCTTGATCTTTTTGTAATTGTTTCTCTGTGACCACAAATGGAACTGGGACTGAAGAGTATCTCCTTGCAGCCTCACACTGCTGGTGTAGACCTTGGGAAACAGAGGTTGTTTGAGAGGTTCGGTAACCACAGGAACCTGAAGTGCAGCCTTGTGGCTACACAGCAACTCCTTCCATCGCTTTGATTCCAGGCAGCTCCATTTAAAGTAACCCAAGTGAAAGAATCTTCACTGGGTATAGCTTTTTATGACTTCAGACTTTCATTTATATACTACTTCCTGGGCTCAGGCTGCTGCCCCTCCCCACCTCAATTTAATGGCAATTACCTTAGCAGCATGGATAGGAGATAATATTATTAAACTGACCTTGGAAGCTGGTTGCTCCAATTTTCTGAGAACATCTAATATGGCATCTTCTAGAAAGGCTCTCAGCAGCCACCCTCTTTTCTGCTGTTTGTGGTTCACATATATTTGGCTTTACTAATCTTATAAGGTCCCAATTACTGAACTCATAATCAATATAGATTGACTTTTTTTTTTTTTTGGTAATGTCAGGCATTTGTCTAACTTATAATCTGAGTGTTTTAACACTGATTTGTCATACAATACACATGAATACTTCTTTTTAACCAATTTGATATCCCCCCTCCTTTTCAACAAATTCACTCTTTGACAATCAAATTACCCCAAAAGCTAGCAGGTGAAAAGACTGAACAAAAATTACGTTTCCAATCAGTCTGTTCTCTCAACATGAGATGGCCTTTCTATTTCTAAGCCAGATAAAATCTTGACTTTGAAAGATCATTATGGAGTACTCTTCAGTGACTGCTGACACTGATTTTATGACCAAAAAAAATTCCTCTGAAAAAATATATCTTGATATTTTAGGATCCATGCTTATTTTGATTAATAGAACAGAGAGTACTCCATTAGATGGGTTTTGTTTCTTTCAGTTTTTTTTTGCTTGCAAACTGGCTCATAATTGGCTAAATCTATCTCTCCCCTAGTTACTAAAAGTAGAAAAATCTGCTAAAGTACACCAACATTTTTATTTTTTCTCACCACTTACCCTAGATTTGAAGTTCCAGGAAAGATATGCATATCTCTAAAATTATCACAGGTAACAGTTTTATATGAAATGTTTTTTCCCTAGTATAGCAAGAGTCACTAGCTTGCCAGACTACGATATAGGACCCCTGGCCTTCCATTGCCTGACTGCAAAGCCTATACCACATATATTGGGTTTTATCATGACAATATCCCACTTTCAGATACCAACATTTACATTTACATTTTGATTCTGACTACATTACTATAACAAAGAGACACCAAGATACAAGATTTAAATGGCACAGATTTAAAACATATGATTTAAACCACACAGATTTTAAAACATAACATTTAAATCACACAGGAAGAACAAGTTTTCTTTCATTTCACTGTACAGAAGAAAATGATCCAGGGCCCCTTGTAGCCCAGTTGGTAAAGAATCTGCCTGCAGTGCAGGAGACCCAAGTTCAATCCCTGGGTTGGGAAGATCCCCTGGAGATGGAAATGGCGACCCACTCCAGTATCCTTGCCTGGAAAATCTCATGGACAGAGGAGCCTGGTGGGTTGCAGTCCATGGGGTCACAAAGAGTTGGGCATGATTGAGCAACTAACACTTACTTACTTATATAGGTGGATCCTACCATTCTTAATACATAGTTTTAATCTCTAGATCCAAGGTAGTTGGTCTGCTTATACCCATTTTCCCAGGTAGCAGAAAAGGGAGAGAAAAGGAAGTGGAAAATAAACACTTTACCTTTGCAAAATATGATTTCAGTTGGATATTTCACTTTGGTTTACATTATTTTGGTCAGAAGTAGTTAGACTATCGTACTTAACTAAAAGGAAAGCAGCAAAATGTACAGTCGAGCACTGAACACTGCAGGGGTTAGAGACACTGACCCTCTGAGTAGTTGAAACTTATCTTTTAGTCAGTCCTTCACATCCACAGTTCTGCGCCCATGGACCACTGTGGACCGTGTAGTACTGTATGTAGTACTTACCAGAGAAAAAAATCTATTTGTAAGTGGACCTGTGCAGTTCAAATTCATGTTGTTCAAGGGTCAACTGTAGTTTGGCCAAGCAGCAATTTATTCTACTAAAACTCGAGTTGTTTTTCTTTTTTTTTAGTAAGAAAAAGAGAATGAGAAAAATGAGAAGCTTCTGTACACTAGAGGCATCCCTCAGTGTCCATGGGAGACTGGTTCCAGTACCCCCAGAAATACCAAAATCCTTGGATGCCCAAGTCCCTTATATAAAATGATAGAGTATTTGTATATAATCTACACAATTTTCCCATATACTATAAATCATTCTCTGGATTACTTAAACTATCCAATATAAAGTAAATACTATGTAAACTATTATAAATACAATGTAAATGTAAGATAAGTCATTGCCAGCAAGCAGCAAATTTGTTTTACTTTTTGGAACTTTCTGGAATTTTAAAAAATATGTTTGGTCTGTGGTTGGTTGAATCATTGATGTAGAACTATGGATATAGAAAGTCAACTGTACTGTACTGTAGGGCTTTTTCCACTAAACTGACATTAAGAAATAACAATCCGACTTTTTAGAAATTTAAACTAAGGGAGAATTTAAATAAGATTTGTTTCTGGGATACAGGGTATAAAAGGTACTTTTTTTTTCTAAATTCTTCATTAAGTCAAAATAGCTGAGAACCAAAATACTAAATTACAGATCTAGAAGATGTCATCTTGCCTTAAACTTGTACCAAGGCTAAAAGCCCATGGCAAAATGTTAGCCTGATTTAGGCTTCTGAGGTCATTGAAGAAGATCTCTAGTTTTTTGGAAATATTTTCTACCCTCTAATTTTGAGAAAGGATGGCCATGAGATCCCATCCCCCACTCTCAAACTCACATTTTTGCATAATATGGTATCATGTGGTGGTGGAGACTGTGGGCATACAAACAGTCTGGACTCACATCTAAGGATCTCAAACCCTTCTGTTTACCAACTTAGAAATTCAAGAAAAACACTCAATCTTTCTAACCTCAGGTTCCTAATCTATAAAAGAAAGATCATATTAAGTGTATTCAGTTCAGTTCAGTTCAGTTGATTTCAGTCACTCAGTTGTGTCTGACTCTTTGCGACCCCATGAATCGCAGCACGCCAGGCCTCCCTGTCCATCACCATCTCCTGGAGTTCACTCAGACTCATGTCCATCGAGTCCGTGATGCCATCCAGCCATCTCATCCTTGGTCGTCCCCTTCTCCTCCTGCCAAGTGTATATATGCAAAGTCATGTCAGACTCTGCAACCCCATAGGCTGAACCCCGTCAGGCTCCTCTGTCCATGGAATCCTCCAGGCAAGAATACTGGAGTAGGGTGCCATTTCCTACTCCAAGTGATCTTCTCGACCAAGGGATTGAACTCTCATCTCTTGCATCTCCTGCATTGGCAGGTGGATTCTTTACCACTAGCACCATCTGAGAAGCCATCAGTTTTGAACCTACTTATTAGGGGTGTCTGGGGCATTCCAGGTGCACACTGGTAAAGATTCCAATTCTATCTGCAGAGATGCAAGAGACAAGAGCTCAATCCCTGGGTCAGCAAGATACCTATGAGTAGGAAATGGCACCCCATTCCAGTATTCTTGCCTAGAGAATTTCATGGACAGAGGAGCCTGGTGGGCTACAGTCCATGGGGTTGCAAGAATCTCACATCACTGAGCGCAGCACAATAGGAGTATTTAGAGGACTGAGCAGCTCAAAAGTGTGTAAAGCATTAAGAGCAGTAGCTGGCATTTGGTCAATTATCAATGAGTAACAGTTACTACTATCTCCTTGTATCATTTTTCAGGTTGGAAGATGCCCCTAAAAGAAATAATACTGTGACTTTAAAAAATCAGCTAACATATTAATTGGAATTGAAAGTATGTTATACTGATACAAATTAATTGTAAAAATAAGACAAAATTTTCGGAGAAGGCAATGGCACCCCACTTTAGTACTCTTGCCTGGAAAATCCCATGGATGGAGGAGCCTGGTAGGCTGCAGTCCATGGGATCGTGAAGAGTCGTACACGACTGAGCAACTTCACTTTCACTTTTCACTTTCATGCATTGGAGAAGGAAATGGCAACCCACTCCAGTGTTCTTGCCTGGAGAATCCCAGGCACGGTGGAGCCTAATGGGCTGCCATCTATGGGGTCGCACAGAGTTGGACACGACTGAAGCGACTTAGCAGCAGCAGCAGCAGCAGCAGCAGCAAGACAAAATTTTAAGGTACTTGCGGGTATCAGTTCAGTATCAGTTCAGTTGCTTAGTCATGTCCAACTCTTTGCAACCCCATGAACTGTGGCACACCAGGCCTCCCTGCCCATCACCAACTCCCAGAGTCCACCAAAACCCAGGTCCATTGAGTCGGTGATGCTATCTAAACATCTCAACCTCTGTCGTCCCTTTCTCCTCCTGCCTTCAATCTTTCCCAACAACAGGGTCTTGTCAAATGAGTCAGCTCTTCGCATCAGATGGCCAAAATATTGGAGTTTCAGCTTCAACATCAGTCCTTCCAATGAACACCCAGGACGGATTTCTTTTAGGAAGGACTGGTTGTATCTCCTTGCAGTCCAAAGGACACTCAAGAGTCTTTTCCAACACTACGTTCAAAAGCATCAATTCTTCAGCACTCAGCTTTCTTCACAGTCCAACTCTCACATCCATACATGACCACTGGAAAAACCATAGCCTTGACTAGACGAACCTTTGTAGGCAATGTAATGTTTCTGCTTTTTAATATGCTGTCCAGGTTGGTCATAACTTTCCTTCCAAGGAGTAAGTGTCCTTTAATTTCATGGCTGTAATAACCATCTGCAGTGATTTTGAAGCCCAAAAAATAAAGTCAGCCACTGTTTCCACTGTTTCCTCATCTATTTGGCATGAAGTGATGGGACCAGATGCCATGATCTTAGTTTTCTGAATGTTCAGGTTTAGCCAACTTTTTCACCCTCTTCTTTCACTTTCATCAAGAGGCTCTTTAGTTCCTCTTTACTTTCTGCCATAAGGGTGGTGTCATCTGCATATCTGAGGTTATTGATATTTCTCCCAGCAGTCTTAATTCCAGCTTGTGCTTCCTCTAGCCCAGCATTTCTCATGATGTACTCTGCATATAAATTAAATAAGCAGGGTGACAATATACAGCCTTGATGTACTCCTTTTCCTATTTGGAACCAGTCTATTGTTCCACATTCAGTTCTAACTGTTGCTTCATTACCTGCATACAGGTTTTTCAAGGGGCAGGTCAGGTGGTCTGGTATTCCCATCTCTTTCAGAATTTTAAAACCCAACAGATCTTTTTAAGTATCATCTTAATGGGAGGTTTTTACGTAAGACATAAAGCTATACTAATTACAAGATAATTTTCTAAATTTTTTAAAATATTCAAAATAAATTTCTACTAATTTCTATCAAATTCAAAATAATTTTCTACTAATTACAAAATAATTTGCTTTAAAATAATTCTTAAAGCACTTTGAAAGTGAAAGTGAAGTTGCTCAGTCATGTCCGACTCTTTGCAACCCTGTGGACTGTAGCCTGCAAGGCTCCTCTGTCCATGGGATTCTCCAAACAAGAATACTGGAGTGGGTTGCCATTTCCTTCTCCAGGGGATCTTCCCAACCCAGGGATCGAACCTGGTTCTCCTGCGTTGCAGGCAGACGCTTTATGCTCTGAGCCACCACGGAAGCCCAGTCTCTAAAATTACACTCAACTTCAACTTCCAGTGTTCTTGTTCTTGAATACTATTACAAAATAAAAGTAATAACCTAGAATGTTCTTTTTTTCCTGATTATAAAGATAATGTAATTGAAAAATCAAGAAATATAGAAAAGTAAAAAAAAGAAAAATTATCTGAAATTCCTCCATTGAAAAATAATAACTACTTTGGTGAATATCTTTCTAGATATTTGATGAATATCTTTCTAAATATTTCTTTGTTAAGTACTATAGATAAAAAACAATAAGACTGCTCTGGTAATGATAGTTAATCCTATCCTAATTATATAACAATTATAAAATCTGGACAAAGTTATTAAGACTATTTGAAGGCACAGGGAATTACAAGTCATGTAGAATCTTGAGACTAGCTTACTTTCAAAGATTGCTACTGTATCAGGTGAGAACTGTGAGTCTGTGGTCTTCTTGCCTTGAGTACTTCACAAGCCGCCCACATCTAAGTAGGTGAAGAATCATGGTCTTAAGCAGCTCAATGTGGCAAATGATAAAGTACAAAGCAGCAGACCAGCTGGGTATTTAAGCGAGAAATCCTGTAAGGAAAACAGCCAATATACAAGGACCAAGATTTTAAAATACAAACACAAATTCTGCTCAGTATCCTGGCTGTCTATAAACTACACATGAGCATGGGAAACTTCAGGGGTGGGGGCTCGGGGTGGGGGCTCGGGTTGGGGTTGGAAAGCAGGTTTAAACTACAAGGAGATCTAACCTTTGAAAAAGAAATCAGCTCTTAGTGGGATTTGCAAGTATGCCTCCCCTTGCATTCCCCCAAACACTTGCAGCCCCAGAAGGCAAAAAGTGAATGCTTTACTGGCTTGAGGTGTCCAAGGATAAAATTCAGGGATAAGAAAGATACTGGGAAATTTATACCTACCACACAATCCAGCATCTCACTCAAAAGAGACAAAAATGTCCACACAAAGACTGGTAAACATATGTACACTGGAGCTTTCTTCATAAAAACCCCAAACTGGAATAAACTCAAATGTCTAACAACTGCAAAACAAGTTTTATATATCTTTAAAAATGAAATTCGTTCAGTAACAAAAAAAATGTAAATATATAGAACATGGGTGAAATTCTATAATGCTATGCTAAGTGAAAAAGTAAACCACACACACACAAAGACTACATATTTACATTTACAAGCAATCCTAGTAGAGCCAAACTTCGGGGACAGAACGTAGATCAGTGGGTGCCTGGGGTTGGGAGTGGGAGGAGGATATCAGTTTCAAAGTGTCAAGAGGGATTTTTTGGGGTGATGGAAATGTTTCATTTCTTGGTGACGAAGTGGTAAAGAATCTGCCTGCCAATACAGGAGATGCAGGAGACCCTGGTTCGAACCCCTGGGTCAGGAAGATCTCCTGGAATAGAAAATGGCAACCCATTCCAGTATTCTTGCCTGGAAAATTCCATGAACAGAGGAGACCGGCAGGCTACAGTCCATGGGGTGATGAAGAGTTGGACACAACTGAGCACGTGACTGTGCACACATGCACACACACACACACACACACATATTAAACTGTATGTTTAAGATGGATACCTTATTATTGCATGAAAATGATTTCTCAGTAAAGCAGTTAAAATGATAACACTTAAAACATATTTTATCTCCCAGTTCCCCCAGATTGCTTCTAATACAGTAAACTGATCAAAATGCTTCTGAAAAACAGAATGCGCTCTCAGCTTCTCCCTAGTTGTTGAGCATCCAAGGATTTTAACTCCCTGAAGAAAGAGACTGAAGCTAATCACTGCTTTAGATGCAAGAAATAAATTTTGATATATTTAATTTTATTTCATCTGGGTCAAAGTATTTTTAATATTCATTATGTTTTCACCTTTGACTCATGAATCAGTTAGAAACACGTAATTTAATTTCCAAGTATTTTGAAGTTTTTCAGGTACTTTGTCACAGACTTCTAATTTACTTCCATTTTGTCACTGAAATACTTTTTTATGATTGCCAATTCTTTTTTTCTTTCAGATTAGCCTTTAAGTTCAGCATATGATATACTATATGAATGCTACATATGAGCCTAAAAAGAGTATGTATTCTGCTGTTATTGGTTGGAATGTTCTATAAATGTCATTTATCTCAAGTGAGTTAACAGTGTCATTCAAGTGTTCTAAATCCTAATGGATTTACTTCTTGTTTCCCTTCTTTCATTTGTTCAACTGAATTCTACTGGGCAAGTCTCCTGATTATAGCAATTAACCATACTGTATGTTAATTCTTTGTACCAGACTAATTTCCCCACTATACATGGACTCACAGCAGACAAAAATAATGGCTTTTAATCGGCATAACTAGAGCACTAGTATACTGCCTGACGTATAAGAAGCTGTCTACAAGTGTTTGATGTGTGCATAGGTTACTAAATCAATGAATCAAACAACCTATAATCAAAATCCTTGTCATTAGTAGAGTACAAATTACAAATGTATAGAGCTTGGAGTGCTATAGATTGCATCGTATCCCCCACTCCCAATTCATATATTGAAGCCCTAACCTTCAATATAATTGTATTTGGATATAGTGCTTTCAGGAGGTCATTAAAGTTAACTGTCGTGGTAAGGGTGGGGTTCGAATAGGATCGGTGGCTTTATATGAAGAGGAGGGATGAGAGTTCCCTCTCTCGGTCCATGCACTTGAACTGAAGAAAGGCAGTGTAAGCACACAGAGAGCTATGATGGCATATAGAAGCCAGGGAGAAAGTGCCCACCAGAGCCCTTCAAGGCTGGCCCCCTGGTCTTGAACCTCCAGAACTGTGAGAAATCACTTTTTTTGTTTAAATCACTCATCCTATGGTATTCTATCATGACAGCCTGGGGAGACTAAGGTTACATTACAGATATCTTGAGTAAATCTTGTTCAGTTAATATACACTAATAGAATTTTTTAAAACTTTCTAATATATAGTCTTCAGAAACTGTTTTCAAGAATGAAGATTGATAAAGCAAACTTATAAAATCTTTATAAAATAAAATAGCTTATTAAAATATTTTGTTAAAAATAACAAACAAAGGCTAATTCCAAGAAAATTAAATGATATTATAGACAAGAAATGAAACAGTATAGGATAATTAAGACAAGTAATTTCCGAGGAAACTAACAGTTTACCAAGTATAACATCAATTTCTCTGCATTACGCTATCACTAAAGGGCTCCAAACCAGCTCAGAAATAATTCTATTTGTATTTTTAGAATATACAAGTGAGAATAACTATTGAGAAATATGATCAAGACTGTCCTAGATAAACACTCTAAACCCAGGTTAAATATGCTGTAATCCCCCAGTAATATTTTGTTTGAAGTATGATTGATATCTTCATTATCATTTAATAAGCTAGAGACTGAATACATACCCCAATCCACTCTCTGAACAAGTATGCAATGAAGGCAATATTGTAAATATTATAGTAAATACCTTTACTGAAGTTAGGATTCAGGAGCTGAGTGAGTAGAAACTACCAGTAACTTGTAATTAAAAGGAGAAAATCATAAATCCTTTCTGTAGACTCATGCAGTTTCCCAGTGCATCCAAAAAATAAATAAATAAATAAACTTTAAAACATTGTAGGGTAAAAAAGGATGTCAGAAAGTGAAGACTTGCAGACTTTCCCATTACTTGTCTGTAGTCTGTAGTTTTGGTTCAAACTCAACACAGTCAATTCACTGGAGAGGGACAGAGAGAAAGAAAAAGAAGGATCCTAAATGGTCATTTTCAATGAGCATGTTTTCATGGAAGGGCAGATGAACAGTGTATTGTTATGTCTGGTGTTCATCAAATACCAAAAAAAAAAAAAAATCTCTATTTTGAGAAAAGTAGATTTTATATTAAAATTGTACAGAGCCAAATCATTAGTGGTTTTAACTCCTGTTTTTATACAAACATTGTAATATGGATTATAAGACCTTATTCGAACCTCTACATAGGGTTAAATAAAATAATCGAAAACAGGGAAATGCTCAGATACAGAACCTGGCATGGTTAAAAATGTAATTGTTACACTAGATAAGCTGGAGAGGTTGGGGTATGGCCAGCCCCCATCTGCCTTCCATGTACACACAGACCTGATCAGGAAGTTGCTTTATATACCACAGCCTTCATGACTACCTTCCAGTCTGGAGAGAGGTGACCACAACTTTGGAAAGCCATGTGTCATGCTTTGCAGTATTATTCCTTTGCCAGTGTCAACCTATCTCTGATTTGAGATGAGCAGAAAAGAAAACCAACAAAGCCAGTAAATCAATAGAAAGTACAGTTAGGACATGAGGAGTGAGAGAGGAATCTTAGCAAAAGTTTGAAACAGTCTATCTTGATAAAGTGAGAATTCTTCCCTCCTGTCACTTAACTGAGAGCATAACTTGTTGTCTCTTTTATTACAAGCAATTGTGTATTTTTGAGCATACACTATTGCAATGTTCAGTAACTGGTAATACTGTAAATGTACCTACAAAGAAGTATAAGTCATGGCTATTGACCTTAAAGAACTCTAAGTCTTACAAGAAAAGATAAAATAAGCACACGGATAACTTGATGAAGCAGTAATATGCTAAATCTCTCAAGAGTGGCACAAGGAAAGTGCTAAAGGGACACTATTCCTCGAGGTCTAAGGCCCCAGGGGTGTAATTCAGCTAATCAGGAAAGCAGGAATTTTAACTTTGTTCCACTCCACATGACAGGGCCAGAAGTCTACTCCCATTAAGATCTATGGCATTTGCTATACGAGCAAAAAAAAAAAAAAAAGACATTCTCTGACAACACAGACTCCTATTTGGCTTGGTTAACCTGCTCTCACTTCCCTTAGGAAGGTAATTGAAGTCAAGAAAGTTGCACTTAGCGATTTAGAGGTTTGCAACTAGGAAATTCTTAGATTTTGGGGGCATATGTAGCCTTTCATGTACAAAGTTCTCATTTTAACCTACCTCAGGCTAGCCAGCTTTACTGATTTATGGTTAATTAGGATTGAGATTTTCATTGAAAATTCGAATACTTATATGCTTTTTTGTATGCATTTCAGATCCTGTTGGCTGAAGCAAATAATTGTAACAGCACTCAAGAAATGAATGAATACCACAGGGAAGAGCTTCAACCACCCCTACCCTTGACAACCTGTAAGTAAATCCTGCTGTGTTCCCTGTTCACAGAAATATCTTTCTGACATCACTTGTGATAGCTGAAAGATTTCTTTTCCTATCAGCTAACAAAATCCCAAAACCATTTCCTCACTTTTTAACCATGTCTTGAAATCCCTTAAGAAAGTTCTGCTATTTGCTGTTCGACTTTTATACTAGAATTAAATTCTTTGTACCATCCAGAGGCTTAGTTATTATATATGTGTACAAGTTCCACTGTGATAAATGATCATTTTTGGGCATAAGATTATGAGAGGAAATCTGTATTAACCATGGTAAAGAAGGCAGAATATACTGTTCTCAGAATGATTTAATGAAATTATATCATTGTGCATTCAAAGCATTTGATAAAAACAGAATTCTATTTTTAAAGATTCTTCATTCTTATTTTAAGGTAGGGAGAACCTAAAAAATTCATTTGCATCATTTAAACATGTCAGTGAATAGTTGCCAGAGAGGCAAGACTTTCTTCATTACTAATGGTCAAAAACAACAAAATAAAATCAAGTCTAATCTTCCCACAACTCACAATTTGTCTGTAAACCTTTCCTGGATACAAAAGAAGAGACAGCTTTAGAGAAATAGCTAAGTGGTCAGGCCCAGGGATGAGTCTTAAAAGCTATCAAATATTTTCTCTCTCTTACTTTGCAATTTGCTGCTACATGCTGTTTATGAACATATTTTATATACTAAAATGCCTTCAATGAAAATAATTCTATTGTAGTATTAGAAACTACATGAATTTACCTGTTATTTCAGTCATCAAGTCAGTCAAGAAAATGTTTAAGCTAATATCTATAATCAGTGCATTTATTATTTTTAATTTTAATTTTTAATTTCCATATTCTTACTATTAAGATTCATTAGGAAAAAATGCAGCCTAAAAGTTACCTGAAAGGTAAGTTAAACTAGATGTTTTGCCTTTCAAAAGCTGATATCAAGGAGGCTTCTTAGAAAATAATCTTCCTGATTTTCAATACCATCTTTTATCTTCTTTTGGAAATGCATTAATTTGGAAGTTTATTTGCATGCTTTCATAAATCCTGGACCAACTGAGAAATCACAATTTAATATACTTTAACATTACCATGTTTCATAGATATCACTAAACCTGTTAAATTTGGTTTCATCTTCTGAAAAAACCCTCAATTGTATTTATAATTTTCTTCTATTCATTTAACTCTTAATTTCTCAGTGAGACATGGCCTCTACAGATGTATCAAAATGGGTACCTAAATATCACTGAACATTAACTTAATATAGAGAATTTTCCACTTGAGAGGTTGCCTTTTCTCACCAACTTGACATTTCACCTCTTAAGATTTATAGTTCTTGACTAAAACTGGAAGTAATTGTTTTGTTAACTCCAAGAGAAAAATCATGCTTCTATGATTATGTGAGAAGTCAAAAATCTCTGTTTTCAGTTTCTGACTTAAAAAGATATTTGAAGACTAAAGATCCATGACTGGTTTAGCTTCTCCTAACTGTGGATACTTTGATTGTGTGACTGCCTGTTACCTGTAGACAGTCAAAACACACCTCCCAACTCACACATTCATGTGTATGCAGGCATGTGCATGCACGTGTGCACACACACGCACACACACACACACACACTATTTTAGATAATAAGCCTGAGTCCTGTGATCAGTCATTTCCACAGTTGTACACCTCTGGGCAGTAGGTTAAAATAGAGAAGATGGTAAATGAAATCACTGTATTTTTTATGACTTTTATTTTTAAACCCAGGATTAAACCAAACATTAAAATAGGCTACATGTGGTGCCTTCTAACCCAGTGGAGTTCCATGAATCACTATGGTATTCTTTCCTCTGTACTAGCAAAACAGCAATTAAGTAATTTGGCTTCCTTTTGACAATGATGATAAGTCTATTTGGTTATTATATCTGAAACGTAAGAATCAGATTCCTTGAAAGGTCACCAGAGACCTCGAGTTCCTTGGCGTTGTCTAGGCTCCTAAAACCTGAGTTCTTAATTCAAGATTTAGCAACTACCATGATATCTTAAAGCTACAGGGGACTCTCCAACAGTACTGGGAGTGCTGCTGCCACTTTCCTGGGACTTTCAGGGGCCAGGGTGATTCCACTTTAGCTTTGTTTGAAACGATTTCTGCATAACACGTCCAGTGACTTCAAATCCTATCATTATAAACTTTTAAGACAACTGCTTTGCAGTGAAGAGATACCTAAAGCAGGTTATATTAGGTCTATTCTTGAGGAGAGAGAGATAATTTATATTGTTTTTTAAAAAGTTATCTCTTGTCCAATGTGTAAGTACTAATATTCTATATAATAAAGATGTTGTAATTTTAGATGGTGAGTACTCGAAGAATTTTTTTTCATTTGCTAACCCTTCAGGTTTTTTTTTTTCCACTTTTTCCCTTTTTTTAAAAAAAGCTACTTAATCTTGTTTTATCTTGTCTTTTCTTTCTTTAACACACGGAATAATTTTAATGCTATATTTTTTGTTCTGCCATGATGATGAGATTCCTTTCTGGCATTACTTGACATCTGCACAGGAAAAGTAAACTGAGGTGACAGAAAGTATCCAGGATCTGGAATCAGACTATCTGGCTACCAGTCTTACCTCATTCTTTAATTGTCTTTGTGAATCAGGGACAGTCATTATATCTCTTTCCAGACCCTATCACTTTATCAAAAAAATAAGATATTAAAAAGGATAGACCTAAGATCTCTCCATGTACAAAAAGCCCTCTGACCATATTAACCAGGCACTGCCATTCTGAATGAGTCAGCTTCAGAGAAATGTCAAAAATGTACAAAACATAACCACTCATTTACTGGAAAATAAGTGAGATCTCATCATTAGTACTGACCTCTCCACTGGCAGCCTTGATACATATGGATACTCATGTGTCTTAAGGTTCAATGCCATCACATTCTCTTGGTAAGTGTGATAGTTATGATCACAGGCTTTGGAGTCAGAAAGGCTTGAGCTTGAATTCTGAACCAGGCACTTACTACTCTGAGATTATGCAACTATCTGAGCTTTTTCTGTAAATCAGGAATAATTCCTACTCCTTAGTCATTTTACATTTCACAAATACATGCAATGGAGAAGGAAATCGCAACCCACTCCAGTATTCTTGCCTGGAGAGTCCCATGGACAGAGGAGTCTGGCGCACTGCAGTCCATGGGGTTGCAGAGAGTCAGATATGACTGAGCGACTAACACAATACATGCAAACTATCTAGGATAGTGCCTGACAGAAATGGTGTGTTCAAAATGAGAATAATGTTGTTGTTACTGGTATTACTAATGAATTTTTATTCCCTCCTGAGAGCAAACTTTGAAAAGAAAATAGGGAGTATAAATACAAGAGTGCTGGGTGATAGAGGAAGCATGCCATCAAAGGGTAAAACAATTGTAGAATATGGAAAATTTAATCTGCTACAAAATATTCCTGAATTCAGGGGTGAGAAATGCCATGTTAATACTTCCTCCCACCTCCAAGGCAGACAGAACGAATCATTGTAGCCCTAATGAGCTTGGGCATGACCTCAGATTCCTTCTAATCTTCAGGCTTCAGATGGGCACCGTACAATGATTAACATTGTCCTCAAAACAAAATCTAATTTACCATCTCTGGCCCAGGTTTAGTGCAACCTAGACCCTTAAAAAATCTGGATGAGCAATGGGCACATAATAGGGATAAAAATTCACAAAATGCATTTAAAACTTAAATTTAAGTCATGGTTACTCTAATTCCCTGTCCTACTTTATTAATGAATCTCTAAAATTCTTTCATCAGCAAATAACTCAAAATTAGTTGAGTAACTCAAAAATCAGTTTTACGATAATACTGCAAATCACACTATGGGACATTCTGAGATGCATTCATTAATCTAACCAAAATTTATTAAAAATTAGTCTTTTACAGTCACTGTGATATTAAAAATACAATAAAATCTTTGACACACTTCTTAGAAGGAACTTTTTTGGAAATCTGGATAATATCTTGCAGAAAGGAAGAAATGCTTCAGAAATGCTGACTCTACGTAGAAACATTTCTCAGAGAACTACAAAATTAGTGTGGATGACACTGCAGATATTATATTTTTTTGTGGAAAGTCCAAAACGTGTTTCAGCATCTCACTCTTATCTGAACAACCCAGGGGCAATGCAGACAACTGAGAGTAGAATGGTGTAGAATGATCCTTTAAAGGCTGCTTCAGAAAGGCAAAGCCTTCTTTAGAATAAAAAATGTCACAATAGAATGAAATAAAGGGTAATTTGCAGAATCACAGTTTGTAAGGATGAAATATCTGAACCCAGTTTAACCTGTCTACACTCTTTTGAAACAGAAATTACATCTTCTAAAACATCATTAATTTATCACCCTCATTAATAAAGTTTCAGCTTGCAGAGAATGTTATCTCTTGTATTTCACTTCTTAATACATGTGTATAAGTGAGTGAATAGCATATTTGATATTTTGAAATACCTCTTAGTGGATTTAAAATTGATTATTTTACAATTAATTAGATGTAATTATCTAAAAAGACATTTGCATTGTTTTATAAAATTATAAGTAGAAACTTACCAAATTTGAAGTTGTTTTAATAGTTGAAGTGTGATTATAATGTACTTTCTTTTCCAAAACTAACTGGAGGTTAACTACACAGCAAATCAAATCGTGAATTTTTGACAGCATATTTGATAAGGATAGTTTTAATGAAGGTATTTTAGAGCAGTGATCATGGGCTTGTCAGATTTTGATGGCAGCTGTAAAGTGATTGAGGCTGGTCAGGTGATAGAAAATGTGTGAATACGCCACCTCCATTTTGCTAGAGTTAGGTTAGAATTAGTTATAGTAATGAATGTCCTGGAGGGTAATTTCAAATGTAATGAATGATATGTGAAAAAAAGAAAATGCTGCTTCTTCTTTTTTAAGTCTTTTTTTTAAAAATAGAGCATCAATTAAATGCTAAAACTGTTCATTATTACATAGTTTAACTCAACAATTCTCTGAGGTTGGTTCTGTTGTATGTATTTTACAGCTATGGAAACACAAACAGTAAAATTTGAAATTTATCCAACTTACAGAGCTCATTTTCACAAGATTCTTTTCCTGATGTGCTATGTCCCTAACACTACCTGACTTTCTGTCACTCTCAAACAGTGAAGTGCTCCCTCTCACTGCCTGGCGCACCTGGCCCTTAAATAAGAACACAACAGGTTCACTCCCAGCTTTAGGACGCCACTCTCACCTCCTCAGAGAGAACCCTTTGACCATGTTATTTGAATCTTCCCACCAATTCACACCATTTCTTTATAATATCACTCTAAATTCTACCTTTGGAACCATTTCTTACTCTTTATTATGGGCTGAACTATGTCCCCCCACAAAGAGCACATGTTGAAGTCCTAAACTCTATTACTTCAGAATGTGACTCTATTTGAGACAGGGTTCTAAAAGCAGTAAAGTAAGTGTTAGTTACTCAGTCGTGTCCAACTCTTTGTGACCCCATAGGCCCCCACCAGGCTCTTCTGTCCATGGAATTCTCCAGGAAAGAATACTGGAGTGGGTAGCCATTCCCTTCTCCAGGGGATCTTCAAGATCCAGGGATCAAACCCAGGTCTCCTGCATTGCAGGTGAATTCTTTACTGTCTGAGCCACCAGGGAAGCCCTTTAAAGCAGCGACTAAAGTAAAATGAGGTCATACAAGTGGGGGGTCCTAAGTTAATATGACTGGTGTCCTTATGAAAAGCAGCAATTAGGATACAGACATACATGGGAATGAGATCATGAGAAGACATTGGACCATTTACAAGCCGAGGTTTTAGGCCTTCAAAAGAAATCAGTTCAGTTCAGTTCAGTAGCTCAGTTGTGTCCAAATCTTTGCGACCCCATGAACTGCAGCATGCCAGGCCTCCCTGTCCATCACCAGCTCCCGGAGTTCACTCAAACTCACGACCATTGAGTTGGTGATACCATCCAGCCATCTCCTCCTCTGTCGTCCCCTTCTCCTCCTGTCCCCAATCCCTTCTAGCATCAGAGTCTTGTCCAATGAGTCAACTCTTCGCATGAGGTGGCCAAAGTACTGGAGTTTCAGCTTTAGCATCATTCCTTCCAAAGAACACCCAGGGCTGATCTCCTTTAGAATGGACTGGTTGGATGTCCTTTGCTGTCCAAGGGACTCTCAAGAGTCTTCTCCAACACCACAGTTCAAAAGCATCAATTCTTTGGTGCTCAGCTTTCTTCACAGTACAACTCTCACATCCATACATGACTACTGGAAAAACCATAGCCTTGACTAGATGGACCTTTGTAGGCAAAGTAATGTCTCCTCTTTTGAATATGCTATCTAGGTTGGTCATAACTTTTCTTCCAAGGAGTAAGCGTCTTTTAATTTCATGGCTGCATCACCATCTGCAGTGATTTTGGAGCCCCCAAAAATAAAGTCAGCCACTGTTTCCACTGTTTCCCCACCTATTTCCCATGAATGAAGTGATGGGACCAGAAGCCATGATCTTAGTTTTCTGAATGTTGAGCTTTAAGCCAACTTTTTCACTCTCCTCTTTCACTTTCATCAAGACGCTTTTTAGTTCCTCTTCACTTTCTGCCATAAGGGTGGTGTCATCTGCATATCTGAGGTTATTGATATTTCTCCCAGCAATCTTGATTCCAGCTTGTGCTTCTTCCAGCCCAGCATTTCTCATGATGTATTCTGCATACAAGTTAAATAAGCACGGTGACAATATACAGCCTTGACGTACTCCTTTTCCTAAATCAGTGCTGCCAATACCTTCATCCTGGACTTCTAGCCCCCAAAACTGTGAAATAAATTTCTGTTGTTTAAGCCACCCAGCCTGTGTTACTTGGCTATGCCCTAGCTAATGAATACATTTTCATAGTCATTGATTTATTTTCTGTTGCCCCACTTCTAGAAAATAAACATTTCATCAGGGAAATAGAGGTCAGGAATGCTATGAGTGAGGGCTGCCCAGACTGAACACAAGTGTGTCATCAGGGTACATGGTAAGGAGAATCTGAAATATTTTATATTTATATATTTAAAACCAGTGAGAGAATTAGCCAAGAGATATCTATAGAAAGAGCATGCTAGAATGAGTAAACAGCTGGAGCAAAAATCTCTGAGGTAGACACTTATTTAGTATGTTCCAGAACAAATAATTTTTGTGAAAACAAAGGGAAATCATTTCTATGTGGACAGCTTGTTAGCTATGAAGTAATGTATTAATATAGACAGTGCCATAAGTAGTTCCGCTCTGTCACTGAATATCCATAGTAACTGGGGCAAGTCACATTCTATTGACTGCATTTCCTCTTTTAGAGGAGGGTCTTGGAAGCTAAGGTCGAATATAAAAACTCCATGACTAAGTGTAATTTTGGCCTTTCTTTTAACCTTAATGTTTTTCTTTTTTTTTAAGTTTTTTTTTTAATTTTTAAATTTTTTTTATTTTTTAAATTTTAAAATCTTTAATTCTTACATGCGTTCCCAAACATGAACCCCCCTCCCACCACCCACCCCAAAACATCTCTCTGGGTCATCCCCATGCACCAGCCCTAAGCATGCTGTATCCTGCGTCAGACATAGACTGGCGATTCAATTCTTACATGATAGTATACATGTTAGAATGCCATTCTCCCAAATCATCCCACCCTCTCCCTCTCCCTCTGAGTCCAAAAGTCCATTATACACATCTGTGTCTTTTTTCCTGTCTTGCATACAGGGTCGACATTGCCATCTTCCTAAATTCCATATATATGTGTTAGTATACTGTATTGGTGTTTTTCTTTCTGGCTTACTTCACTCTGTATAATCGGCTCCAGTTTCATCCATCTCATCAGAACTGATTCAAATGAATTCTTTGTTTTTCATATGTACCTAATGTAATAAAAGAGAACCAAGTAGAGATGAAAATGAATATAAGAATTGAGAGGGGAAAAGAGTTTAAACAAAAGTCCTTTATGTAAAAAAATATTTAATCATTTAGCCCACAGATAAAAATCATGTTATTTTCCAGTATCATAAAGGCTGTAAATGTTCAAAAATATTAAAGTCATAAAAAACAAGGAAAGAGTGAGAGAGTGTCACAGACTGTAGGAGGGTAGGAGCCATGACAGATGCACTGTGGTCTTGGATTTGGTCCTGGAATAGAAAAACTCGTGCAACCCAAAGAAGTCTACAGTTGAGTTAATAGTACTGTGACTGTATTAATTCAGTAGTTTTGATAAGTGCACCATGGTTGGGTAAGATGTTAACATTAGGGAAAGCTGGAGAATGGGTAAACAGGAACTCTCTGTACTATGTTTACAACTCTTTTTAACCTAAAATTAATTTAAAACATTTTCTTAAAAAGCATGGAGGGGAATCCTGTCTCTTAGTTCTCTTTGAATCCCAGTAGTCTTTGCTTATTTTCAATTATTGGAAGAAAAGTAAAAACAAGATATGAATAGCTTCACTAATGTATAAAAAGTATATTTTCTTTAAAATACCATTTTTGTTTAAGAAATGTAAATGAAATACCATCAATGATCCCAAAGGAAGGAAAAACACAAGCTATGAAATCACTGCTCAAATAAAGTCATACAGAGAAAATGCTTAACTGCAAAATGCAAACAGTAAGATACTAGCTTCCTTATGCTTAGAAATAAAATCATAGGAACATGATTTAGTACCAAACCTCATACGTAAAAGGCAAAGAGTATGTATTTGTTCACTGGATGTAAATTCATAGTTTTATCTGTATCAGTCATTAAAACCTGCGTACAATTCTGGTGAAAAGTTTTAATGACAGTAAGGTGCCTGTACTGATATATCCCCAGCTATGTTTCTAACAGGACCTGGCTTAATCTTTCTATTTGCCAAACCTTTTCCTTGACAAAAGCCTATGTCTTGTAAAACAAAGTTGGCAATGCCTGTCCTTGACTTTGAGAGAGCATTACAAAAATAACTCAAATAATGTTTGAATATAACTATGGGATCTCAGACAAAGACGACCTTATCACTGCCATGAAAGGAAAGTAAAAATTTGTCTTTTTTGTTGTTCTTGAAGCTGGTAATGATTATAATGACTAATACATAGATCTGTCCCAAAGCTCAGTGGCCATTTTTATATCTAATGAAACAACTGGCCTACCTCCAATCAATATATCTTATTGTCCATCAGTACACAACCTCTTGGCAGTGAAGTGCAAGGAAATCATGCATAACTGGTCAGCCAGCAGGAAGCTCTAAGTGCTATGTCATTGGCAGGATGTTCCAAGTTTGGAACAATTACCAAATCTGAACCAGAGAGCTCTCTACAATTTTTCATATGTTCTGATTTGTGTTAGCATAAAATACTTAAGCATATGAGGCAAAGGCTACACGTAGGCACTGTCCAGTGTGATACAGTCAGGGTAGAGAGAAAGGAGGGACAGTTTATTACCTGCTTGTATAAACAGCCTATCAGAGAAAGTGGAAACAATTAGAAAAAAGTAAGTAAATTTTGACTATCAGCTGAGCTTTCAAATAGAAGATTTTTATACTTTTGCCACCTGGTGCAAAAAACCGACTCACTGGAAAAGACCCTGATGCTGGGAAAGATTGAAGGCAGGAAGAGAAGGGGATGATAGAGGATGAGATGGTTGAATGGCATCACCAACTCGATGGACATGAGTTTGAGCAAGCTCTGAGAGTTGGTGATGGACAGGGAAGACTGGGGTGCTGCAATCCATGGGGTTGCAAAGAGTCAGACATGACTGAGGAACTGAAATGAGCTGATAAGCAACATTGCCATGAACACACGTTTTCATGCAGGAGAAAGAAGAATAAAACTTTTGGCATTTGAAAAGGATAATCTTTCTTCATAAAATGGAAACATGAAGAATGCTGAAACAGAAAGTGAAACGGAACAAGAGGGAAAAGACATAACAGTTCTGCATGATCCTCATTCAAACTTGAAATTCAGAACATACCCTGAATGGAGAATGCAACACAGAAGTTCCTGAAGACTAGAAAAGGCTTCCTTAGGGATGTCAATGTATTTCCAAGATGCAGCATTTATCTTTATTTGACATTGAGTCCAAATGTCTCAAAAGATCTAATCAACCTGGAGATATGAAAAAGACCTGCCTTGCTGGTCACTCTGAATTCCAAGCCTTTCCTTTATGTTCAGCTGTTCTCTTGGCCTAAGCACACACTTGAACAGAGAGAGAACAGAATAAGAAACATATTTTCTTGGGTATCTCTAATTGGAAATAGCACAAAGAGAAAAAGAGGCTTTATCACATTATTCCCAAATGAAAATGTTCTCTGATAGCATTCCCCACAATATATTCTATTGGCATTCATGGATGGGCACTTGGTAGGGAGCCTTAGGCTGCACATTGTATGGTGAAGAACATCACTGACATCCAACTCAGTGATCTCGGTCACAGCTCAAATATTAAATATTTTCCCACCAGAATGCTAGAGCCATGAACTGCTTAAATAGTCCACTGAGGTAATGTACTGGCTCTGCTCTCTGGATATAGAGGTTCTCACTAGTGTGTGCAGTAGATGGGGGAGTGCACAGAGCAAGCTGGGTTTGTTACTGAGGGATCCCAATGAATACAATTTTTAGTGAAACAAAAAAGAAAGGAAAGGAAGGAAGGAACAAAGGAAGGAAAATATGATGGGAAAGTGAAAGAAAGGAGGAAGAAAGGGAGAGACAGGGGAAGACAGAAGGAAAGACGGAAAGAGAAGGAAAAAGTAGCTTTCTATAGGAAGAGATAGGAAATCTGCATTTTGTAGGCTGTCAGTCAATTGTTAACAACTAAACTAGTGTCTCTGGGTGTGCCAATTGATCATGTATATGGTTTCAATAAAAAATGCTAATTGTAGCAAATATTCAAAAATGCATTGAAGTAAAAGTCATGGTTTATTTGCCTTTTCAGCGACAATGATGTTTTCTACAAAGCAGAACAATTATCAGTTTAAAGAATAGTTGATTCTTTTCCTGAGTAACATTTTATTCAGAGGACTTTATTAAAACCTTTATGTACAAGAAGAGGATAGCAGGATATTCCAATTTGACAAAATAAATTTTAAAAGTTTACTGAACTATAAATCATAAATTAATAATACTATTTTTATTTTGAAAATGCTTTTAAATATAATTGAAGCATTTAAAAAACTCTGACACTTCAACCCTACCATACCTCCCCACACTATTATCATATAGTCTAAATAATTCTATTTGTTCAAGATAGAAATATTTAAATCATTCCACTCTGCTATATTAATTAAGGAGCTGATCAGAAAGAACTAAGCAGCTGACTGTCCACAATTTGTAATATTTTGCTGGTTTTAATCAGCATCAAACAAAGAAGGCCATCTTGATTTTCAGAAACAGAACATGTAAACAACTATTCTGCTCTATTTTATTTTTACAACAATGCATGTATCATGATGAATTACTAACTCAATAAAGAGCAATATGGTATAATGGAAAGGACCAAGGGATTTAATGTCAAAAGACCTTTTTTTTTGAGTCCTGGCTCTGCAATTTACTAGATATGTGACCTCAGGCAATTGATTTAATCTAGCTGAATGCATTTCTTGCTGTGCATACCTCTTGTGGGGATAAAATGGGGTAATGTCTATGAATGTCTATTCCGCCCGACAGTAGGCATGGAATGGTCAAAAGGCTGTCCTCTGAGCTCCAGCAGCCAGGGAGAGTGTTTCAACAGCATCACACGGGCGTGTCATAGTGCCGCATAAAGGAGGAATCAGTTTTCAACTTCAGCCTCAAAAAGAAGTTACTTTTCAGCCCAAGAGAGTACAAAATAATCCTCCCCATGCCTCAGTATGGTAGAAAGAACACTGCAGATGAGAGATGGAATACAGACATAAAACAGATCACCTTTTCTCCTAACTGTAGAAAGAAAAGAAATACCACTCCTGAAGCATTAAATTATTACAACAGACATAATCCAATACAGATGGGAAGAAATAAACTACTACAGAAATCAACTTTTAAAAGAGTGGGTGCCAGAATAAAATGTCAACAATGGCAACAGAAAGGTCTGAGATAATTTTACATATATTAAGGACTGGGATAAAATAAAATAATCCTTGATATATTAATATATGGATGAGGAAATAATCATAGTAGTTAAGAATTAAGTACATTTGAAAGATAAGAAATCCATATCATATCAGAAATATGTATATACATACATATGTATATCAACATGTATACACATATATGTAATATAGTAACACATATAAAATTTATTATATACTAAAAGAATTACAGATTTCATTCAGGGTTCAATCAGTCTTACCTGTTACATCGGCCCTCCCCCAAATTTCTGAGTTAATTAATGTATTCTCTGGATATTGTTATAATATATAACTCTACTTAGAAGGCAAAGTTTCTACCTTAGAATTTCAGATAGGCTATTAAATCCCAGTTGCAAACTTTTCAGTAAACAATTTCATTTAGTGAATTCTGGCTATTTCTGTTTGGAGATGCTACACACAATATTTAGATAAAAATAATCTAGAAGCTTGCTTGAAGGTTTAGTTATCCCAAACCGTATCTCAGCTACTGAAACATCCTTGACCAAAAGTTATCCTCCACTGTCTGGCAATATATTTGAGAAAAAGCTCTGAAAGATATGCCCATGAAAAGGAAATCAAGTTTCTCTTAAGCAAATATATTTAAATCTGAAAAGTGAAAGTGTTAATCTACGCTCAGTCATGTCTACTCTTTGCCATCCCATGGCCTGTAGCCTATCAGCCTCCTCTGTCCATGGAATTCTCCAGGAAAGAATACTGGAGTGGATAGCCATTTCCTTCTCCAGGGGGATATTTACATATTCACATATATAAAGTATGGGCTTCCCAGGTGGCACTAGTAGTAAAGAACCTGCCTGCCAAGGCAGGAAAATAAGAGATGCAGGTTTGATCCTTCGGTCAGGAAGATCACCTGGAGGAGAGCACGGCAACCGACTCCAATATTCTTGCCAGGGAAATCCCAAGGACAGAGGAGTCTGGTGGGCTACCATCCACAGGGTCACAAAGAGTTGGATACGACTGAAGCAATTTAGCACATATGCATATATATAAAGTATATTTACATATATTCCTGGGAAATATATTTATACTTGTTAACTATGAGCCTAATAACATTTGAAAGCAAGGAAAACATTTTTAAGAAATGCCCTTTAATGTAATTTGGTTTCTTTTTGTGTTTTCAGGTGAGGAACTTTTTTCTACAAAGAATTCCTGTAAGAACTTTTCAGAAGACAAATGAAAGGGCTAATTAACCCAAATAGAACTGCTCTTTTTCCAGGAAGTCAGTCAGTTCAGCTGCTGAGTTATGTCCGACTCTTTGCAACCCCATGGACTGAAGCATTCCAGGCTTCCCTGTCCATCACCAACTCCCAGAGTTTGCTCAGTACTTCCTTCCAGGAAGTATTCTCTGACAGTGCCTCCAAGAATCTACCCACTTTGGACACCAGAAGAATTACTGCATTCTTTGTGTTGGAAATAGTAAGAAAGCTTTCCTATTTAGTACCTGAAGAGGTTCTTTCAATTTCTATTTTATAAGGACAGTGTAGTAAGAATTTCCTTGTTCCGTAAAATAAATGGTATATTGCTATCAATAGCTAATATATCCATAAATGCTGTCTGGAAGACAATAAATACATGTGCCTGGTTCTAATGCTTGTAATGCTGTGAGCCCCTCCTCACTGAGTAGGTGAACCATTCCCAGAAGTGGCCGGTGCTGCCTCTCCAGCTCTGGTCTCAGCCTCCTTTCAGCCTTCCTATTTCGTGTTCTTTATTGCTCTCCTCTGTGCTTCACAATTATCAGGTTATTTTCTAAAACCACTGTTAATAAGTAATTACAGAGCACACACATCCACTCTGTCTTCAAGCGGTCACGGCTCTATTTAGAGAGCGTATGTGGACATCTACAGTTTTGTTTTGGTTGTTTCAGCCTCAAATAGAACTTTACATTTGTGTGTTCAACTGCTCTTGTTTTCTTGCATGTCTGTTCATAATTGATATTTCATCAATCTGTATAAACTAGAACTGTCATTAAAATTCTTTAGTACTTTCCTCTAGTGTAAATGCACAGAAAACACACAGATCTCTTTAAATGGTTTTAAAGAGGAATTTCCTTCCTAACTGCTATGTGGAAATGCTTTTCCTTGAATAGGAATTATTAACACTTATTGGATGATTACTATGAGCCAGACACTCTTCTAGGTTTTTTTTTTTTACATATACACTTCATTTTAATACTCATAATAGGCCTATAAAAGAAATATTCTCTTTCACAGGTAGGAAACCTAATGCCTAGAGAGGCCAGGTGACTTGTACAGGATCATACAACCAGACAGTGCTGGGATAAAAATTTGAGCCCAGGTGCTTGGACTCTAGAGTCCGCATTATAATCTGTACATTGTCTTGAAAGCATTTGTCTTATGCAGTTGTTTCCAATGCTCCCTAACAAGTGCCCTCCAGTGAAATGACTTGCTTCTGGAGCTGAAATTAATAGCCAGCTGATCCAGTTATTTGCTCTTTAATTGTACTTGCCCACAACATTTACACGGATCTGATAAAGATATTGATCACTTAAGGCCCATGAATATCCAGCTCTTTTTCATGTAGCACCATGTAGCAGTTCTTTTTTCTTCCTGCCTTATACAGAAGTCTAAGTTGATATTAAAAGGTTATGGTAGCATGAAACCTGCTTTCAGACAATCAGCTTAAGTCACTGGCTCTTCAGTGTTATCCTATTTATACCAGTTCATTATATTGTACTTAATATGAAATTACAATGACTCACTCATAAGTGCAGCTTTCTTAGACTTAATTAGACACTGAAGAATTATTAAACATTTGACAGCATATTGTACATTTGATCTCAGTATTGAATTCTCATTGATATTAATGCACATACAATGTAATATAACATGTTCATCTGACTATGAGCTTATGTAATTTTTCTCAATTTAACAGCTTTTCGGATGCCCGATTCTTTTAGATATTTGGCACATAAATGTCTTCTAACAAGTTTGATGTTACTCTTAATTAAAGATAAGACAATTTTAACAAGTAAAGAACAGCATAAAGACTATTTCAATTAAGGGAAAGTCATCTGTGTTCCAAATTTCAAGTCTTCCCTTAACTATATGAAATATTTTAGGTGTTACTTAATTATATCAGTTTTCTCATCTCTAAAAATCAATTTATTAAACAAGATAGTTCCTATCCTATTTTAGCACTAAAATATAGTGATTTAGCAAACGGTTTTTATAGATGCCAACATACAAAGAGTCATCTTATTTAATCAGAGGTCTGGTTTCACCAAATTCCAGTACGTCAGAGCCCTTGTCAATCGTTTAATAGGCAGAAGATATGAATTCCACTTGGGTCAGTCTTATAATATTTCTTTCTCATTTATTAACAACTTGAAAATACTTATTTGCCAAAAGACACAACTGAATAGGAATATGGATAAATTGGAATTAGATAGCATTTTACAAGAATTAAGATCTGTGTCCAGATAATTTTACTCATGAATAAATGATTCTTTTACTATGGAGAATATATTTAAACAACTGTATAAGTGGCACAGAAATATGTAAGTATTTAACTTGGCTCATACACGGTGTCAGCAGTACCACCAGCAGGACATATTGCCCTGTGGAATGAATCTTTTAGTTTAAACATGTTCTTAACCTTCTTGGAGTTATTAGATCTTGAAGAAATGATTATTAGTAGAAAAAAAATGTTAACTTTCTACAATCTAATATGCAATCATATACAAATGTAGCATAATAAACTGTTTTTATTACAATTTCATCATCTGAATGGAAATTATAGTGTTAGCACTTTCAAGAGATGGTTCTATCTGCATGCACAGTGAGGAAGACTCGGCATAATGGTCTGTAAGGCATATCGAATTTATTCTGGGAGGTAGTTAAAGGTCTTTTAAAGGTCTTACTCCACTTGTGAAATGAATTTCTTATCGTGTATGAATTCTGAGTGTAACACATCCAGCCCCTTGAAGTGGGGTTTGTTTTCAATAAGAAGATAATAGCTAAAGAATTTCACTACTGTACATATAGGAGAAAGATTTTTTAAATAAAGAAAAAATATACCTTCTATGATTATCAGCATTAGAAACAATACATAGAAAAGCATTTAGGACAAATCACATACATTTACCCATAGAAAGAAGGAAATATAAAGGCTGAAATTTGACCATCAGGAATAAACTACATCTAGACTTTTAAGAATGATGGGAGAGGGTGGGCACAGTATTTTTCCCTCTCTGGAATACACGTGAGAGATAGATAAAAAGATGTACTAAAAGCACATTTTCTTTTGCCGTGAGTTCATCATCACCAAGTTTTCATGTATAATATTGCTTTAAAATATATGTTTTATGAGATTAACACACTGAACTTCTTATGCCTGCATCATATGAAGATTTCTAAAGACAGTATTTGTTAAACTTCACAACCATATCAACACTGTTAATACTATTATTGTCATCATCGTCAACCCTATTATTATAGGTGAAGATACTGAGGTATATAGAGGTTGAATAGTTTACTTGTTTAGCAGACATTATTGAATTTCTACTATGTGTCATGTTCTTCACTAGTCCCATAATGAGGGAGAAACTGTCCTCATGCAGATAAAAAACTGAGGGAAAAAATAAGTCAAAAAATAATAGCAATTAAAATAAAATTTGATCATCTAAAAGTTATGATCCCAATACTGCTGCTAAATCACTTCAATCGTGTCCGACTCTGTGCGACCCCATAGAGGGCAGCCCACCAGGCTCCCCCGTCCCTGGGATTCTCCAGGCAAGAACACTGGAGTGGGTTGCCATTTCCTTCTCCAATGCATGAAAGTGAAAAGTGAAAGTGAAGTCACTCAGTTGTGCCCGACCCTCAGCAACCCCATGGACTGCAGCCTTCCAGGCTCCTCTGTCCATGGGATTTTCCAGGCAAGAGTACTGGAGTGGGGTGCCATCGCCTTCTCCAGATCCCAATACTAGACATTTTGTAAACATAATTGAAATATTTTAATTGTTGATATAACAACTTCACACTTCTTGCTGTTAAGTCGCTTCAGTTGTGTCTGACTCTGTGCGACCCCATAGACGGCAGCCCACCAGGCTCCGCCGTCCCTGGGATTCTCCAGGCAAGAACACCGGAGTGGGTTGCCATTTCCTTCTCCAGTGCATGAAAGTGAAGCATGAAAGTGAAGTCACTCAGTCATGTCCAACTCTTCGCAACCACATGGACTGCAGCCCACCAGGCTCCTCTGTCCATGGGATTCTCCAGGCAAGAGTACTGGAGTGGGGTGCCATTGCCTTCTCCTCACACTTCTTAATATACCAAAATATAATCACCATGAAGTATAGTGGTTTGTTTCATTATCTGCTATGCTCACAACTCCCAGAGTGGTACCTGGCACATAACAGATCCCCTTAAATATTTGGTTGAATAAGTTAACTGTTGAATAAAAATTACTATTTTTTCTTATGTTCTTATTCCCCTCTACCCATCCATCCTAAAAAGAAAAATCTACAGTTTGGGCATTACATTTTGTTCATTATATGAGATTAGTCAAGAGTTGCTGAATACACAGGGAAATAAATAAATCCTGAATAATTGAATGTTTATGACCAATTTGGAAGTATTGCAGTGATTGATAAAGCTTACAGATGAAAGTACTCATACTCATTTTTATAATTTAGTTTTTATTACAATGACATAAAAAATGTCTTATACACAATTCTCTTATTTTCTGGGTTTCAACATTTTGTCTTATTTTATAGTTATTTCAGGTACCATCATATTCCAACTGATACTGTCCTCACACCTTGGTTTTCTATCATGTTTGGCAGCCCTATACTGATGAAATAGATCAACCAAATTAAAACACAAACTAATGGAAAGGAATAACAGCAGAAATGTTAACAAAGAGGAAATATGTTTCATAAAAATATTATTACACCTTCAACTACAAAGATAGATATCATCTGCTTCAGACATTTATATATTCTTTCAAAAGGTAAAAAATCAAACTGAACAGTGCTTTTAGTTTCCAATTGTTTAAGATTAGAGCTCTGGTAAATTCCCTCCATTAAAGGTTAAATGATGGAAAATTTGAATTACTAATCCATGATAATATAGCTAGGAATAAAATACAATTCCTGTTTTCTTAATTTCACGGTGTAGCTACTACTCTTACGTAGCTTTGTTTATAAAACTGTTCCAGTGAGTGAAAGATGAAACCGCCAACTGGAAACATAGGGTTTTCTTTTCATTATCTGATGTCTGGCCTCTGCCTTATGCTCCCTGGAGCTATTGAATACTGTGAGTCAATCAAAGTAAACACTTTCAATTTTAAAATATTTATCATTTCATGAATGAGTGCTGTGATGAACATCCCATTTGTGTTTCCTTGTATGCCTGCTGTGTGTTCCTCTAGAGAATACACCAAGAATTGGAGTCAAATATCAATACCCACAAACTCATCCAGAATGGCTATTCCAATTTGTATTTCCATCACATTCTTTCAGAGTTATTTCTTTTATCCTTTGCTAACACTTGATTAATACACTTTTTCTTTCTTTCTTTCTTTTTTTACAAATATGACATTTAGAAAACATCCATTGGTTCTTTAATTTGCATATAACTGATTACAAATAAGATTGGATACTTTTAAATATATATCAATCAGGTACGTTCCCTTTTCTGAAAATACTCCGTTCATATTGTTTCTATTAACATTTTTTTCTTTTTGTTGTTATTAGTAGGAATTCTTTATATTATTTAAATGTAAACTGCCTTATTTGTTCCAAAAGTTCCAAATATTCTGTCTCATCTGCTACTTGTATGCTATTTTTATTTAGAGGTATAGTCATATGTGTACATATTTTTCTTTTTGCATTTTGTGTCTATGAGAAGACTTACCACTTCAAGTTCAAAACATAGCTTCCTGTATTATTTTCTAAGAAATTACAGGCTTTTGAAAAGGTCTTTATCCATCCTATATATTAGACATTTAAATTAGTACATATTTTCATGTGTGTGAACAACTTTCCCAGTACCATTTATTATATAATACAGTACTTTATCCACTGACTGTCAGGCCATGATTATAAAGTACTAAAATTTTCCTGTGTACATAGGTTAGTTTCTTTACCACATTCCTGTATAAATATTATCTAGTTAATTTTTAATCATAACTTATGTAACCCTGCTGCTGCTGCTAAGTCACTTCAGTCATGTGCGACTCTGTGCGACCCCATAGAGGGCAGCCCACCAGGCTCCCCCGTCCCTGGGATTCTCCAGACAAGAACACTGGAGTGGGTTGCCATTTAACCCTACATTTCAGTTATTACTTTATTCTTCAATGCTTTTACATCTTTATTCTGTCTGCTGCAACTGTATTTCTTTGTTGAAATATTCTGAGAAATCTGTGGTGGTAAGCTTTCTGAGTCATGGTAGGCCTGAAGATGTCTTGATTTTAACCGCATTGAATGGCCATTTGACACTTGACTGGGTTTAAAATGCTAGTTAAAATTCCCTCCCAACTCATTCTATCCATTCTTCTTCTGTTCAGCGTCACTGATGGGAATTTGATGGCAATTTGATTCTCATATATTTGTGGATAATATGGGCATCTTTCCTTCTGTCTCACGCTAAAGAAGTTTTAGGGTTCCTCTTTTAGGTCTTCTCTTACTTGCTGTTGTTCTTAGGAAATAGCATTATGAGTTTACTCACAAAATTTGTTTTCCTGAGTTTTTTTTTAAAAATTACTTCTACTGAGAACTTAACAAAACACTCCAGTCTCAGAACTTGTGTCACTCCTGAGTTTTAAGACATTCTACTTGCTTTCTCTTCATTGTACCTATTTTTTGTTTTCCAAACTGTTACTGAATTGATTTTGTGAATTCTCAATCCATCCTACATAAGTATTTTCTTGAATGTTGTGTATATTTTTGTATTTTATGCTGCATTCTGGGAATACTTCTTGTCTCATTCAACCACAAACTAATTTTCTCTCGCCTAAATCCATTCTGTCATTCATCCCAACAATTTAAGTTTTATTGCATACCAATAATCAAATTGTCCATTTCAATGACTTCTGCTACTTCTTTTATTTCTGTCAGAAAGTAAATACAATTTATTTTAGAGCCCTCTACAGCTTATACTTATTACCTCTGCTTACTTGGATGTGCTATTTTTTTGAGTTGACATTATTCATTCATGATATTGGCTTTCCTTGATTCTTATTAGTTTTTTTTTTTTTTAATTGTACACATTTTTCAGAGTTGAAGTGTTTTTCTAGGCTCCATTTCTATGGTCTACTTAGAAATGGCCCACATCATGGCTTTTGCTTTTGTATGTTTTAGTGAGAGCGGTTCTGGGGCATGCCCACCAACTGTGATAAGCCTTGTGGCTTGCTTCTGCCCTTCACTTCTCACAAGCATTGACTATGTACCTGAGCCAATATTCATTCTTTAATTCAATGTTCTACTTCCACCGCCCCCACCTTAAGGAATCTCAAATATTCCACTGTTGCTGTTTGTTTCAAGATGTACAAAAGATTCCTGGTGGCTCAGCCATAACAATTCCACCAGTCTCGCCATTATTTTCTCCTGGGCCTTCTCTACCTCCAAGTACCCACCATCCCTGGGAAGACACATTCCTACTATCACTACCACTTTTGCTATAGTATGTGAGTTGCTCAGTTGTGTTTACTCTTTGCAACCCTATGGATTGTAGCCCACCAGGTTCCTCTCTCCATGGAATTCTCCAGGCAAGAATACTGGAATAGGTAGCCATCCCTTCTCCAGAGGACCTTCCCAACCCAGGGATCGAACCTAGGTCTTCTGCATTGAAGGGTTCTTTACTGTCTGAGCCACTAGGGAAGCCCTTCTATAGCAGCATCCTTCATAAATCTTAAGCTACAGTTTTCTTCTTTAATTAAGTACCGTCTGCTTTTAAAATCTGTAGTATTTTTCACAACTTACAGTCTACCATAGTCTCCCTGTTTTACAGAAATGATTATGAATATTGGAAGCAGGTGGCACTGGTGGTAAAGACCCATCTGCCAATGCAGGAAACATAAGACACTGGTTCGATCCCTGGGTCAGGAAGACTCCCTGGAGAGGGCTGGATGGCAACCCACTTCAGTATTCTTGCCTAAAGAATCCTATGGACAGAAGAGCCTGGTGGGCTAAAGTGACTTAGCATGCCTTGGAAACATATGTTTTCTCTCTTTTATATCGATTTGAGGGAAGTAAGGGAGGCAATAGAGTATGCTCCAGACATGTTCCTTTATATAGAACATGTATTTTTTAACTTTCTCAGAAGAGCATAGAATAACTCAAATTCACAATAAGATGTAAATAGTTGATATCACCAACACAAAGAGAACAGTGCCTCACTTATTTGATATTTGAACTTAAGCAACTTGCCTTACTACTCTAAGTCCATCTTTCTCATCTATAAAATTATGATGGTTGCTCCACTGTAACAGCTTTTCCTCAATTTAGAATCCTTTGGAAACCCTTTCAAACTATCTATGGGAAAAGACCAGTTTGTGGTTGTTGCTCTTTGTTTTTAATTTCTAATATCTCTCAGACTGATTAGTTTGGTAGCTCAGTCATGTCCAACTCTTTGCAACTCCATGGACTGAAGCACATTGGGCTTCCCTGTCCAGCACCAACTCCCAGAGCTTACTCAAACTCATGCCTATTGAGTTAAAAGCATCAATTCTTCAGCACTCAACTTTCTTTATAGTCCAACTCTCACATCCATACATGATTACTGAAAATAACATAGCTTTGACTAGATGGACCTTTGTTGGGAAAGTAATATCTCTGCTTTTTAATATGCTGTCTAGGTTGGTCATAATTTTTCTTTCAAGGAGCAAGCGCCTTTTAATTTCATGGCTGCAGTCACCATTTTCAGTAATTTTGGAGTCCCCCGAAATAAAGTCTCTCACTGTTTCCATCATTTCATCTATCTGCCATGAAGTGATGGAACCAGATGCCATGATCTGAGTTTTCTGAATGTCGAGTTTTAAGCCAGCTTTTTCACTCTCCTCTTTCACTTTCATCAAGAGGCTCTTTAGTTCTTCTTTGCTTTCTGCTATAAGGGTGGTGTCATCTGCATATCTGAGCTTATTGATATTTATCCCAATAATCTTGATTCCAGCTTGTGCTTTTGTTAAATACATAGCCATACAATTGTATTTCCTGGTGATGCCAACTGTTACTAAAGTTTCTAAATGCTCACTTTCACCTTTTCTACTTAGCTCACTGAGAACCAGGAAGACAGATGCACTTTGTGTGGGACCATTCTCTTAGCTATAGGACTGGCTTCTTTCAGTGGAAACCCAGGCTGCATCTTCTGCTATGCCCTAACCGCCAACAGTATGCACTATCTGAGGCTCACCATGTACTCCTGGGGTATCAGATGATCTGTAGTTCCCAGAGCAAGCTCTGGACCCCTACATTATTATGCACGTGTACTTACTGGATAAAATTGCTTGCTAAAGCAATAATCTCCCATTCATAATTTGTCTTTTTAAAAAAACTGCTCTTAAGTACCATCTCATTTTAAGGACTTTGTGACTTTCTGAGATAAAGATGTACCTTCTTCTCTCTAGTTTCACTCATAATTTTCTTTACCTACTGTGATACCTCGTGTCTTTACAGTTTTTAATCTGTATACCTGCTTGGTTGACCTCTTTCTATCAGAGGATTAATTTCCCTGTACTGCTTGTGAACCTGTTTCTTTGTATCTTGAGAGCAATGGCATAGTTGAAAATGTTAAATAATTGTGTGTTTAGAAATAAATATAAGTAAGTATCAACAGTATGTTTTATATTTGCTTTAGAACATAAATATACACTGCCTTAATTTTTCTACTATAAACTTATTTGTATAAACATGCTTTTTCAACAAGATGACTCTTGTTTTTATTCAGTCCTTAGAAACTCATCCGTTACTCTGTTATTGTCTCCTCCCTTGTCTCTCTGGTCATTCCTCTGGAACATATATTCAACTTATATTGGACTTCATCATTTATTCTCTGAGGTTTTAAAAATTCATATTTATTTTCTATTGTTTTATACTTTGTTCACCAATATGCTTGATTTCCTTAGTACACTAAACTTGTCTTCTAATTATTTTCCAATTTTTAATTTTATTGACTATAATTTTTCATCTCCAGACTTGCTATGTGTAATACAATCCTGCTATTATATGATAAAAAAAAAGTGCTCAAAAATTCAATCATATTAAATATGGGACTGGGTTATTTCAAGAGAAATGTGTCATAAGTTGCTGTGTCTAGCACAAGGATTAAAGCCCTCTCCCAGGTCCAATACCTTCATAAACCATTCAGTTAAACTCCTCTTCATCAACTTGAATTTGAAGTGCTTCTTTATTTCCAGCATTCAAGAATTGTTCTTTCATATTTTTAACATTTGTTAAGTAAATAGTAAATTGTTACATGTTCTACCTTGTTGCTGTAATGTATGTGGGTTTGGTATGTGGGAGTTTATCACGTCAATTCTCTTTACCAAATTAACTAGAAGTTCTATTTTCTCTTGCTATCGTGTGGACTATCATGTGTATTCTAGGCTGGAAACTTATCCCCTGTATCCTGTTCACCATAAGGGCCAGAGTGAAGCCAGGTGTTCTGAACAAATACATGCAGACTTTGATGTAATAATTCTGCACAAAGACATCCATTTGATGCCTGCATTAACTCTCTCCTGAGTTTGACTAACTCATGAGATTATTTAAGTGTAAACTTGTATTAAGGCTTTTTAGGTATTTCCTATCCCTTCCTAAATATATTGTAATATAATATTTTGAGAACACATTTTCATTGCAGTAAATTTACCGACAGTTGGCAGTCATGTATGTTAGAATTTCTGCTTCTGCAACCTATTTGTTTCATCCACAATTTTTGTTAAGTGAATATTTTGGATATCTGCTATCTTGGACAGTATTCCTGATATAATAAATGAGAGTTTCCAATAAGAAAAACATAATTTACTTCAATGGTGACTGTTTATTTGGAATTAATATAGTTTCCTCATTTAACTTTTTATTACATATTAAAATGGTACTACAGTAACTTTGGGGGAATAACAGGACGATTATAAAAGATTCTTTCTTTACATTTAAGAATAACAAAAATTTCAGTAAGAAAGTAAAAATGCATAGCAGTATTTATGGTGATAGCATGCTAGTGCATATCACATGCTATGAATGAGCAATCCAGTGATACAGACAAAGAAGAGATCAAAAATCCACAGCTACTGTTCTACCCTAGAAGCTATATAGAAGGACACAACTAAACATTATCTTGAAAATACGCATTGATATCCTACAAACAACTTGAACGGAAACAAACTGAGAGGTATAACTAGAGCATTCAGAAGAAAATGCCATTAACTTGAAAAAAATAGAAACCCACCAAAACCAGGAAAGTTACCAGGTCTCATCATTATTCCTGGATGGAAAGAAGGTAGAGATAAAACAATGCATACTAAATCAGTGCTATTAGTTTCTCCAACTTTAAGTAAGCAATTATACAAACAAAACAATAAAGCAAAGCAAATGAATAAACAAAAAAACAAGTTCCTGAGAGAGGCAAATTAAGTATGGAGAGATTCACATAGAGTCCCAGATCACGCTGCACTCTTGTAAAGAGAAGTATTGGTGATATGAACCAAAGGATTTACTTTATCTGCTAGAAGGAAATGAGAGTTAAAGATTTCTACGATAGTAGGAATGAAAGGATTTTTTTTTCATTTCTAGATTGTCACTTGGGGTCTTCTGAGAAACAACACTAGGATGGGATTAAATGTAGATTTAATCGAATATCACTAAGAGACACGATAAGAAGAGAACCAGGAGTCTGGGAGAGGTGTCAGATCATGAGGCAACTCAGATTTGGAGTAAACGAGAGACGGAGAGAAGATTGTCAGTAGTATCCCAGACTGTTAGGCAGTTTAAGGGAGATTCAGAAAGACTATCAGGGAATCCTTAAGCCAAATATGGTCATCACTGGGATCCCATATCTTCCAGAAATAGCCTCACCTTAGCACCCTTTCATGCTCAGTCACTGGGTGAAAGAAGCAATAGGAAGCATGACTCAGACTAAATGTAGCAATGAAGTTCAGATCACAGCAGCTGGGACACTTGGCCAATTTTCTACCATTTCTTATAATGGGAAATTTGCAAGGTGCATTTTCATGACTACCAAAAAGGTTATATGCAAAACTCTGCAGCAAATGTCATATTTGATAGTTTAAAAAGAGGCATTCCCTTTAAACTTAAAAGAAATAACAGTATACTGATGATCTTGGCCAATGCAATATGACAGGTAAAGTAAGAAGGAAAAAATGAGAAATAAAAGACACAACTATTAAAATTTATAGACAATATGGTTGCCTAGCTATTAAATCCAAGTGAATGCATTTTAAAATTCTTAAATCTAATAATAGAATTCAGCAAGTTAACTGGGTAAAAAAAAAAAAAAAAAAAAACCAGCATGGAATAATCCTGTATAGAAGCATATCCAAATATAAAATGTAGTAATAAAATAAGAATTTTACAACAGTAGCAGAAAAAAAAGAGTAATAATTCTAATAAAAGATCCAAACTCTCCAACAAGAAGTGCACGAGTAGGAGACAACTATAAGAAAAATATTGCATAAAACACAAACATGAGGTACCACTTCACACCAGTCAGAATGTCTGCAATCCAAAAATCTGCAAGCAATAAATGCTGGAGAGGGTGTGGAGAAAAGGGAACCCTCCTACACTGTTGGTGGGGATGCAAACTAGTACAGCCACTTTGGAGAACAGTGTGGAGATTCCTTAAAAAATTGCAAATAGAACTACCTTATGACCCAGCAATCCCACTGCTGGGCATACACACTGAGGAAACCAGAATTGAAAGAGACACATGTACCCCAATGTTCATCGCAGCACTGTTTATAATAGCCAGGACATGGAAACAACCTAGATGTCCATCAGCAGATGAATGGATAAGAAAGCTGTGGTACATATACACAATGGAGTATTACTCAGCCAGTAAAAAGAATACATTTGAATCAGTTCTGATGAGATGGATGAGACTGGAGCCGATTATACAGAGTGAAGTAAGCCAGAAAGAAAAACACCAATACAGTATACTAACACATATATATGGAATTTAGAAAGAGCAATGATGGCCTTGTATGCACAACAGCAAAAAAGACACAGATGTGTATAACGGACTTTTGGACTCTGAGGGAGAGGGAGAGGGTGGGATGATTTGGGAGAATGGCATTGTAACATGTTACTATCATGTAAGAATCGAATCGCCAGTATATGTCCGACACAGGATACAGCATGCTTGGGGCTGGTACATGATGATGACCCAGAGAGATGTTATGGGGAGGGAGGTGGGGGGGGGGTTCATGTTTGGGAATGCATATACACCCGTGCTGGATTCATATCAATGTATGGCAAAATCTATACAGTATTGTAAAGTAAAATAAAGTAAAAATTAATTTAAAATGAAAAAAAAAGATGGAAGCTGAAGTCTTTTTGCAAATTAAACGGGTGTGACATTTCAAAAAAAATAAACTAAAGAGAATTGAAGAGAAAAAAAAAAACACAAACAAATGGAAGCTAAACAATATGCTACTAAATAATCAATGGGTCATTGAAGAAATCAAGAAATACCTGAAGACAAATGAAAATGAAAACACAAATATAAAAAACTATGGGATGGAACAAAAAGTGCTCTAAGGAAGTTTATTGTGATAAAAGTCTAACTCAGGAAACAGAAAAAAGTCTCAAACAGTCTAACTTTACACATAAAGTAACTCAAAAACAAGAACAAAAAACTCCAAAATTAATAGAAGAAACCATAAAGCAGAAATAAGTGAAATAGAGACTAAAAACCAATGGGAAAGATAAATGAAACTAAGAGCTTGTTCTTCAAAAAGATAAAATTGACAAACTATAACCAGACTCGTCAATGCGAAAAAAAAAAAAAGGGCTCACATCAATAAAATCATCAATGAATAAGGAGTCCCAACCAATACCACAGAAATACAAAGGAACATAAAAGATTATTACGAATAAATACAAGCCAATAAAATGGACAACCTAGAAGAAATGGATGAATTCCTAGGAATGTACAAGTTCCCAAAACTGAACCAGGAAGAAATAAAACATACAAACAGACCAATTATCACCAGTGAAATTCAATCAGTAATAATAACAATAAACTCTCAACAAACAAAAGTCTAGGATCAGATGACTTCACAGGTGAATTCTACCAAACATTTTAAGAGTTAATATCTGTCATTCTCAAACTATTCTAAAACATTGCAAAGGAAGTAACCATTCCAAACTCATTCTGTGAGGCCAGCATCACTCTGATATTAAAACCAAAGATAAAACAAAAAACAATTATAAAACACAGGTAAAAATTATGAATATAGATGTAAAAATTCTCAATAAAATTTTAGCAAACCAAATACTATAGTAACAATATATTAAAAGGATCATATACCATGATCAAGTGGAATTTATCCCAGGGATGAAACAATGTTCAATATCCATAAATCAATAAATATGATATACCACATTAGCAAGTTAAAAAATAGAAATCATCTAATCATCTCAATAGATGCAGAAAAAGGTTCTGAAAAAAATCAACATCAATTTATGGTAAAAACTCTCAATAAGGTGGGTATAGAGGGCATTCACCTCAACATAATAAAGGACATATATCATAAATCCAGAGTTAACACCACATTGTTGGAGAAGGAAATGGTGACCCACTTCAGTGTTCTTGCCTGGAGAATCCCAGGGATGGGGGAGCCTGGTGGACTGCCGTCTATGGGGTCACACAGAGTCGGACACGACTGAAGTGACTCAGCAGCAGCAGCAGTATCACACTGAACTGTGAAAAGCTGAAAGCATTCCCTCTAAGATCAGGAACAAGACAAGAATGCCCACTCTTGTCACTTACTCAACATAGTTATTAGGAGTTCAAGCCACAGCAATCAGAAAAAAAAAAGAAATAAAATTCAAACTGGAAAGAAGAAAAAAATTAAAACTGTCACTGCTTGCTGATAACATGATGCTATACAGAGAAAATCCTAAATATGCCACCATAAAAGTACTAGAGCTCATCAATGAATTCAGTAAAGTTACAAGATACAAAATCAGTATACAGGAATCTGTTGCATTTCTAGACACTAATAATAATAAGCTACTGCTGCTAAGTCACTTCAGTCGTGTCTGACTCTGTGCAACCCCATAGATGGCAGCCCACCAGGCTTCCTCATCCCTGGGCTTCTCCAGGCAAGAACACTGGAGTGGGCTGCCATTTCCTTCTCCAATGCATGAAAGTGAAGTCGTGTAGTCATGTCTGACTCTTAGCATTCCCATGGACTGCAGCCTACCAGGCTCCTCCATCCATGGGATTTTCCAGGCAAGGGTACTGGAGTGGGGTGCCATTGCCTTCTCCAATAAGCTACTAGAAAGATATATTAAGAATATAATACCACTGTCACTCTTCTCATTTAAAAGAATAAAATATTCAGGAATAAACTTAAGTAGGAGGTAAAAGACTTGTATTTGATAAACTATAAAACACTGATGAAAGAAACTGAATATAACACAAACACATGAAAAGATACACTGCATTCATGGATTTGAAGAATTAATATTATTAAAAGAACTATACTACCCAAGGCAAACTACAGGTGAAAAGCAATTTCTATCAAAATACCAATGGCATTTTTCACAGAACCAGAGCAATCAATTATAAAATTTGTATAGAAACTCAAAAGACCTTGAATAGGCAAAACAATCTTGAGAGAGGAGAAAATTGACACTATCATGTTCTCTGTTTTCAAACCACATCACGAAGCTACAGTCATCAAAACAGTAAGATACTATTAATAGCACAAAAATAGACAAGTAGATCAATGGAACAGAGATCCCAGAAATAACCCACACTTTTATAGGCAATTAATCTATGACAAAGCAAGAATATACAATTGGGAAGAGACCATCTTTTCAATAAATGGTATTGGGAAAACTGGACAACTACATGCAAAACTATCAAACTGGACTATTATCTGACACCATACACAAGTCAATTCAAAAAGGATTACAGCCTTATACCTAAGATCCCAAATCATAGCATTTCTAAAAGAAAACATAGTATGCTCTTTGACATCAGTTTTTGTAATAGTTTTTTAGATATGTCTTTTAGACGAGGAAATAAAAGGAAAAATAAACAAATGGGGCTACAGAAAACTAAAAAGCTTTTGCACAGTGAAAGAAATTATTAACACAACATAAAGGCCACTTACTGAATGGGAGAAGGTATTTGCAAACAATATTGACACAATGTTAATATCCATAATATGCAAAGAACTCATAGAACTAGACATCAAGAAAACAAACAACTGGATTAAAAAAAATGGGCAGAGGATCTGAATAGACATTTTTTTCCAAGGAAGACATCCAGATGACCAATAGGTACATGAAAGGATGCTCAAAACCACTAATCACCAGGGAACTATAAGTCCAAAACTACAACGACATATAGATTTACACCTCTCACAATGGCTATTATCCAGAAAGCAACCAATAACAAGTGTTGCAGATGATGTGCAGAAAAGGAAACCATTTTATACTGCTGGTCGGAATGTAAATTTGTACAACCACTATGAAAAACAGTGTAGAGATTCCTCTAAAGTTAAAAATAAAACTACCACATAATCCAGAAATTCTACTCCTTTGTATTTATCTGAAAAATAAAAAACTAAGTAGAAAAGATAAACTCACTGCTACTTTCATTGCAGCCGTATTTATAATAGCCAAGATAAGAAAGAAACCACAGTGGCCATGAAGATTAGTGTATAAAGAAGTGGTGTATATACATTCAATGGAACATTAGCCATAAGAAAGAATAAAATCTTGCCATTTGTGACCAGCGACAGACATAGATGGTATTATGCTAAGTGAAATGAGTCAGAAAGAGAAAGATAAATATTACATGATTTCATTTATATGTGGAATCTAAAAACCAAAACAAATGAACAAACATTACAAAACAGAAACATAGTTATAGTTACAAATAAGAAACAATATACGGGGAAACAGTGTCAGACTCTATTTTTTTGGCTCCAAAATCACTGCAGATGGTGATTGCAGCCATGAAATTAAAAGACGCTTACTCCTTGGAAGAAAAATTATGACTAACCTAGACAGCATATTCAAAAGCAGAGACATTACTTTGCCGACTAAGGTCCGTCTAGTCAAGGCTATAGTTTTTCCTGTGGTCATGTATGGATGTGAGAGTTGGACTGTGAGGAAGGCTGAGTGCTGAAGAATTGATGTTTTTGAACTATGGTGTTGGAGAAGACTCTTGAGAGTCCCTTGGACTGCAAGGAGATCCAACCAGTCCATTCTGAAGATCAACCCTGGGATTTCTTTGGAAGGAACGATGCTAAAGCTGAAACTCCGGTACTTTGGCCCCCTCATGTGAAGAGTTGACTCATTGGAGAAAGACTCTGATGCTGAGAGGGATTGGGGGCAGGAAGAGAAGGGGACAACAGAGGATGAGATGGCTAGATGGCATCACTGACTCGATGGACGTGAGTCTGAGTGGACTCTGGGAGATGGTGATGGACAGGGAGGCCTGGCGTGCTGCGATTCATGGGGTCACAAAGAGTCAGACACGACTGAGTGAATGAACTGAACTGAAGGTTGGGGAGAGCAAAGATAAGGTAAGGTATAGGTAAGATAAGATAGGTAAGCAAAGATAAGGTAAGATAAGGTAAGGGATAGCAAAGATTGATAAGGGATATTAAGAGGTACAAGCTTCCAATGCAATATAGATGAATCATGGGTATTAAATGTACCACATGGGCGAAATATAGTCAATAAGTTTGTACTATCTTTGTATGGTGACAGACTGTAGCTAGACTTATCATCATGATCACTGCAAAGTGCCCAGAAATATCTAATCACAATGTTGTATAACAGGAACTAACATGGTGCTGTAGATCAACTATGCAAAAGAACCTAGCAAACAAACAAATTCATTTGAAAACGAGGTCAAATTCATGGTTATTAGAGGCAGGGAGTTACCAGAGGAGGGGGAATTGGATAAAGCCAGTAAAAGAGTACAAATGTCCAATTATAAGACTCTGATGCTTGGAGGGATTGGGGGCAGGAGGAGAAGGGGACGACAGAAGATGAGATGGCTAGATGGCATCACCGACTCGATGGACTAGAGTTTGGGTAAATTCTGGGAGTTGGTGATGGACAGGGAGGCCTGGCATGCTGCGATTCATGGGGTGGCAAAGAGTCAGACACGACTGAGTGAATGAAGTGAACTGAGGGATGTAATGCACATCCCTGTAATGCACGTCTCACATATGACATTACATTACATGTAATGTAATATGATTATATTCTTTGCAGCCAAATATGGAGAAGCTCTATACAGTCAACAGAAACAAGACCAGGAGCTGACTGTGGCTCAGATCATGAACTCCTTATTGCCAAATTCAGATTTAAATTGAAGAAAGTAGGGAAAACCACTAGACCATGCAGGCATGACCAAATCAAATTCCTTATGATTATACAGTGGAAGTGGGAAATGGATTTAAGGGCCTAGATCTGATAGATAAAGTGTCTGATGAACTATGGAATGAGGTTCGTGACATTGTACAGGAGACAGGGATCAAGACCATCCCCATGGAAAAGAAATGCAATAAAGCAAAATGGCTGTCTGGGGAGGCCTTACAAATAGCTGTGAAAAGAAGAGAAGTGAAAAGCAAAGGAGAAAAGGAAAGATATAAGCATCTGAATGCAGAGTTCCAAAGAATAGCAAGAAGAGATAAGAAAGTCTTCTTCAGCAATCAATGCAAGGAAATACAGGAAAAGAACCAAATGGGAAAGACTAGAGATCTCTTCAAGAAAATTAGAGATACCAAGGGAACACTTCATGCAAAGATGGGCTTGATAAAGGACAGAAATGGTATGGACCTAACAGAAGCAGAAGATATTAAGAATAGGTGGCAAGAATACACAGAAGAACTGTACAAAAAAGATCTTGACAACCTGGATAATCATGATGGTGTGATCACTCATCTAGAGCCAGACATCCTGGAATGTGAAGTCAAGTGGGCCTTAGAAAGCATCACTATGAACAAAGCTAGTGGAGGTGATGGAATTTCAGTTGAGCTGTTTCAAATCCTGGAAGATGATGCTGTGAAAGTGCTGCATTCAACATGCCAGCAAATTTGGAAAACTCAGCAGTGGCCACAGGACTGGAAAAGGTCAGTTTTCATTCCAATCCCAAAGAAAGGCAATGCCAAAGAATGCTCAAACTACCGCACAATTGCACTCATCTCACATGCTAGCAAAGCAATGCTCAAAATTCTCCAAGCCAGACTTCAGAAATAGGTGAACCATGAACTCCCTGATGATCAAGCTGGTTTTAGAAAAGGCAGAGGAACCAGAGATCAAATTGCCAACATCCTCTGGATCATGGAAAAACCAACAGAGTTCCAGAAAAACATCTATTTCTGCTTTCTTGACTATGCCAACGCCTTTGACTGTATGGATCACAATAAACTGTGGAAAATTCTGAAACAGATGGGAATATCAGACCACCTGACCTGCCTCTTGAGAAATCTGTATGCAGGTCAGGAAGCAACAGTTAGAACTGGACATGGAACAACAGACTGGTTCCAAATAGGAAAAGGAGTACGTCAAGGCTGTATATTGTCACCCCGCTTATTTAACTTCTATGCAGAGTACATCATGAGAAACGCTGGGCTGGAAGAAGCACAAGTTGTAATCAAGATTGCCGGGAGAAATATCAATCACCTCAGATATGCCAGTGACACCACCCTTATGGCAGAAAGTGAAGAGGAACTAAAAAGCCTCTTGATGAAAGTGAAAGAGGAGAATGAAATAGTTGGCTTAAAGCTCAACATTCAGAAAACGAAAATAATGGCATCCGGTCCCATCACTTCATGGGAAATAGAGGCGGAAACAGCGGAAACAGTGTCAGGCTTTATTTTTGGGGGTTCCAAAATCACTGCAGATGGTGATTGCAGCCATGAAATTAAAAGACACTTACTTCTTGGAAGAAAAGTTATGACCAACCTAGATAGCATATTGAAAAGCAGAGACATTACTTTGCCAGCTAAGGTTCGCCTAGTCAAGGCTATGGTTTTTTCTGTGGTCATGTATAGATGTGAGAGTTGGACTGTGAAGAAGGCTGAGTGCCGAAGAATTGATGCGTTTGAACTGTGGTGTTGGAGAAGACTCTTGCGGGTCCCTTGGACTGCAAGGAGATCCAACCAGTCCATTCTGAAGGAGATCAACCCTGGGATTTCTTTGGAAGGGATGATGCTAAAGCTGAAGCTCCAATACTTTGGCCACCTCATGCGAAGGGTTGACTCTGGAAAAGACTCTGATGCTGGGAGAGATTGAGGGCAGGAGGAGAAGGGGACACCCAGGATGAGATGGCTAGATGGCATCACGGACTCGATGGACGTGAGTCTGAGTGAACTCCGGGAGTTGGTGATGGACAGGGAGGCCTGGAGTGCTGCGATTCATGGGGTCGGACACGTTTGAGTGACTGAACTGAACTGAACTGAATATGACAAATAGAATTAACACTGGTGTACATTACATAAGTTAAAAGAGTTAATCCAAAGAGTTCTCATTACCAGAAAAACATATTTTTTTCTATTTGTTTAATATTGTATCTATATTAGACAATGGATGGTCACTAAACTTAGTGTGATAATCATTTTATGATGTATGCAAATAAAATGTTTATGCTGTGCACCTTGAATTTATACAGTACTGTATATCAATTATATCTCAATAAAACTGGAATAGAAAAAGAGATGTGAAATATTTGAAAGCTACTAAGAGCACAAAAGAAGATTTGAATTCATAGACTGATACGGCATAGTATTATATGACTAAAAATTATAAAGATGTCAATCTTGTTTCAATTAATACATAGACTAAATACAAGAAATATCCTAACAGAATTTGTTGAATTACAGAAAATAATTCTAAAATCAATATGAAAATGCAAAGTTATAAGGATAAACACGATACTTTTGCAGAAAATCACAGGACCACATGTCGTACTTTATCAGATTGGAGGTAAATAGAACAGGCATGTTATAGGTGCAAGATCAGCAAAATTCACAATGGCTAGAATATTGTAAAGAGAAAAGGACATAGTGTATAGATATTAGAATTAAATGTATATGAAAGGGTCAGCATTATAAATTCAGGAATCAAGAGTATATTTTAGTTTTTTTAAATAGAATCAGAACATGTATTTCTATCCATATAAAAAGATAGAATCTGAACTCACTTCAAACAAAAATAAAATAAATTACAATCTTAAATACAGAAATTTTAAAACTTTTAAACTCAGGTAACAATATGCAGAATCTTATAACCTTGGAATAGAAAAATATCTTGGAAACTTTTTACAAGATCAAAAAATCCGCTATAACAATGTTAAGATACAGTAAGAGTTTGGGAATAGCCATTTACAGTCTTAACAGAAGATTTCTATCTGAAATATTAAATTTATTGGTCCTCTAAATGAATAACAAAAAATATGTAATTCAAGAGAAGGTGTTGGCTAATATAAGAAAACGAACAACCACTCTGGAAATTATGGAAATGCAAGGTAAAACAATAAAAAGAAACCATTTGTACACACTCAAGTGGAAAATAAAAAGTCTAACATTTCTAACTATTGGAAAAAGGTTTTGGGTAAATTTAAACTTGCAGCATGCTGATTAGAAGGTAAGCTGGTACAATCACTTTGGGAAGTAATACACTGATGGGCAGTGAAGCTGAAGCTCCACTACTTTGACCACCTGATGTAATGAGCCAACTCATTGGAAAAGACCCTGATGCTGGGAAAGATAGATGGCAGGAGAAGAAGGGAACAACAGAGGAGGATATGGTTGGATGGCATCACTGACTCAATAGACATGAGTTTGGGCAAGCTCTGGGAGACTGTAAAGAACAGGGAAGTCTGGCATGCCGCAGTTCATGGGGCCTCAAAGAGCCGGACATGACGGAGTGAATGAACAACAACTCATCTGATCATAAAAAGATAACAAATTTTGAAACTGTAGCACATTTATATCTGCTGCGGCATACTAAGGGGTGGGGCAGGGGAGAACAGTGAGATGTTTTGTCTGAGTGTAGGCAATAAGGGGAAGCATTGTCTGTAAAGAACTTAAAGAAAACAATAAAACACAAAGTCAGCAGTTCTAAACAAATCAGTGATGAAATCTTCCTCCCTATGTGTACACAGTTCCCACCCATCAACTGCTTCTTCCTCTGTCCCCTCCACCTTAGTTTACCACTGCTGCTGCTGCTAAGTCGCTTCAGTCGTGTCCGACTCTGTGTGACCCCATAGATGGCCTCCTACCAGGCTCCTCTGTCCCCTGGATTCTCCAGGCAAGAACACTGGAGTGGATTGCCAATTCCTTCTCCAATGCATGAATAACACTGCAATTCCATAAAGGAATACGACAAGGAACCATTTCTGGATATTTGTTTCATAAATACACTATAAAACTATAACATTGTGGATAGCCAAACTAAATACCAACTTCCTATTAATAGAAAGTGATAGAAGGGAATGAGACAGGGAAAGAACACAAAAGTGACCTCATCTGAATTTATAATGTGTGATTTTAAAAAATGATCTGGAACAAATAAGACAAAACTATATGTGTGTGTGTGTGTGTGTGTGTATAGGAGATCACTTTCACATATTTTTTTATGAAATTCTCATTAACTTCTAAACATAATGTCCTTTTCAACCCTTTTCTCCCCCAATCTATATTTCTATACTTGTCTATTTGTTTTACAAAAATTAGTATTGGACATAAAGTGAAAAAAAGAAGCAAACAACAGTTCATGGCACCTGAATGCTTCTGCCATGATTATTATTAATACTATTTTTCACTTTTCTAGGGTAACTGGGAACTAACTGATAATTATCACTTCCACCCAAAGATATTCTTTTAACAGATTGTCATACAGTTACACTTTTCATCAAAATTTGCAAGCAAAAAATAATTAGTAAAAGCATGTTTCATTTTATTAGACATTGTAGATGAATATTTTTGAAACCATTACAAACTCATACCTAGAAAAAACTTTTTAAGATACATAAAAATGCAACAGTGTTGCCCTGAATGTCCAAAAGGGAAGTTAATATTTAAAAAACTACAATGAGATGTAGTTTTAAGTGCTAGAAGGAGAGAAAAACCAATAATATTTTGCAAAGTTTCCTTTTATGACATAGATAAAATTACAAACCTATGGTTACTCTGAAGAAAAGTCAAGATATTATCCTTTTTCAAACAGAAATATATATGAACTACCTGATACTTTCCATTATTGATTTATTTAAATCACATTCAATTAAATGGTAGATAGCAACTAGAGCTTTGTATTTTAATTAAGTATTATTAAGTTCCATATAATGAAATTGGCAGATGCTCTCTGTTTGGGGGAGAGTGATTAGGAATTAAAGCAACAGAGAAAAGCAATGAGGAATCAAACATGAGGTAAAAAGCATCATATGACATCTATTATTAATCCATTGTTTTTCTAATACTGCACTTATAAACCTGAATGCTGACATTAAAGCTAAACTAATAAAAATGAGCAGAGTAATTTCTTTTATAAGGAATTCCTTTTGGCAGAGATTTTTAATGAAAGAAGCTTTTTAAAAATTCTAAAAATGATATAATGCCATCTATACACAGTTATTTCAATTCTCTGATTTTTAAAAATCTTTAGGGTGCTGTTTTTTAAAATACTATGTCTATTCTTTTTGTTCTCTTCCATTAGATAAAAGGGACCTATTCTCAAATGCAAGTAAAACAAAATAAAGCAGTGTCTTTTTTTTTTTTAATAATGCAGAGTAGATTTAAATTTACTGCAGAAATGCTGCCAAAATTTATTATTTGGAGAATGAAAAGCTACAATCTCCTTGTTTAGTTTTATCAGAATATTCTTACTACTAAAATGTTAAGAAAATGTATTTAATTTGTTCTTTCAAGTGCTAGAAAACCTGTTTTCATGGTGTATTTTCTAAAAATTGCTGTCATAATCATGATTTTTCCTAAAATATCTCAGCGGATGGTCACACAAGACAGAAAGCTCCAATGTCACAGCTTCTATTTGCCGCAGAAAGAGGAATATAAATATACATAATGCTAAGCTCTGAAAAAATTATGGAATCAGTAAAGTTCGTTTTTGTCATCTTCAGTTATTCCCACTCTGGATTTTAAGTGTCAAAGAGGTACAAGCCATTCTCCCTTCCTCTAAAGGAAAGAGAAACATTTCCTTTGGACTGACCTTACATGTAGAATGGAGCCAAGTTCAAGAAAACAGTCTCTCCTCACCCCCATGCCATTCCTATACCACTCTATGCCCACAACACTCGAAGGTAGTGAGGATGAGATTTGGCTCTTTGTCACCTACACTTAGAGAATATCCTTCAACGGAAGAATATTAGTGATGAAAGGTTTAAAATGTAAATCCCCAGGACATTCTATAAAAATGAGTTTCATTCAAAATGCTATTAACAAGCTGGTAGTCATTTTCTGCTGCCTTAAGCTCACAAGCAACCAGGGAAATTAACATGAGTAGAGGGGATCCAATAAAGGACCCCTCAGGGGGCTGGAGAACCATGGGAATGGCAAAGTGGAAGATCATGAATAGAGCACAATCATAAAACTAAGGGTACTCATAAGAATAGTAGCTAACACATGGTGCTTAATTTGTGCTATGTATTGTTTTAAGTACTTTGCATATTATGTTATTTAATCCTCACAACAATTCACTGCGGTATGAAGTATGATTATCCTCATTGTACAGGTGAGAAACTGAGGCACAGAAGAGATGATTAACTTGCTAAAGATTACAGCTTGTATTTCTGTTTCAGTGGAAGCCTATGGAGACTGAAAGAAACTGAAAGTGTTAGTCGCTCAGTCGTGCCTGACACTTGGCAACCCCGCGGACTTGAGCCTGCTGGGCTCCTCTGTCCATGGTATTCTCCAGGCAAGAATACCGGAGTGGGCTGCTCTTCCCTTCTCCAGGGGATCTTTCCACCCAGGGATTGAACTCGGGTCTCCTACATTGCAGGCAGATTATTTACCATCTGAGCCACCAGGGAAGCCTGAAGATGCCAATTATCCTTTCCAATTAAATTTTTTAAATTTAAATAAAATCATTCTCTATTTTTCAGTTTATGTTATGTTTATGGAGGATAATGATGATCACTAATTAATATATGATTTCAAAGAAGATTAGAAATAGTAACAGCTAACACTTATTGAGAACAGACTAAATGACATATGTGTTTCATTTAAGTGCTTTTCATTTAGACTAGGATCTAATTCAATCCCCATGGCAATTTTTAAAGGAAAATAATATTATCATCTCATTTTTATATATGAGGAAACAGGAGATGGAGATTAATGACATTGCTCATGGTCACACAAGGCAGAGGATCCAGCATCCAAACCCAGGAGGTGCAGTTCCAGAGCGGCTCCGCATCACTACGCCATGGATTAGATAAACTGGACAATAAATAAAAGCCCAATGTATCTAATTGCATGAAAACAATAGCAATTATTATAATTTATATGCACTGATTATTTTTCCTTAGTCAGGACAATTATATGTACTAGTTGATTAATTTTTCCATTAGATTGTTTTGATGAACAACATAAAACTCTGTGAAAATTCAGTCTTTATAGTTTGCAATTCTTCCTATTTATAATACAGTTTCTAGAATCTGAGGCATTGCTTCAAGAATAATATTTCCAAATATTTGAAAAGTAACTTGGATCAATCCTATCCATCTGCAATAGCTATTTACAGATAGCTAGAGTCCTTCTGCGGAGAAGGCAATGGCACCCCACTCCAGTACTCTTGCCTGGAAAATCCCATGGACGGAGGATCCTGGTAGGCTGCAGTCCATGGGATCGCGGAGAGTTGGGCACCACTGAGCGACTTCACTTTCACTTTTCACTTTCATGCATTGGAGAAAGAAATGGCAACCCACTCCAATGTTCTCACCTGGAGAATCCCAGGGACAGAGGAGCCTAATGGGCTGCCACCTCTGGGGTTGCGCAGAGTCGGACACGACTGAAACGACTTAGCAGCAGCAGCAGCAGCAGCAGCAGCAGCAGAGTCCTTCTGACAGAGAAGGCAATGGCACCCCACTCCAGTACTCTTGCCTGGAAAATCCCATGGATGGAGGAGCCTGGTAGGCTGCAGTCCATGGGGTGGCACAGAGTTGGACACGACTGAGCGACTTAGCAGCAGCAGCAGCAGCAGCAGCAGCAGCATCAGCAGAGTCCTTCTGAAGCAAGAAACAGTTATTACTGAGTAACTTCACTCAGTCGTGTCCGACTCTTTGCGACCCCATGGACTGTAGCCCACCAAGCTCCTCTATCCATGGGATTCTCCAGGCAAGAATACTGCAGTGGGTTGCCATTTCCTTCTCCAGAGGATCTTCTCTACCCTGGGATCTAATCCAGGTCTCCCGCATTGCGGGCAGATGCTTTAACTTCTGAGTCACCAGGGAAGCCCTTTTCTACTTAAAACAATTCCTAATTATTCTTCCTCATATTGTTACCGAATACTTGAAGTCACAGAGCAATTTTGATGGTTATTTTTCACGTATAAATCTAGTTTCTTCATTATAAACTCTTTAAGGGAAGAATATATGCCTAACACAACATAGCTGCTGCTGCTGCTGCTGCTGCGTCGCTTTAGTCATGTCCGACTCTGTGCAACCCCACAGACAGCCTCCCCCCAGGCTCCTCCGTCCATGGGATTTTCCAGACAAGAGTACTGGAGTGGGGTGCCATTGCCTTCTCTGTCTACATAGTTGGGGATCCACAATTTTTTTCCATTGATTAACATTTAATTGGTGAAAAAGGGAATCATAGGCTAGATGTTCCAGGTTGAATTATTCTAGTTATTTGATACCCAATATTCTTAAATTTGACTGTGCATAAAATTCTTATTTAATTAGTTCAGGATGGAGTTCAAATATAGGCATGGTTTCAAAGCCACTAAGGTGATTTTAATGTTCAGGCAAGTTTTTAATCAAGAATTAGAGGATCTGAAAATCACTGAATTTGCTAGCTGTTCAGTTCAATTCAGTCGCTCAGTCATGTCCAACTCTTTGAGACTCCATAGACTGCAGCACGCCAGGCTTCCCAGTCCATCACCAACTCCTGGAGCCTGCTCAAACTCATGTCCATCAAGTCTTTGATAGCCAACCTGTTCATATACTGTAAGTGGGATTTACCTATCCCTTGAACATTACATTCCTAATGTATAATCATTTCAGGTTACCAATGCCCTGCTGAAGCAATAACTCAAATGTTAGCCAAAGTACTCTGTTTCTTGAGATCCAAATAGTGTAGCTCAAAATCCAGTTGATGTGCAATGAGATCCATGCATCCCCAGATCTCTTTGGAGATCATCAGGGCAAGATGTCTCTTGTTTTCCTAGTTATCACTGGCTCAAAATTCCTGCTTCTGTCATAGTCTGCACTTACTGACTTTTCACTTAGCATCTCAATATAGATCCCAGACAATTTTGCTTAATTTATGAATAATGGTACAAGGCAACGGACCTGCAGTGTGGACTACACAGGAAATTAAGGAAGGTTGGAGGAACATTGAATCATGACAAGAAATGTGACTTGTAATTTAAAAAATCATGCCTCTTCTTAAAATGTCTCTAAATCATTTTTCTCCAGCTTTCCCAGACTCTCTCTGCTTTTCTTTACTTCTTTGCCTCCTCGAAGATGAGGAGAAAGGGACAACAGAAGATTAGATGATTGGACTCAATGGATATGAGTTTGAACAAGTTCCAGGAGCTGGGGATGGACAGGAAGGCCTGGTGTGCTGCAGTCCATTGGGTCGCATAGAGTAGGACACGACTGAGTGACTGAACTGAACTGAATTTCAAAACATACTCTTCATATTTTCTTAGAGTATCATGTCTGATAAATGCAGCTCCACTCATTCCTTTCATATACAAGGTAGATTTAATAAACTTATCTTAACAATAGGCTGTCTTCTATGACTCTTACTATTTCCCTCCCTCCTGTCTATAAACAGGAAGACAATGGTACAAATATATATTTTCGCAAGTTTGAGGTGTCACATATGGCTCTTCATTCCCATCCTATATGTCAGCAGGAAGAAATGGTTACACTCAACTTTGGAATAAATAAGAGCTTAAAATAAAAACCTCAATTAATATGCTACCAGTTATGTTTCACATAGCCTTCAATACTATCAATGACATTCTCCTTTGAAATAAGTAGTAAAATTTGGGAATTTTTTTTTCTTCACATCATATTTTGCAGTTAATAGCTGTGACCTCTAGTCTCAGTCATTTGTAGCTCTTTCATCTGTAATAACTGACCAGCCTTAGCTCATCTACTATCACTAAGTGATATCTAAAACAAGTACGTCTGCTCGCTAAAGAAAGCCAACAAAGAGTACAGAAAGTCATCACTGCTTCATAACTGTAGGTAAGGGAACCTATATCCAACAACCTAAGCTGCATATTGGAATTTTCTAGCCTTATCATGATGATAAGTAACCTTTGTATAAGGATACCCTGTGCAACTATTCTCTCTGGTCCTCTCAGTACTATTTCCTAAGCTAAAATACCGTTATTCTCCCTGCATTACTGCAATAGGCTCTTGATGGGCCTCTGAATTTCCACTCTTGCATCCTATTCTTAATTCCAGAGTTACGATCCATTTAAAACATGTCAGGTCTTGCCACTACATTGCTGTGAAGGATCCAATGGCTTCCCATCTCACTCAAAGTAAGAGCCCCAGTCACTTCCCTCTTCTTTTAACTCTTCTCCCTCCACTTTCCCTTCTGTTGTTACTACTCCAGCCAAACTGCCTCTTCATTCCCTCAAACGTACCAGCATAGTTTTAAAGGATATCTGTACATTAATTATTCCATCTTTATAAGGTTGATTATATTCTTTGCAGCCAAAGATGGAGCTCTATACAGTCAGCAAAAACAAGACTAAGAGCTGACTGTGGCTCAGATTATGAATTCCTTATGGCCAAATTCACACTTAAATTGAAGAAAGTAGGGAAAACCACTAGACCATTCAGGTATGACCTAAACCAAATCCCTTATGACTATACAGTGGAATTGATAAATAGATTCAAGGAATTAGATTGGATAGACAGAGTGCCTGAAGACCTTTGGACAGTGGATTGTGACACTGTACAGGAGGCAGGGATCAAGATCATCCTCAAGAAAAAGAAATGCAAAGAGGCAAAATGGTTGTCTGAGGAGGCCCTACAAACAGCTTTGAAAAGAAGTGAAGTGAAAGGCAAAGGAAAAAATGAAAGATATAATCAATTTCATGCAGAAGTACCAAAGAATAGCAAGGAGAGATAATAAAGCCTTTCTCAGTGATTAATGCAAAGAAATAGAGGAAAGCAATAGAATGGGAAAGACTAGAGATCTCTTCAAGAAAATCAGAGATACCAAGGGAAATTTTCATGCAAAGATGGGCACAATAAAGGACAGAAATTCAATGGACCTAACAAAAGCAGAAGATATTAAGATGAAGTGGCAAAAATACACAGAAGAACTAGACAAAAAGATATTCATGATCCAGATAACCACAGTGTGGTCACTTACCTAGAGCCAGACATCCTGGAATGTGAAGTCAAGTGAGCCTTAGGAAGCATCACTATGAACAAAGCTAATGGAGATGATGGAATTCCAGTTGAGCTATTTCAAATCCTAAAAGATGATGCTGTGATAGTGCTGCACTCAATATGTCAGCAAATTTGGCAAACTCGGCAGTGGCCACAAGACTGGAAAACGTCAGTTTACATTCCAATCCCAAAGAAAGGCAGTGTGAAAAAGTATTCAAACTACCACACAATTGTGCTCATCTCACCGGTTAGCAAAGTAATGCTCAAAATTCTCCAAGCCAGGCTTCAACAGTACGTGAACTGTGAACTTCCAGATGTTCAAGCTGGTTTTAGGAAAGGCAGAGGAGCCAGAGATAAAATTGCCAACATCTGTTGGATCATAGAAGAAGCAAGAGAGTTCCAGAAAAAACATCTACTTCTGGTGTATTGACTATGCCAAAGCCTTTGACTGTGTGGACCACAACAAACTCTGGAAAATTCTTAAACAGATGGGAATACCAGACCACCTGATCTGCCTCCTGAGAAATCTGTACATAGGTCAGGAAGCAACAGTTAGAACTGGATATGGAACAACAAACTGGTTCCAAATAGGAAAAGGAATACGGCAAGGCTGCATATTGTCATCCTGCCTATTTAACTTATATGCAGAGTACATCATGAGAAACCCTGGGCTGGAAGAAGCACAAGCTGGAATCAAGATTTCTGGGAGAAATATCAATAACCTCAGATATGCAGATGACACCACCCTTGTGGCAGAAAGAGAAGAAGAACTAAAGAGCCTCTTGATGAAAGTGAAAGAGGAGAATGAAAAAGTTGGCTTAAAGCTCAACATTCAGAAAACGAAGATCATGGCATCTGACCTATCATTTCATGGCAAATAAATGGGGAAGCAATGAAAACAGACTTTATTTTTTGGGGCTCCAAAATCACTGCAGATGGTGACTGCAGCCATGAAATTAAAAGATGCTTGTTCCTTGGAAGAAAGTTTATGACCAATCTAGAAAGCATATTAAAAAGCAGAGATGTTACTTTGTTAACAAAGATCTATCTAGTCAAAGCTATGTTTTTTCCAGTAATCATGTATAAATGTAAGAGTAGGATTATAAAGAAAACTGAGCCCCAAAGAATTGATGCTTTTGAACTGTGGTGTTGGAGAAGACTCTTGAGAGTCCCTTGGACTTCAAGGAGATTCAGCCAGTCCATTCTAAAAGAAATCAGTCCTGAATATTCATTGGAAAGACTGATGCTGAAGCCACAACTCCAATACTTTGGCCACCTGATGCAAAGAGCTGACTCATTTGAAAAGATCCTGATGCTGGGAAAGATTAAGTGTAGGAGGAGAAGGGGACAACAGAGGATGAGATGGTTGGTTGGCATCACTGAATCAATGAACATGATTTTGAGTAGGCTCCAGGAGTATTAACCTTTTTACTCTTTCCATAGTTTTGTTTTTTTTCCAGAATATCATATGCTGTTGCTGCTGCTGCTAAGTCACTTCAGTTGTGTCCAACTCTATGTGACCCCACAGATGGCAACCCTCCAGGCTCCCCTGACCCTGGGATTCTCCAAGCAAGAGTACTGGAGTGGGTTGCCATTGCCTTCTCTGTGAATATCATATAGTTGGATTCATATAGCACTATAACTTTATTGTAAGTCTTGAAGTCAGGTCATGCCAATCTTCCAACTTTATTCACCTTCATTACTGTGTTGATTATTCTGGGTCTTTTGCCACTCCATGTAAACTTCATAACCCTTTTTTTTTAAATATCTACAAATTAACTTGGAATTTTGATTGGAACTGAATTGAATTTGTAACAGTTTTTTGCTTTCATTAACCAGAGTTTCACAGTTTTCCTAGAGATTCTGTATATATTTATCTCTAAGCATGTCACTGCAGGAAATGATAATATAAATAGTATTGTTCTTTTAATTTCAAATTCCTCATTCACTCCTAGTTATCGGAAACCAACTGACTTCTGCATATTAACCTTGGTATCCTCACACCTTGCTATAACTACTTATCAGTTCAAGAGACTTTTCAAAATTTTTTTCTGATCTTCTAAACTCATCACGTCATCTGAGAACAAAGAGAGATTTGTTTTTTCCTTCTAGTCTGTATATCTTTATATCCCATTCTTGGGTAGATCTTCTGGTATATTATTGAAAAAGAATCATAAGAGGGGACATGTTATTAATTTTTAGGGAGTCAAAATAATGGAACTAGTGGATTCTTGGACAAATTAGTTGTCCTCTCTCAGGATCAATTTCTTTCTCTTTAAATGAGGTAATAAACTATGTTGGGTTTTGCTGGAGGACTGAATGAAGCAACCTACATAAAGCACTCGGTTGCTCAATGAGTAGGACAATTATTGCTTTTTAAAATAAAAAATTTAGGTTTTTTGTTTATAAAACTAATTTTTTGATTTTGAAAAGTTTAGGACAATTTACAAGAAGAATAAAAATCACACTTAATATCACCACCAGAACCATCTGTCTTAACAATCTGAAATGTTTTCTTTCATAGACTTTGTATTCATTTTTTATGCAAGTGTATTATGACAAATCATAAGTATACCTGAAAGTTTCTGAACAGGGAAATGGGGAAGATTTGATATAACTAAAGCAGAGATGTTATAAAAAAGCTTCTGGCAGACATTTCATAGAGTCAACTTGTCACAAAGACACTAATAAATGTGTGAGGTCTTCTAAGGAATCCATAAACAACTGAAGTTGTTTTCTTTTATTCTGCTTCATCAATCAATAGAGGATAGATGGGTTAGACACACCTCCTTTTAACTAACAACTAATCACTTCAGAAAAGTGGAAACTGAACACTGTTCTAATATTGCCTGTAGCTCATTTTTCCTCCCTCTCTTCTCTTTCTTTTATATCACGCTTTTTCTCCCTTTTGTGGATAAAATTAATCTGTGGATTCATCTGCCTCTCACATGAGCAAAAAGAATGTTCATAATTAGTAATAGCTTGATATCAACAACAACAACAAAGTCCTTGATGCACTCTTGCTTTTTGTTACTTGATCCTTCCAGAATAATAGTGATAAATAACATCTACTAATTTTATTTTCTACTTCTTTCATTTCTGATACCTTTTACTTTATATAATTAGTTGGCATTGCTTTTGTTACATAAACATTCTTAACAACTGCCTAAAAGTTGAGTGACACCTTTTATCAATCGTTTTGTTTCTCTGTATGGTTTTTACCTTGAATTCTTTTTTTTTTTTTTTTCAATTTGGAATAGAGAAAGTTTTATTACAGGGCCATGCAAGGAGAAGGTGCCTTACAAACCCCAAAGTTACTGAAAGCTTTCAGCAAAGCTCTTTAAAGTGAAAGGTGAAGAAAAAGTATGGTTAGTTGTTTCAAACTTCTTGGTTTAAAATCCTTTGTTCTTGAAGTCAGGTCTATTTTATCTGACATTTGTATTGTATCTCCCACTTTGTTTTGTTTCTCTGTATCTGACCTACTTTAACCATTCTTTCAGCTACTGTCACTTTTCTATTTGAATTTCTAAATATTTTTAAAAGTATAAATCCTTAGGATTTTTATTGACTTTTCAATATTTTATAACTTTGAACTTTTACGATTCAGAGTATAAATTGAATATGGTTGAGTGTAATTTTATATTCTCTTTTGCCTCAAAAATGGTTTTTTTTGCTTTCGATTTTTATTCTAATTTTGACAAATAATTATCCTCCTTTTGATTCTTATGACTTTGACTTCTCCATAGGTATGCAAAATTTAGAAAGATTTTATGTCTTCTATGCTCAGATCAGCAAATCTTTACTAATGTGATCAGAAGTTATAGATCACAATTATTACTGTCATTGATCTTTATTATATAACTTCTATTTCAAGTGTCATTTTACCACAGATTTGATGTTGTCTTCATCTAGAAACAATTAGTTAGACAAACTGTAATCATTAACATTATTAAATTTACCAAAGCATTATGTCCTCAATATTCTCATTTTTAGATTTGCTTATTTCATCTATCTTTGCATATCTGATTCTAACTAATTTTCTCATTTTTTGAATATATGACAATATATTTTGTTTCTTTTACATGAGTGGCATTTGGCTAAGGCTACATCACACTTAGTGATCTAAAAATTAAAAATACTTATTTTAATAGTGTATACTATAACTTTTGAAATATTTAATTTTTTGAAGAAAAACATGAACTTACCATGTATTTTTATAGAATAAATGCACAAGAAATGTTATCCTATATCAAGCTTGCATAGTCTCTATTGTATTACTTATTTCATGATATTTATACACTTATATTAATAATAATTGTCAGGATCTTATGTAGGACAAAAATATGCTATAAATTTTTCTCATAATCTGGAGTAGTGGCTCTTGAAAATAATATTTGTGGAAAATATAAATTGTTTATATTTAAATTTTATACCTAAAATTTATATAAATTTATGTAAATGATTGCAGCCATGAAATTAAAAGATGCTTACTCCTTAGAAGGAAAGCTATGAGCAACCTAGACAGCACATTAAAAAGCAGAGACATTACTTTGTCAACAAACATCCATCTAGTCAAGGCTATGGTTTTTTCAGTAGGCATGTATGGATGTGAGAGTTGGACTATAAAGAAAGCTGAGCACCAAAGAATTGATGCTTTTGAACTGTGGTGTTAGAGAAGACTCTTGAGAGTCCCTTGGACTGCAAGGAGATCCAACAAGTCCATCCTAAAGGAGATCAGTCCTGGGTGTTCATTGGAAGGACTGATGTTGAAGCTGAAAATGCAATACTTTGGCCACCTGATGCATAGAGCTGACTCATTTGAAAGGACCCTGATGCTGGGAGAGATTGAGGGCAGGAGGAGAAGGGGACAACAGAGAATGAGATGGTTGGATGGCATCACCTACTCGATGGACGTGAGTTTGTGTAAACTCTGGGAGTTGGTGATGGACAGGGAGGCCTGGCGTGCTGTGGTTCATGGGGTCTCACAGAGTTGGACACGACTGAGCAGCTGAACTGAACTGAACTGAACTCACATAAGTGAAAAGACATTAACTCTCCCAAGATAAATTTTGAGGTTAAAAGAATACTTTATTTTGCACAGTATTTCATAGTTTTAAAATCATTTTTGTCTCTATTGTGCCATTTAATCCTCATAGCAATCATGTTGAGTGGTCTGGATTATCAGGCCCATTTTTCAGAGGAGAGTGCTGAATGTCAAAGCAAGTAAGTGGTTTACCCATGTCAGCAAACCCTTCGAGTGGCAGTGCTGAAGCAAAAACACAGTTTTCCTGTATCCAAGTGAAGCATTCTAGTTGGGTAAGGTATACCTTCCAAAATCTGGCAAAAACACTTCTAAAAAATAGATACTTTTCTAGGAGAAATAACGATCCCACTTTGATTCCTATTAACTTTAAAATCTTTAAAAACAAGACAGTTCAGGTTTATTGGGAAGTGTAGGAATATGTTTTGGAATGTGGACTCTAAACACAGAAAAACAATCTATTTAGAAGGATCTTCCCAGGGAAGGCCAATGAAAAGCGAGAAAAAAACGGGAATAGGGAAGGGCAGGGACCAAGGACAGTGAGCACTATAATCTGGTGGGATAGATAACACTTCTTATTTTCATTGTTCTAATTATATTTCATATTATAAAAGTTAATATTGCAAAAAATCATTTCAAAATTTGCATAAAGCATTCACTCTAGTACCTTACCCAGTTAAAATTTTAAAATAAAAGAAAAATTCAATGTTTTAAAAATGCCAAAGTACAATTTAGAAAGTTTTATAGTAAAATTCAAATCTTCCCTGAAATGCTGTCATCCATTTAAATATGTAGTGAGAAATATATGGCACATATAATATATATATGTACCATATATATGGTATATATAATATATTACAATTATAATCTATTCTCCATTAAATTTATAGTTCATAGCATTTTAACCATAATTATTACATTAAATAAAATTTTAAATGCTGCAAAGACAAACATTTAATAATAAGTAACCCTGAACAACTTCCAATATTTCTTCTTAAATATTTCTGACAATATGTTTATTTTGTTGACGACTGTTCTTTTCTAATCTGTTGTATTGCTGTAAAGTTTCTACCAATAACAGGGGAATAGAAGGGGAAATTTATCCTTTAAAAGGGGTTAAGAGAGATGTCATTATCCTGCTGAGCTTCCTTTCCACATTTTTTCCTACCAAAATTATAAAGTTCTCTCAAAATTGAAAAGGCTGGTTGATAATGTTTATGATTGATATGGTGGGCAAAAAGAGCACCACTGTCATCAATCTTGCCTATCTCTATGAAGGTTATTAGTAGGAAAACTGAAGTAACTTTTCTCTCTAGTGTCCTTAGGTATGAGAGTCCCTTACTCTATAACCTTCCTTTCTACTCTGTGTCTAAACACAACTACTAATCATTCCCTTCAGTATCAAGAAAGTGACTCAAATGAGTCAGATGTGCGTGGTTGAGTAGAATGATTTTAGGTCCAGGATCTTATGCCTCAGGTGCTTCTTCTTTTTTTTTTTTTTTTGTTTTTTGTAATGTCAACCATTTTTTAAAGTATTTATTGAAGGAAATGACAGTCCACTCCAGTATTCATGGCTGGGAAATCCCACGGACAGAGGAATTTGGTGGACTATAGCCCAGGGGTCACAAAGAGTTGGACAGGACTTAGTGATGAAACAAAACACAACTGAATTTGTTACAATATTGCTCCTGTTTTTTATGTTTTGGTTTTTTGGCCATGAAGCCTGTGGGGTCTCAGCTCCCTGGCAGGGATCAAACCCATATTTCTGCACTGGAAGGTGAAGTCTCAGCTACTGGACAGCCAGGGAAGTCCTGCGTCTTAGGTTTTGAGGTTACCCTGTTATCATTTATTGAATGAGTGAGTGAATGAATGAGTATTGGGTATTTGAAACAAGCATAATCAAACAGACGTGCACACAGGACATCTCAACCCCTCAAACCTCAAGCGCATCCCTTGAAAAACTCTTAGGAAACTCTATTTGGCACTGTTAGCAAAAAGAAGCTGCAGTTTAGATCAACAAATTCAGTTCTACTCATAAGTGAGTTTGCTTTAATTCAAGACAAAGTATGAAGACTCATTTTTTAAAACCCCTTCAATTAAAAATAATTATTACTTAATGAACTCCAACTATATGCCAGGAATCTTAAAGATATTATCTCACTTAATTCTCAGGATGAATCCTTCGAGAAAATATTAAGCCTATTTTACACAGAATATACACGGTTAGAGAGATTAAGTAGCTTGCTGGACTGACACAGTTAGTGAAGTAGTTAAGATACCTTTTGAAAGTCTAGGTTCCTGTTAGTCTAAGTCCCTTCCTCTCGATTGGTCCAACAGTCTGATTTGAGTTTCTAAAGTTAAAAGAGGAGAATCCAACTAACAACTAACAGCTGAAATAAGAATGTGATATCAAACTTCACATCATAAAAGGTTAGGTTTCATTTCTATGAATTTGAAAAGAGTTCCTTTAGCTTTGTTTTATGAACCTATGATACTTATTACTCTGTGAAGAATAAATAGGAAGAGGTATTTCCATACATACTATGGATCAGTTTACTCCTATTGTTCATCTCTGTATATATAATAGGCAGTATGTCCCCTTTCAAGGTTACATTTAGCACCATTAAACTTGTTTGTTTGTTTTTGAATCCCATCCACATGCTATGAGTCATTCTATGATGTATGCATACTATGCCCTCATGCATATTCACCCTGGACAATGGCTGTCTTTACAAAAAGAGATAAGAGGTTTACAACATTCTGGGCATGAGTTATGTTTTTGATATATGTGATCTCAATGATTTTCTCAACAACCACATTGTTATTACTATTAAAAGTATATGTTTTATTAATATATTGGGGCTTCCCTGGTGGCTCGGACAGTTAACAATCTCCCTGTAATCCAGGAGACCAGGGTTAGGAAGATCCCCTGGAGAAGGAAATGGCAACCCACTCCAGTATTCTTACCTGGAGAATCCCATAGAGGGAAAAGCCTGGCAGACTATAATCCATGGGGTCACAAAGAGTTGAACACCAGTGAATGACTAACACTTTCACTTTCTTTCATTAATATATTGAGTAAAATAATACATAAGAAACTGAATCAGAGGTAGTGATGGAACAAGACTTGAAACAAAAACTATCTAATATTTAATCATCAAAATAAAGGACCTAAACCACCATGCCTGTTTCCCAAATTTCCCCTCTTCCTGTACTACCTGCATTGTTTTTTGCCATATCCCAAAAAACAAAAACACTATAATATTTTTGCATTGATCTTAGCCAGCTAATTTTTATCTTAATATATTCATACTTAAGAGGAAACTATCATTAAGTGGAACATTGATATTATTTAACACATAGAAAGTAACCTAAAATAAAGATGTAACTATAAAATTTTTAAATGTGAATTATTCATAAATTTTGGTGGGAATATAATGTGACACAGTCATTTTGGAAAACAGGTTGACAACTTTCATTAAAACTAAAACACATTTACCATACAATCATACACTCCTACGCATTTATCTCAGATATATTAAAAATTATGTTCAAGAAAAAACAAATACTAGAAAGGTTTTGGCAGTTGAAAGACAGGAAAATTCAAATGTCCTTCAGTGAATAAACAAAGTAAAAAACTTTGGTACAACCATATTGCGGAATACTACTCAGCAATAAAACAGAACAAACTAAGGATGTATGCAACAATTTAGCTGAATCTCTAGAGAAATCATGTTGCATGGAAAAAAGCCAATCTCAAAAAGTAACATTCTCTGTGATTACATTTACATAACATTCTTGAAATAATGTAATTAGAGAGATACAAAGCAGATTAGTGGTTGACAGAAATTAGTGTCTGAATGCAGAGCGGGTAGAGAGTAGAAGTTTGGGGGGTGATGGAGATATAAATAAGGGATATAACATAAGGGAACTTTATGGTGATGGAATAGTTCTTCATTTTTTTATGGTGGTAGTTAAACATGTGATAAAATTGATTAAAACTATACTCACATACAAACGAATATATGTATGACTGGCCGATCTCAAGCTCTGTAAATTCTACTAACACCAGCTTCAAGGTGTGGATATTTACTATTGTTAGATAAGATGCTAACATTGAAGGAGGGTGAGTGTAGGGTGCACAGGACCTTCCTATACATTTTCCCCACCTATGACTCTGTAACTATTTAAAAATGAAAAGTTAAAACAAACAAAAAACTGTCCATAACTGTACATCCTAAATATCACCTTTGCCACCAGCAGCATGTGAATCATACTCTGCTACACTGGACTCCGCTTATGCTGCCCCTTTTCCTTGTTCACTTGATTGACATCAGATTCTAACTCAGCTTCTAAACCTCTCTTCAAATGCTACCACCTCTGTGGCTTCCCTTTTTCTCTCTCTAGGACAGGCTCAGCAAAGCCCCTTCCCATTTTCTCATTGTACTTGATACACATTTCCAAAATAGCAGTTACGTTTCTTGTGCTTTTCTTAACATCCCTCTATTTTCCTTTAAACTCTAGGAACCTTGGTGTAATTTCTGCAATTTTTTTTCCTCTGACATTATAATTTGTTGTTGTTGTTCAGTCTCTAAGTTGCATCCAACTCTTTGCAACCCCAGGGACTGCAGCATGTCAGGCTCTTCTTGTCCTTATACTGTTAATTCTTAATAAATAAAATCTATTTAGCCTTGGTGGGAATTCTTACTGCAATATGGACATCAACATGTGATAAGGTTACAATTTTACAAAGTGCAAGATCCCACTGATTAAAGTAGGTTTCTTAAGAGGACTTTATTTGAATGTAGATGTGGGTGTATACGTTCATGTGTCTACAGGAATATAGAGACACACACACACAAGTACAATAGCAATACTATGGGTATAGCCAGGTAAATAGTATTATTATTAGCCCCTTTTGCTATCTTTAATTATAAACTTCCTTGAACTCAACCCAGTGCAGAAGCACTTAATAACTTGAATGTTAAAGGACAATTTCTTAGTGATTTTTAGACTCTGGGTTTATATTTAAAGAAATAGTAATTTCATGGCATATTTTTTTAAATCAAATCTACTAGTTACTCTTTAAAGGCAACTGATCCTCACATATTTATTAAAAAATATAAACTGACTTGGCCCACTAATTTTGCTAAAAGAAAATACCAATAAAGAACTAAATGAGAGTATTAACATTGATGGTCCAATATCCTTCATATTTAGTGAATTGTGAGGATATATTCTCAAAACTAAGTAATGAAAAAAAGCATGTTTTAGGATTAATTATAATACATGCATTTTTCTTGTTTTATTTTTAAAGTTATTTATTTTATATCATAAAAAAGAACATAGCTATTAGAAAACCTGGAAAATAAAGAAAATCTGGAGAAATATTATTTCCATTGGCTTACTACCTAGAGACAATTATTATTTGCATGTCAGACTAATGCCCCCTATCATTTTTTTCCAAACTCATCTCTAAAAAATAATTGTAAATATAAATAAATACATTCACATAATATACATATAAAATATATTTTATTATAAATACTATTCTTAAGGGCTTCCCTGGTGGCTCACATGGTAAAGAATCTGCCTGCAGTACAGGAGACTTGGGTTCAATCTCTGGATTGGGAAGATTCCCTGGAAGAGGGCATGGCAACCCACCCCAGTATTGTTGCATGAAGAATCCCCATGGACAGAAGAGCCTGGCAGTCTACCGTCCATGGGGTTGCAAAGAGTTGGACACGACTGAGCAACTAAGCACAGCACAGCACAACACTTTTCTTAAGCAATAACTTATTAAATTTATTTTTTTATATGTTCAGTGCTTGAGAATCAGTTTACACAAATCATCTCCCATTCTCAATCTTTCTAGGATGGTCTTATTGTCCCAATTGTATAAATAAAAAAATCTGAGGCTCAGAACGATTATATAAGATGCTCAACTTCAAATAGCTTGTCTGTGGTTGTCATGGACACATACATACTGTTTTGTTTACTCACCATTGATTCTACTGGGAACAGAATCTAAAGTTTTCTCTTGGGGGAACTACTGTGCTTTGCCTTAGCTGCAGTGGTTTAGAGGAGTCTGACCATACTCCCTGGCTTCTAATCGTGTACACAGTCCAGATGCCTGTACTCAGACCCCTGCTTCTACCTCCTCCCAGTAAGTGATTTAGAGATGGGCATACAACCTAGGTCAATTTACTTCCCACCTTATCAAAAAAAAAATTGGCTTTATCTCTTATTAATGAACCCAGTCTTAACCCTTAAAACTTGGTGTTCTCATCTCGTCTCTCCAGCTCCTGATTTTTGGTGTGACTTTAGGAATTTTAGATTTGGTCCAAGCTTCCTGACACCCAACCCTGAGGCCATTGATAACTGCTTAAATTTAAATGAAACTTTGATCAACTACTTCAGTCTTGACTAAAATCTTTATGTAAACAGTGTTAGTGCCCTTTTAGAAGAAAGCAGATAATCTGTGGCCAAAGATAACAGAACAGAGGAAATATTGGGCAAAACTCAAATCTGGCTTGCACTGGAATAGAGACTATATACATACACACACACAAGACAAAGCTGAAAGCTGACATCAGTTCTTTAGTGAGAAGAGTGTTGGTAATTATTTCAGGAACACAGCTCAACCAATGTGCAGTATATGTAAGTCAGCTGTAAAATTAAATCCATATTGTGCTTATTTTGTGGTTTGGGTTCAATCATTCCTACCAAACGTACACAATATTTATAAAGGTCCAAGTAACAAAAACACCACAGACATAGTAAGAGAGATCTGGCCAATTTAGACTGTCCTTGATTATGAAATAAGATTCTGAGGCTCTGTATGGGCAAAACTAGAGATGGTGATATTTACTCTGAAAAACAAAAGGGTTATTAAAGTTATATAATATAGAAGTTTTAAAATTGTATCCCAAATTCTTGGAGACATGTCTGGGAGAGAATAAATAAGGGATTGAAATCTTTACAGCACCAATATTCAGAAAGCTCTTTTATACAGACACTAAAATCAACTTCTTCCCTGGATGAACCTCAACTTGTGTAAGTACATTTTCTCAAAAACTGAAAAATCATCTTGCATGGTTTGTTACTGATTTCCTGGAACTCCCTGCTGAATTTTTTTTCCCATTTCCAGTTTGAATGTTTGCTTTGGAAAAGTTTTGGCACCCTAGAAGCATTTAAATGCTATATTGCTCTTTATTCATAGAGTATCAAACTGTGTTTTTGTAAATAAAAACATATCTTCACAGGAGATGAGACACATCTGGAGAACAATACAAGGAGCCATGTGCAAAAGGAAGTATAATCTCTCCCCTTCCCTTATGTTCCAACATGAAAATACAGAGAAGACAGGAACAAATGATTATTTTATTAAACTAGACTAGCTCTTTAAGCTCTGTGTGTTGAAACATGTATATTCTATATGCTCTTACATCCTAAACAAGGAGTTTCTTGATTGTTCTTACTTTGTAAATCTGTTAGAAAAGCTAAAAATTAGCTACAGTATTTTTAAATGTTGAATTTAAATAGGTTTTTTTTTTCTTTCAAATATTCCATTTCTTTATTTTTATTTCAAAGTAAACTCTCACAGGAAAGCTGTCTTTTGCTAAAAGGGTTAATATTTTCTTCTGCTGAACAGTATATATTTAATATGCAAGTATATTTGATGTTCATTGACAGAGTCACAATAGGAATGATCTTGCTTTATGTACCAGTTACAAGGTTTAATATCATTATACTGCATGCAATATTAGTTTTTATTAGTCGCTATTAACAAGATGCTTTCTACTTGAATTCTCATTTACTTGTTCAATGTAAAAATTATCTTTGTAAAAGAGAAAAACACATCTTCAAGTGTCAGCTATATTAAATTAAAGAACTGTTTACCCTTCCTAAGAAAAGCATATGTATCTAAATAGGCATCTTTTACCGTTTGCATAGTAGATTGGAAATTAGCATTTTTGTTCATTTTCCTATGTATGCACAGTGCCTG